>NW_024423343.1:57010383-57098032 GCF_017311325.1 Ursus maritimus | reverse complement strand
GCAGCAAGTTAGGTCATTTTCTCAGCAGAGCCAATCATTTTTATTTATACTGATAATGTTACAGTATCATTTTCTATCTGAAACTAAGAGGTTTTTTCATCTCAGGAAACTTTTTTAAAGAAACAATACAGGATTTGGAACAAAACTGAATATAACCATCTTTGGTAAAAACAAATTCTTGCAGATTTTTGATTTATGTAAACTAAAAATCTTAACAGAAACTTATTGTTTTAGATCTATATCAGTCACTAATAATTAGGGCAAAAATAGCCTTTAAAAATCAAATGTGCCAAGTAACTCCTGAATTTTAACTAATGAAAACTAGAATATATAGCCAACAATCAAGAAAAATGACTCAAACAGTTTAAAACGAGTTTATTTGATCAGAATAACCACAACTAAGAATCAAGGAGAAAAGTAGGAAGAAAGGGGAGTATAGCCTGGGCAACAGGGTATTAGTGGTACCATTCACTAGGACAGGAATACTGGAGAAGGTCCAAGTATAGGTAAAGAAGGACAATTAATGAGTTCAAGGTACAAGACGATGGAGTCTGAACTGTTCATGAGACATAAAAGTAAAGAAGCTGGACCTACAGCTCTGGAGCTCAAAAAAAGAGGCAAGTTATAGCAATACAGAAATTACCAGCATAGGGGCGGTGGGTGGCTCAGTCAGTTGAGCATCTAACTCTTGGTTTTGGCACAGGTCATGATCTCAGGGTTGTGAAACAGAGTCCTGCATCAGGCTCCACGCTCAGCAGGGGTCTGCTTGAGATTCTCTTTCCCTCTCTCCCTCTGCCGCTCCCCCCGCTTGTGCACACACACTCTCTCTAAAATAAATATACAAATCTTAAAAAAAAAAATTCTCAGTATATATACAGTGATGGAGTCCATCCAAAGAATTAGGTGAGATTACACCACAACTATAAATAGGATTAGAAAAGAAAGTAGCCTATGAGGAATATAAACATTTAAGGAATAGGCAGAAGAGGAGAAACCTGCAAAGAAAATTAGTATCCAGGAAAATGTGCTACATCAAAGAAAGGAAAGAATGTATTTCAAGAAAGAAAGAAGTAGTTGACATCAAATATTGCAGATAAATGAAGAAACTAAACTAAGAACATGGGCAAGAAGTGAAAAAGTGTTTAACAATATGTACAGATAAGTTTTTCAAGAAGTCTGGTTTGAGAGACAAAAACATGGCAGTAGCTTAAGGGGACCAAAGAGGAGAATTAAGGGGAGGAGTGTTTTGTTTTTAAAGACAGGAAAAACCTGAACATATTTAAATACTTATGAGAAATATCCATTACAGATAGGTTGAAAACACAGGACTGAAATCCCTAAAATGTGAGGAGGGGATGAGACACAGCACTTACAGGTTTAACTTATGGAGCACCACCACAATTTCCTCTATTACAGGAGGTAAGAAAAGATACAAGCACATTCATTCGTCCAGTAAATAATTAGCTACTAGGTGCCATGAACTGTGCTAGACTCCATACCCAGAGAATCTGATGGCTAGAAATTAAGGGAAAATTGGTTTCTCTTTCCTCAGTGAAAGAATGAAGAATTAGACTATGTATAAAATTCCTCCAAATACACAACATAAATGAGTACTGACCTCTGTTCCTTTATAATCAGGTGTCTGTCTGCATCACTATGACAAAATACTTAAGTACTTGCACAAATATTGCATAGTGTACTAGCTTTATGAGTTAAATAAAATACAAAATATATGGATATCACATATCCAGACTTGGGTAAGTTTGAAGGCCATAAAATGAGGAATTTTATCAGATGTTTTTAAAGCTGATTATCTTACATTATTGTGGCAAGACAGCAGATAAAAAGGAGGACAAAATACTAATATCAAGAGTCTAAAGAGAAGAAAAGATTTACAGACATAAAGAGTAACAAAAAAAGCAACTGATGAGAGGGCAAGAATGAAACGTAACTTGACTGAGGGGGTGAGCATATTATAGCATATTCCTGCTCCTACAAAATATGTTTAAACAATGTGTCATGGACACGAATATTCAGTTTAGTTTTCTTTCTTACTGCATCTGAATATAACACAGGCACATAAAACTTAATATATAAATTGAACACATCTTATCCACCTACCAAACTTTCTCCTTTCATCCCCCTTAGTTTACAGCATTACAAGCCACCTAATTGCTCAAACTATCAACTCTAGGTGACTCCTGTCAGTCCATTCCCAGCCTCTCATCTCCCTCTTTTGCCATCTTCTCCACAGCTTCTAGAATTTTCTTCCTAAATAAAAATCTAATGGCATCACTTTCCTGATAAACACACTTATACTAATTCTCTATTTTCTACAGTATAAAGACCAAACTCATTAACTTGGTATTCAAGAATGTTCTCAATCTGGCCCCAACCTCCTCTTCCAACTTCAGTATTAAAAACACTAAAATTCTCATCATTTTCAAAATATATGCCCTTTCTCAATGTCACTCTCGTGTGTGTCTTGCCTAGATTGTTTTCTAGTTCTTTCCGTTTTTATCTAACTAACCTCCATTTATTCTTCAAGGCTAGTTCAAAATGTCATCTCCTTTATATATGCTTATGGCAGAGTTATATTTATTGGCTCATACATCCCTTTAGATAATGAATGCTTCACTCCAAGGTGCTCAGAAAATACAATCTAACTAAATGAACAAACCTTCCCTAAGGAGGAATTTCCAATATAGGTAATAATCTACCTGGAAAGACTCTGCCCTCTACTTCTCTATGCTCCTTCTATCTGCAAATAATACATAAAGATTTTTTTATAAGATTAAGAGTCATTTCATGGGGACAGGACCACGAAGTGCTCACTAAAAATAATAGATTAGTTGCCCAACAAGTGGTATACCAATTTTAATCACTTCACTTGCTCATACACAATATGGGGTATTTTAGACTCTTAATGATAAAATTAATTAATCCAATAAATCCAAAATAATTCCCCTTTGCTAACTGCATACCAATTTAATTACAGACACCTTAAAAATAAGTCTCCAGTACTAGGCGGTCAAGGTTACATCTTCCTCAATATCTTAGTGTAGATGACAGGTAAATATTTTTTACTGTGCTCTATTAATGTCCTACATGTGGTTCCTACCTATTCTTAGAAATCTATGATTTATAAGGCTCAGAAGAAGGGGAAATAATAATCCATTAAAATGGTCCACACAAGTACAAAATGGTACCCATTATCATCAGGTATCAGGAAAATAAAAATTAATATCACAATGATATCCTACATACCACCAAACGGTTAAAATTCAAAACAGACCAGGCCAACTGCTGGCAAAGTAGTGGAACTGAAACTTTCCCACACTACTGGTGGGTGTGTAAATTGGTATAACTTTGGAAAATCTTTTGACTGCATCTTCTAAAACTAAACCTATATATACCCTATATCTCAAGCAATTTTACTACAACAGAAATGCATACACATGACACCAAAAGTATAAAAATTCACCTTAAAATGAAACAATTCCGATATCCACTAGTATTGGAATGGAAAATAAATCATGATATATTCATTCATACAATGAAATATGTTAAAACAATGAAAATTAACCGCCTATATGCAACAGAAATGGATGTCGCAATTTTAAAAAGGCTCACGTGCACATGCTTTTTTTCTTTCTCTCTCTCTCTCCCTCGAAATTCCATTTATATAAAGCTCAAAACAACAGGTAAAACTACTGAATGGTGACTGCCTACCTTTAAGAGGGGTAATGACTGGGTATAGGGAGATTGCTCAGTTGTTGGTAATATCTTATTCTCTTGATCTGGGTGGTAATTTTTCCTAGGTGTTCATTTTATGGAAATTCATCAAATTATACACATATGATTTTACATTTTTCTGAATGTATATTCAATATACTTATACTCAATATACTTTTAGTCAATTACACTTTGATATAAGTATTATTCTAAATTAATTTTTTTTTTTTTTTTTTTTTAGTAATCTACAGAAGATTACTTAGGAATGCTATGTCAGTCAACTTCTTTTGTTGTGGCTTCATCTCTAGTTCCTATATAATCAATTTTAACACCTTCCCCCAATATAGGAATTTAAAACAAAACAAAACCCTTAAGATGAGTGTGCTCTAAAAAGTAAGTCCATAAACTGAAGTTTAAAATATGTTATTCACTCAGTAAGTATGTGAATGACAATGTGCCAGTCACTGTTGTAGGTTCTAAGGATAAAACAGTTAACAAGAATTAAGTTCATACCTTTATCAAGTTTCCTTTTTAGTTGGAAGAAGACAGAACAAATAAGTACATACACAGTATTCTAGGTGATAAAGTGGTATGGAAAAAATGGTAAAGAGAGGCAGGAAGTAAAAGGAGTGAGGTACTGGGCGTTTTAGAGTGGTCAGAGAAAACTGCCTAGAGGCAAAGGATCAGGTAAGGTGGAGGAAAGTATTCTGGGCAGAAAGAAAAGAAAGTTGGATGTATGCTTGGTGTATTCAGGGAAAAGCAAGGGGGCCTGTGTGGCTAGAATGAAATGACTTCGGATAAAGTATAGTAAGTGATAAGATCACAAAGGTAAAAATATGCGGAAGATAACATTATATATGATGTTACACATTGTGTATTACACAGGCCACTATAAGGACTTTACATTTCAGAGTGAGGGAAGCCACCAAGGAATTAAGAGTAGAGGGGTGATATAATTTAAATTAATTTTTATTAAAATAGATTCAAGATCACTCTAGTTATTGCACTTAAGAGACTGTTGGGAGGCAAAGGCAGAAGTAGGGACACTAATTAAATTAGGAAACTACTATATAATTACCAAAGCAAAAAATGATCGTGGCCTAAAACTAAGGTGTTAATGAGGAAATAGTAAGGATTGGTCAGTATTTTGTAGGTAGAGTCAAAGACATTGCTAACAGGTTTAATAACAGGGTTTTTTGTGACGTGTGAAAACAAGAAAGGAGTTAAAGACAATTCTAAGGGTTTTTTCCTGTGCCATTAACTTAGACAGGGTAGACTAGAAGTAGAAAAGATTGTGGGAGAGGGGGTGCCAATCAGGGGCCCATTTTTGGATATGAAAGTTTTGAGTTATAAATTTGGACATCATCAGCATATAGAGTTGGTTACTGAGAGTGCCCTGGAATAGAGTACAGATAGGAGGAAACTCTGGGGCACTTCAAAGTTAACAAATATGAGATTAAAAAGAACCAGCCAGTGAAGA
The DNA here is from genome assembly GCF_017311325.1 of Ursus maritimus. Lineage (NCBI taxonomy): Eukaryota > Metazoa > Chordata > Mammalia > Carnivora > Ursidae > Ursus > Ursus maritimus. The sequence goes on along the minus strand of NW_024423343.1, from coordinate 57,092,817 downwards.
CAGGAGGAAACTAGTGTTCAGAAAGCAAGTGAAGCAATCATTTCAAGAAGAACATAATCAGAAGTGTCAATGCTTGATAAGTCAACTAAAATGAAGACTAAGAAATGACTTTTGGATGTAAAAATGTGGTAATCACAGGTGACCTTGACAAAAGCTGCTCCAGTAAAGAAGTTAGGACACAGCCCTGCCGAGAGTAGATTCAAAAGAATGGAAGATGAATTGGAAACAAGTATATACAACACTTCCCAAGAGTTATGCTGGGAAAGCAAGCATTATAAAAATGTCACTGAAATTCCTAAGCTAGCCAACAAAGGCAGATTTACATGTCTAGTAGCAATACATGTATAACATACACTAGCAATACAAAAAATGAATATGCTCATTTAAACATGACTTTGGGTACGTAAGGAAAAACAAGTTTAAATGCAAAAAGAATTTAAGCAATGCAAACAGATTTGCATACACATTTAAGAACTTTATAAACAGTACTATTTTTTTAAATTATATTTACTCTCAACCTCAAAATGTTTAAATTTCCTTTTCATCTGGCCTGATATATGACAGTACTATCTCATGATTATGGTTGTTTTCAAGGCCTACCCTAATAAAACAAAGGGATACAGAAATGAAAAAAATTACGTATCTGGGCAAGACTTGAAGGAAAAGAGAGAAAACAGGGACTTTAAATGATGAAATACACACGACAGACACACACACATGCAATAGGGTTATACAGACTAATTTTCTTGTATAGCCTATGGACAAACACGAAATTGAGAGAATGATACAGTTGAACATGTTATTAATACACTTTAAGTACAGAAATACCAAAAAAGGAGAAAGAATGTGATAGAAGCAAAATCTCCTGGGGTACAGGAGTGTGGTGAGGGTTAAACTAACTTCGCATAGCCACCACTAAATAGCACTGCTGACTTTAAAGAGTTTGGCTGCTTTTGTGTATTAGGAAGATAAAGCCAGCCAGCGGTCTCCAAATCTTTCTGACTGTACGGCACTATTAGTAAAGCTGTGAATATAACACCCCATAAATATTATACACTCTGATTATAAAATATTGTGAAACACTCAAATACATATAGAAGATAAACAATTTTAATTGTATTGTTAATTACGATAGCTCAATATTAGGTAATATGTCACAACAAAATATTTAGGACAAGATTCAATGTTATCAATAGTAGATAGAAAGTGACTACTCTGCCATTGTCTTGTTGTTCAGTGAAACTTTCATTTTCCTTTCTAGTCAATCCATGGTTTCTTTACATGGATATTAAAGCCACTTGTTCACTCTGAAGGTTATTCAGTTAAAACCAGAAAATATAAATCTATTTAATTCAAGTATATATCAACAGCAATATGCAGCAGCATGCTAAAAGCATATAAAAAGTGAGGGAGTGAGCAGGCATAGCAAAAGTAACACAAACACAGCTGACATGGAATTAATGAAGGCACCAACGGTAATCTGTATAATCAATATTAGTTAAGCATTAATAACTCAGGGCAGGCCTAGATTTCTATTAAAAATATTACCAGAAAATGCTAAATGCTTCCTCCTAAGACTAACTGGCTAATTATTTATCAATAGAGCTAATAGAATATTTAAGATACATTCTTAACTGGTTTATCAAGTCTGGAATATGCATATTTAATTTAAATAACTAACACTGAATAAATAGGAATTACAGTACTGTTGATAAAATGAGATATTCTCCTTTATCAATAGCAAATCATTAGGATTTTGTTGGTCTTATCAAAGGCTTTCATATTCTCTGCCTTCAATTTTTTAAGCCCTGATGAAATTACTTCATTTGATTCTAAAGTTTATTTTACATTTTCCCTTTAATCAGTTTCACCTGCCATAAAAAAAAAATCACCTAAACAGAATTATAGGATAATCCTACAAGTTCGCATGTATTATTTTAATTAGATTTTCACATTCATAACTATTCAGATTCCTAAGGACATGTCAGAGCTACCAAGTCTTTTTTTTTCCAATTTTTCTTTCAAGGAGATAGTTTTCAACTACAGACACGGATTCTTATAAATACAACTTTGCTAGCTTAATCAAAAGTTAACACTTGAGGGGATAGTTATAAAACCAAATTTTATTCCTTTACCTATTATAAACAATATATATGTACATGAGCAGTCTCTTTCCCACAAACCCTATCTCCCCAGATCTGGATTGCTATTCTATCACTGCTCCCTTCTCCCCATTTAAAATTAATCCTTAATTTCATCTCAACTAACCTTTTTTAAATACTCCCTTCTGTTTTTTTATAGCAGTTTTCCAAATTATCTTCAAAGCTTTTCTACCCAATTGGAGATTATACAATAGGATTATTCATCCTAGCAAATCTAGACAATACAACCTTTTACAGGATATACATACACAGATGTAAACACAATTAGAAATAACTGATTTTCTAACATGCCTTATAGAAGACCTCATTTTATAGCCACATCACAAATATATAAGAAAAATGCCATGTAACTTACAATTAATACACTGTAAATAGTAAAACATTAACTTCACTTTATTTAATCTGAAGTACTAGATAAGTCTCTGTTAAGGGAACAGGTTCTATCAGATGATGATGATGATAATAACTAGCACTTAAGATATACTTGTCAGACACCATTAAGTTCTTAATATATATTCCCCTACTTTCTACCTAAGAAAACAAGGTTAGTTTGAAGTAGTTAGAAGGCACATAACTGAAAATAGATAGAGCCAGGACATTAAGACAAAGAATTATGTGAAACATACTGCAAGTATTGCTAAGAATCAGTTCTCTACCAGGGTTAGTTCCCAGAAATAGCAGCTTAAGTAAGCTTCCCAACATATGAATATGTAACTTTAACTGTAGTTTGATCAAGTCAAATTAATGTGACTTAAAATCTCGGGAGGACAAAGAAAATGTTGTGTATACATACAATGCAATATTGTGCAGCCTTAAAAAAGAAAGAAATCCTGTTACATGCTACAACATGGATGAACCTTGAGAACATATATGCTAAGTGAAATAAGCCATTCACAAAATAACAAGTGCTATAGGATTCTTCTAATATGAAGTATCTAAAGTAGTCAAAATCACAGAAACAAAGTAGAAAGGTGGTAGGGCTAGGGAGTGGGAAGGGGGAAATGGATACAGAGTTTTAGTTTTGTAAGATGAAAAGTTCTAGAGATCTGTAGCATAACAGTGTGAGTATATTTAACACTACACAACTGTACACTTAAATATGTCAAGATGGTAAATTTAATGTTATGTGCTTTTTACCATAATAAAAAAAATCTGGAAAAATCTCCCTTGTTGCTTCCCACCATAGAGGACTTCATTTTAGGAACCTCACAGATAAAATCTTCAACGTCACAGATAAGTAGTTCAGAATAACTATGAAGGAACATATCAATATATTACTGTAGAGAGTATTGCTTCCCAAGGCTCCTCGCTTCCCCCATAAGTTTTAGAGACTAGTTTTCCTCTCTCCTTCAGATAAGAAAAGACTACTTTAAAGTTACTCTGAAGTTTAAAAAAAAAAAAAAAAAAGATAAAGTTGTTCTCCACCACTTCTCCAGGTTAAAATACCAAAAAGGATGATAGTTCCCAATAATCCTTGACTGATAAGAAACAACAAGAAAGTGATTTGTTACAAGCAGCTGTCACAACTCTGACTATTCAGATCTTAATAGTACTAAAATATCCATCCTAAAAGTAGATTCAATTTTTGGATACAACTAAAAACAAACTGAAATCACATATTATGAATAATATTAAATAATTCAACTGGGAGATATAACATTGCTCTTTATTCAAAACCAACTGTGACCATAAAATAAACTGGATCCGATAGAAGTTTACCTCCTTACCACCTAATCTTCTAAAAATATCCTATCTCCGGCATAAGCCAACACCTTCCTAGTCTAAGTAAGTTGAGGACAAAATTACACTTTAAAAACATATTTTTCTGGGCATCCAGGTGGCTCAATCAGTTAAGCATCCAACTTGTGATTTCAGCTCAGGTCATCATGTCATCAAGCCCGCCACGGAGCTCTGTGCCCAGCAGGGAGCCTGCTTGAGATTCTCCCCCTCTGCTCCTCCTCCACTCATGCTCCCACTCTCTCTCAAATAAATAATCTTTTTTAAAAAAATCTTTTTCTTCAGTTTAGTAAAAGGGAGACATACAAAAGCAGCAAACAATATATATATATATATATATATATATATATATATGGTTTTTTAACCTTACCTGGCAAATCCTATTCTCAGTTTTCATGCCACCTACCCAATAAATGTATCTTCCTCCATGTTTATATATATATACACATATACATATATATATATACACACACACATATACACACATATACACACATATACATATATATATATATATATATTTACATTACTCATCAAGAATGCAAAAAAATAGGGACACCAGGGTGGCTCAGATGGTTAATCTGCCTTGGGCTCAGGTCACGATCCCAGGGTCCTGGGATAGAGCCCCACATCAAGCTCTCTGCTCAGCAGGGAGCCTGCTTCTCCCTTCCCTCTACCTGCTGCTCCCCCTGCTTGTGCATGCTCTCTCTCTCACTCTGTCAAATAAATAAAATCTTAAAAAAAAAAAGAATGCAAAAAATAGTTCTACACTGATTTTATTACTAATCCAATCTCATTTCACGTTCCAAGAAAACTCTCTTCCAAATTACATGGTTTGCAATCATCTCTTAAAATAGTCCTTTAAAAAAAAAAAAAAGAAAAGCCATTACAGGGGCATCAGTCAGTTACCTGTCGGACTTTTGATTTCAGCTCAGGTCATAATCTCAAGATGGTGACATTGAGCCCTGAGTCTGCTTAAGATTCTCTCTCTCCTGCTCCCTCTGCCCCCCCTTCTCAAAAACCAAAACAAACAAACAAAAAAGCCATCACAGATTTCAGTTATGCTTTTTAGATATTATACATTATCACCATAACTTCTTGAAATACAATGGCAATGGCATATGGCGTAATATAAGTTCATTTTCTCAAATTTAAATACCCTGGGGCTCTTTTCATTAAGTTTTAATTATAAAAACGTTTTTTTAAAAAAATTAAGCATTAGAAGAGTATTATTACTACTTCAATGTTTAATTATGTGTATACCACTTTAAAAATACATCAAAAACTTCTAAAATTCAAAACCTTCAGGGCATGAGCTGTTTAGGATGGTAGTTTACAAGATAACTACAGGTTACCTACCATATTTTGAATGGAAATCTCTCCAAAATTAATTATACACTTACCTACTTTCTTTAGCAGGAACCTGAAAATATTTAATCTTTGTTTAATGACTCCAATTCATTATTAAAAATAATTTATAGTATTAAGACAAGCCCTGAAACACTACACTAAGTCCAGAATTCCAATTTTTATTTTTTTTGTATTTGTTTTTTTTGCCTCTTCCCAACTCTAGTGGTATCAACTCTCTCCATCTCCCAAGCCACATACCCTTCATCCTTTCTAACGTCTATCTTCTCAGCCAGTTTGAAACTTGGAAATTAGCCAGGATTGTTAAAAGTTGTATATGAATACTTGAAAAATTAAGCCTGAAGAATCTGAGGCTTCTCCTAAGAAACCCAAACCTCAAAAAATACACCACAGTGCCTATACCTGCTCCAGCCTAGGGGTTTTCAAACTGTCCTTAAAGGACACTATAAACTAAATGGGTAGAAAAACTAATGGTTTGGGGTTTTCCCCTGCTCCCTCATTAAAAAACAAACAAACAAATAAAAAAAAAACACATTTAAACAAAAGATTCCCTTTCTTCAACTGTTTTAGAAATGCCTGTTTTGGGGCACCTGGGTGGTTCAGTTGGTTTCAGCTTAGATCATGATCTCATGGGTCATGGGATTGAGCCCCATGCGGAGCCCATGGACTCCATGCTCAGCAAGGAGTCTGCTTGGGGATTCTCTCCCTCCGCCCCACCCTCCCCCGACTCACATTCATTCTCTTGCTCTGTCTCTAAAAATAAATAAATCTTTGAGAAAAAAAAAAAAAAGCCAATTCTTTCCCCTAAGGATTATTCAAAACACTTTCTGTGTATTTTCAACAATCTTAATTTGAGTCACTATCATCAGAAATAGGAAACCATACCACGTATGTATAACTTTAAACAGTTATTTTTAGTTGTATATTATAAGTTTCATTGTTTTCAAATTTTCCCTTTGTCTTCTACCTACATAATCTCTTTGCCATATCACCTATGTCAGAGGGCACTTAGTCACTGTGTGGGCTTGGCTATTTATTACAAGAAATATAAACCAAAAAGCTGCATCTCAGCAGTTTTAGAATCTGTACATTTTCCTTTGCCCTCAAATTCCAGTGTCTTCAATTCAAACATTTAATGAGCACCTACTGTGACTAAAATCATAACCTAACACATCAAGCAGGACTAGTAAGGTTATGCTATAGTAACAAACAATCCCAAAATCTCAATGGCTTGACACAAAAAAATTATTTATTTCTCACTAATTTTACATGTCCAATTCAGGTTGGCAGAAGGGGATCTGCTTATCAGTCCCTCAGAAACCTAAACTCTACTTGATACATGCTTCCAAGACTGCCTTGACAAGGAAGTGTAAAAGGGAATGTGGTAAATCACATCCTGCTTTAAACGTCCCTTCGCATTTTACTGGCCATAATAAATCACATGGCCACGACTGACTTCAAAAGGACAGAAAAAACCAAGAGAACAGAATTGGACTATTTATGAAGAATCCTGACTCCCAAGATCCCTTGCTGGTCAAACATTCAATTTATTCTCCTTCCTACAAGTGGAATACACCTGTACCCTCCCTGCAGAAGATAAACTGAAACTCCCATCTAGTTACAGCATCAAGCTCAAAGACCAGATCTATGGACGATATGGAAATAACCTCTCTATCATGTCCAGATGTGGCCCCTCTTTACAGAAACCCATTTACTAAAACAAGTTATCTAGCTCCACCCACACACAAAATACACAATGATATATATAAACATACTCATGAGGTAAGGATAACTATAAAAATGAGGTAAGAACGAAGTAAGTATAACCATTAAAAAACACTCCTATTCAGAAGAAGAGGAAAAGAAGATAAAACAGTCAGTGGTTCATGGTAATTCATAAACCCCGCTGAACAGACGGAGGGCCAGGCAGGCTCTGCCTCATCACTGGGAGGAACTTCTCAGTACGGTGTTCTCTGTGCTTCTTTCTTAGCTCTGCCCTCCAGGATGTCTTTCCTTGTCCGTTAACCCTCCTCACCGCAAGTAAAGTAGACACAGAGTGTGCCTGCTCAGCTAAGCAGAATTCTCAGCCTGCTAATAGAAGGCTAGGGGGCAGGGACCAAGAACATTAAATCTCAGTTGCAATTTTTTTTTCACACTTTTTTCATGCTTGTGGTTTCTTTGGCTACACAACTCCCTGAAAAACTTAGAAGGTTCTTATCTATTTGATTCTAGCTATTTCCAAGTGCCAACATATAGACCACAGCCTTTTTTTCTAGACACAGCTTTTAGACTGACTAGATTTCTTTGCTTTCCTGTCACATGAGACTGTGTCTACTTCTCTCTACGTAACTGCGAGTACCTTGGGCTTACCTTTACCTGGGGTTAGTAGGGAATCCATACCTTCAGTCTCTTTACCCTACCCAAAATGAATTAGTACACCATCACTCTGAGTCACCTTAATCCATTCAGATATTTTAACAACAAATGACGGTCATAACCTTGTTTGGATCCCTGCCATTAGACAGTTTTAATTATCTTCTCAAAAGACTTCTCAGTTCACCTCTGACTGAGGCTGAAAAGCAGTTGCTTCTTCCAATCCTACAAATCCCCCCCATTTCTGTCCTCTGTATAGATTCTCATTTCTATTTGCAAACCAGCCAATCATTTTCTAGCTCATTTCCTCCATGTATCTTGTCAAATGGAGCCAACAGCAGTTAAAATACAATTGTTGTCCAACTTCATCCCATAAAGCTAAAAATGCAAGTTACTACAGGCAAGTTTTACCAGATGGCTTCTCCGCACTGCATCTTCCTAGTCTCTAATATCAGTTTCCTTGCTGCCTGATCCCAAACCAAGGTAGCCATATTTGAGGATTTTTTTGTTAGGGCACCCTACTGCATACCCTACTATATCAATTTTGATTTTAGTCAGGATAGGCTACATAGATGCTGCCCAACAGGAACATAATACAAATCACATATATAATTTTAAGTTTTCTAGAAGCCACATAAAAAAACTTAAAAACAGTGGAGTTTTAGTAATATTTCAATATACCCAAAATAATTACATTTCAACCTGTAAGCACTATAGAAATTGAGATATTTTACATTCTTATTTTTCTTCCATACTAAATCTTCAAATCCAGTTTGTATTTTACACTTAGTCACATCTGAATTCAGTCTAGCCACAATTTAAGTGCTTAGCTGCATCAGGGAGCGAGCAGCTGAGCTAGTAGCTACCATATTAGACATGCAGGGCAAAATTAAGTAGCAGTAGCAAGCAAGCCCTGAAATCTCAGTGTTCATCTTTTTACTCATGTCCATCACACGTCAGCTGAGGGTATTCTGCATGCTTTCCTCACTCAGGGTTTAAGGCTAGTAGTCACTCTGGTATATTTCATTGGCCAAAGCAAACCAAATGGCTACACCCAAACTTGGGTGTACCCAGAAACAAAAGCTGAAGTATTAGGTAGATAGCACTAATGACTACTATATCCATTTTTTAAATCATATTTTAACACTTTCAAATTACGTCTTAAGGAATTAGAATTTTAATTTTTTCTTTTTTGCCAATATATACCTACTTCAAATGCAAAACAATAAAGGAGTAAGCTACTTCTACTACTAGCTAGTTAAAACTCGAACTCTAGAATACATATAGTTTCTTTACTATGGAACATAATTTTTTCTTCAACAAGGTTTCTGAAGATCTGGTAAGAGCAATTGAAAAAACATGACTAGAGCTCATATACTATTCCTTTTACTTCACTTTGGCAAACAAGTACTTCAAATCTTCTTTAACTTCTTGTACAAAGCCTAAGTAGTTGATTACAGCTGCTGAAACAAGTACAGGCTGAAAAAAAAAAAAAAAAAACTAAATGGGAGAGGAAACGCCAAATTCCTCAAAAGTGTGGTGAAAAAGAAATTAGGAGACAAATAATAGTATTTGAAACTAAGGATATTTTTACCATTTTTCAAAAAGATTTCCTTATCATCTTTATAAGTTAACTTGCTGCCATTTAACACTGTAACAAAAAAATTGTCTATTTATTTAACCAAAATATAAAGTACTACTTCAAAGCCTAACGCTTTATTTTCACAGGTTTAAGGCTGAAACCCTTTTCATCCAACAGATAAATGCTTATTAAATTCTATTCTACCTTCACATAAGCATCCAAATAAAGAATTTTAGCATATTTGAGGACCCAAGATAATGGCTGGGTTAGATGAAATGCTGGGAATTAAAAAGAGTATCACAGTGAGTTATATGTAGTAGGCAATAAAAAAGCATCACAAGGAGGGGCTTATGTAAATAAGACAGCAAATGTTGCTTAGGTAATAAATGAACCAGTATGTATGTGGACTGGTTTCATAGAGCATTTAACTCCTCTTTATAAAATCTTTGTTTTGAAGTCTAGTGTTCTAACTTATTAATTCAGAGTTTAGAATAAAATAAGCTCTTTTAAATAAAGCAAAGGTGGTAACAGAACTGATAAGCAATCCATGTGGATGCTTTTCTGAGATAAAATAATCAGGCAAAGCCAAATCCCAACCAACAAAACATCCGAAACCAAATCCATGGAGTCCAAACTAAATTTTCTGATGCCAGAAATCAGGAGACAGATAAATACCTGTCTTTCTGCTACCCAAAGAAGTTATCACTCCCTAAAACTTTATTTTTTAAAAAAATTTTTCTATTTATTTGAGAGAGAAAGCACAAGTAAGGGGGAGTGGCAGAGGGGGAGGGACGCTGCTGAGCAGGGAGCCTGAGGTGGGGCTCGATCCCCGCACCTGGAGATCATAACCTGAGCCCAACGCAGACACTTAACCGACTTCCAGCCACTCAGGCGCCCCTCACCCCCTAAAACTTTATAATCCTACAAAAATATCCTAGAAATGGTAGAAAATATACATGTTTTTCTGCATGTTTTATTGATGCTAACAATCAGCTAATTTATATTCCCCATCCCTAAAAATCTCCCCAAACACCTTCCTTTTTATAACTCTCTTGTTCAGTTTTGTCTACCCTCGTGACTTCATGTCCATCACCTCTACAGAATTTCAGTCCTTTATCTCTACTACCAACAGTCATTTCAACCTAGAACTACAAATCCAATCCATTAAAACTGCTTTCCCGGGACGCCTGGGTGCCTGGGTGGGTTAAGCGTCTGCCTTTGGCTCAGGTCATGCATGATCCTGGAGTCCTGGGATGAAGCCCCTCATAGGGGCTGCCTGCTCAGCTCAGAGTCTGCTTCTCCCCTCTCCCCTTTCCCTCTCTCTCTCTCAAATAAATAAATAAAATCTTCAAAACAAAACAAAAACTGCTTTCCCTTTGCTTCCCCCAGATCAGTTTCCCTTCCCAACTCTGCCAATGATATGACCTTTTTTAAAACAAAGGACTAATCTTTTATTCCAATAGCTAATCAACAAATCCTATGGATTTGTTTTTTTGAAATGTCTAGCATTCTTACTTCCTTACTTTATTCCTGTATAACTGAAATAGTGTGACACTTATGAGACAACTAAGTATTTCTCACACCCTGTCTAAGCTGTTATTTTGAACAAGGTTCAGTAACCCAAAATCATGGGAATTTTGACACGAAAATTAAGTCCAGTCTTATATATTAATTTCTTTTTTAGAAACTTTGCAATCCAAAAACAAACAAACCACCAAAAAACAACTTAGCCATCCAAAATATCCCCTAATCGAAAACAGGAGAGAACAAGACCTACATTTCCAAAAACTTTTTAGTAAAGAAACCTCAAATATATACAAAATTGAACAATATAATAAACCCCAATGTACCCATCACCCAACTTCAACAATCAACTCTGGGACAATTCTGTTTCTCTATATCTACACTGCCTCCATATTATTTTGAAACAAATCCCAGATACAACATTTCATCCACAAATACTTCAGTATGCACTGCTGAAGATACAGAACTTGTATTTTTAAAATATTTAATCATGTTATTCTCAGAATACACAAAACCTACAGTGTTAAAAAAAAAAAAAAAAAGACTTCAGGCAAAGTCATTTAATTCTTCTAAACTCCCTCACACTCAGGCACGACTAAACCTAAAATTCCTTTTGCTTCTCTTGGCTTTCCCCCCCACAGGTTTATAGGCTGATTTCTGAAACATAATTCTAAATGTCGAGTCTTTGAAAAGCTACAAATTTAACAAAATTACACAACTCAGAGTGGTATAAAATAAACAGGTACCATGCATCCCAAAGATCTGAACAAAATTAATTATTTCAGAAGCAAACAGGTAAAATTTACCTTATATACTACCACAGAAATCTACATTTACTCTGTATCTACTACTGATATTTCTTCATTTATTCATTCTCAATAAAAGCAGAGGTAGAAATGAATAAGAAATGAGTAAGAATTCAAATTTAAAAAAATAAAGATACATTCTACACTAGGGAAAAAAAAAAGAAATGAGTTAAGAAATGACTGATGAATTCTAAAAGAAGATAAAACATGTTAACTATAATACAAAACAATGGAAATAGATGCTATTAAACAAGCAGTAATTTAAAGGAGGCAGGAGTCACAAAAGCCTATGGGACAAGGTAGCACCTAAATTAAACCTTTAAAGATGTCAACCATAAGGTTACTACTCCTCTCTGCTCCTAAAGTACTGTAGTTCAATGTTAGTATACCATTACTACGTTATATTACAATCTTCTACGTGTCTGCTAACCCAAATGGTTCTACAGGAGAGGAACGCCTGGGGGGCTCAGTGGGTTAAGCGTCTGCCTTCAGCTCAGGTCATAATCCCAGGGTTTTGGGATGAGTCCCACATAGGGCTCCTTGCTCAGAGGGGAGCCTGCTTCTCTCTCCCTCTGCCTACTCTGCCTGCCGCTCCCCCTGCCTGTGCTCTCTCTCTCTGATAAGTTAATAAAATCTTTTAAAAATATAAAAAAAAAATTTTTTTTAATTACAAATAAAATGCACTGGAGATCCCGACAATGAACTTTAAAAAATTACAAAATAAATGCACAGGAGACCCCGACAACAATCAATCATCAGGCCCAAAATATCAATGATGTGGATACTGAGAAACCCTGGTCTAACCTGTTAGATTATGAACAACTTTAGTGCATCTTGGTATCCCCAAAATCTGGCACAGCAGGAACTCTCTAAGTATCTGTGAACTCAACAGACTTCAATTTAAAGGCAATAGAATACAATTTTACATATCAGTTATACCTAAATACAGTTGAAATAAATAATAAATAAAGGCAATAGAGAAGTCAGTGAAGATTTTAAGGAAAGCAACAGCGCGACTTGTTTTTAGGGAAGAGAACTTCTGTAAATAATATATTGGAACAATTTTCAGTATTTTCCAAAATTTAAAATCCATATACTGTAATCTCTAACCCAGGAATTTTGCATCTAGATATGTATATATATACTTTCTCTAAGGGAAAAAAGAATACATGTATATAAGGATATTCATAGCAATATTATTTAAGTATGACTGAAAATAAATACCCATCAATAACGATCTTATTAAATAAATGACAAAGTATCTGTTCAATAGAATACTGTTACTGCCACTGCTAAGAACGTGAGAGATTTATAGTATTAAGAGATCCACCATAAAAATTTCAAATGCAGAAGAATGGGTATATAAAATTCTAAGAATGGCAGAGAACATATAGGTATGTTAATGTTTGTAAATGTATCCTTCCACTAGAGATAGTCCACACACTGAAAAAAAAAAAAAAGATGGCATCTATACTTCAGTAACAAACTTAAACAAACAAACAAAAAAACAACCCTGGTAATGATGGCTACTTCTAGGGTAGGGAATTGAGGGATTAAAATAAGGAGGGAAGAAAACTAACTTTTTTATAATAATCCTTTTATACTTTCTGAATTTGTGCCTTGTGCAGTTATTGCTTATTCAAGAAATAATTTTTTTAAAAGAATTTTAAATGCACTGGGGAAGACTGAGGCATGAAAAAAGATTAAATGCTATAAACGATAACCTAAAACAGTAAAACCCAGACTAACAATATGAGAATGGAGAAGAATAGGTCACAAAAACATGGCAGAGATAAAATCAAAAGGACTTACAACTTTCTACAAGGAAACAGAGAAGAGTTAACCCTGCATCAGCATCCAAGCTGCTAAGAGTACTGGAGGAGAAAAAAAAAAACACGATTGTGCTAATTACTCAAGTGGGGACCCAGTAAACCCTGCAATTCCACATTTCATCAGTAATTTTACTTTCCAATTCTCTCAGATGACATTTCATATCTTCTTCCTTCTTAAATTTCTATCACCTGACCTCCTCTTCCATCTCAGCTTGTTTCTTATTACAAAAGGAAATTAGAAGCAATATAACAAGAATTACCTCATCTTCCAACCACCACATCTGCATCTGCAAAGCTCTATCTTATGCCCTTTGTGTTAAAACATAATTATCCCTACTTTTATCAGTGGCCAACCCTTATACTTGTGAACTGTATTTCATCTTGCTTTCCCTCTTAAAAATTTTCCTCTATTATACCTTCTTTCTGCATCATCAATTTCTCATTCTTTATTGAGACATTCACAAGAATGTCTCGACCTCAAGTCCACCTCCAGCTACCATCTCTTATTTCAAAATTCCTCTTAACAGAAAAAACCCTTAAAATATTAGTCTGTAATTACTATCGCTACTTCCTCTTCCCTTAATCTCCTTTTCAGTCATTCTATTCAGGCCTTCCTCACCAGCACTCCATTGAAACCACTTGTCACCAATAACCAGAATCCCATTTCTCTATCATCTTAAACACCCTCTCACAGTATCTGAAAAGTTACGAACTCTCTCCTCCATTCTTAATATTCACTTGGCTTCCTGGATATCACTCTCTCCTGGAAGTTACTTCTATTTCCTTTGCTGGCACCCCCTCTAATTCTCACCCCCTAAATGCTAAAACGTATGGGATTCAGCTCAAAGGATTTCCCTCAATTTTGGCTGTTTTTTCAGTTACTAAATTTCTATTTGGTTCTTTTACAAATCTGCTATGTCATTTTTGTTATAGTCTCTAACTCTGTTAAACAAAGTGCTCAAGATTGGCTTTTATCTCCTAGACCATAGTAAACAGTTTGTGTTGGTCTGTGTTTGAGAATTCTAGTATCTAGAGTTCCAACAAATCTTATTGTCTGCCAGTTCTCACTCATGCTGTTTAACCTCCTCATATGCACTGTTACCTTTGATTCTGTGTTCAACAGTACATTTAAAAAATCTAGAAAAATAACTGTAAGCTCAGAATGACACTATACTCTCTTCTCTACATTCTGTCTCTACTATATTAATTTCCAAGCCAGCTGCACCTCAAAATCACCTGGGGACTTTTAAAATAGATCTTTCCTAAACTTCATGCAGGGCAATTAAATTAGAATTGGGAAAAGGGTGAACACAAGTTGTTGGCATTTTTTTAAAGTTCCCTGTCAAGCTTATCATGCAGCCAAATAAGATTTCATCCGGTCACATCTATCTACATTAATGACTCCCAAAATTTTATCTCTAGCCCAAACAAGAGTATCCAACTGTTTACCGGAACCATCCACCTGAATATCTAATAAGCATTTCATATTTAACAAAGCCAAAACAGAAGTCCTAATTCTCCCTTTACTCCACACTTCCCCAGACTTTCCTTATTACTAGCCTAGCCAAATTCAGTATCCTCTTTTGCCTAGATTATTACACTAGCCTTGTGCTGACTTCTGCCATTCCAACGCCCACCCACCCCACCCCATCCCCATCTGTCACAAGGATCTGCCAGAGGGATCTTTTGAAAACATAAATAAAATGGTGTCATTTCCATACTCAAAATCCTCTGGTATTTTCCTATTATTAAAAAGATAAATAGGAGTGCCTGGCTGGCTCAGTTGGTAGAGCATTGGACTCTTGATCTTGAAGTGGTGAATTTGAGCTCCACGATGAGATTACTTAAAAATGAAACCTTTAAGGGGCGCCTGGGTGGCAGAGTCGGGGTTGAGCATCTGACTCTTGGTTTTGGCTCAGGCTGTGATCTCAGGGTCATGAGTCAAGCCCCACATCTGTGGGCTCCGTGCTCAGTGTGGAGTCGGCTTGGGACTCTCTCTCCCTCCACCCCTCCCCACAGCGCTGTCTCTCTGGAATAAATAAATGATCTTAAATAAATAAATAAATAAAATCTTAAAAAAAAAAAAGATAAATAAAAATCCAAATAGCGGGGCACCTGGGTGGCACAGCGGTTAAGCGTCTGCCTTCGGCTCAGGGTGTGATCCCGGCATTATGGGATCGAGCCCCACATCGGGCTCCTCTGCTATGAGCCTGCTTCTTCCTCTCCCACTCCTCCTGCTTGTGTTCCCTCTCTCGCTGGCTGTCTATCTCTGTCAAATAAATAAATAAAATCTTAAAAAAAAAAAAATCCAAATAGCTTACCATGGCCTGTATCATCTGGCCCCAGCCTACTTCCAATCTCATCTTCCAACACCTCTCATTCACTAAGCTCCAGCTATCTTAGTTCATTCCCTCTTCCAGGAATACTCTTTCCTCTAGATCTCAATAACAGGTGTCTTTCTTAATGTTCAGATCTGTACTTTAATTCCATTTCCTTATAAGGAGGTATTTCCCAAATATCCTACCTAAAATAACCACCATCCTCCATAGTTTTTCCATGTCCCCTACTATTCCATAACCCTACTCTATTTTCTTCATAACACTATCTAAAATTACTCTATTTGTCTTCATCCACTAAAACACAAAATTCATGAGTGGGAATTCTGTCTCTTTACTATTTCAAGAACCTAAAAAACATTATCTGGAACACTTTAGCATACCCTCAAACATCTGTTGACTGAATGAATGATGACAGATTGCTCTCATCTAGGTTGCTGGGGGATTATGTTACTATTTATCAGGAGAATTTATGAGATTTATGAAAAGCATCACACATCAAATGCCCTCATAAAGTAAAGTTGAATACAAAAACTATCCCAAGAACCACTAAAATGACCAAGTACTTTAGAGACTAGCTTTAATAAAGTTATTCTCTTAGATTAAAATATGACACTGTATCAGTGAAAGCATACTAACAAAAATCACACATTAGGTGATTTCCATTCTGTTGTGTATATCCAGAATTCTAATTTGCATTGTTATTACTGGCTATGTTATGGAATAAATTTGGTTAATAACAGACTGAATATACTACTTAAAAAAAATAAAAAAATATTTAAAAATAGACATGAGCAGCCATTTGTTAAAGATGCATCTAATGAGGAACGTCTGGGTGGCTCAGTCAGTTAAGCCTCTAACTCTTGATTTTGGCTCGGGTCACTGGGTCATGAAATCAAGCCCCACACCCAGTTCCACCCTGAGTGTGAAACCTCCTGAGATTCTCTCCCTCTCCTTCTGCCTCTGCCTCTGCATGCATATGCATGTGTGTGCTCTTTCTCTCAAAAAAAACAAAACAAAACAAAAAAAACACATGTATCTAATGAGTTGAATTAGTTGACCTCTACAAGATTCCATGATTTAAACTGCATAGTTACATCAGAACAATACTGCTATTATATTTACCAATGTTAAATAGATATGAGACTGCTTTGAGTATCATCTTCAAAGAATTACTCATGGATGTGTGAGTGCTATATTTCCATAGAATACTAAGAAAATAACAAGGGTTACCAAAAACGTACATTAAAAGTGATTTTATTTTGAAAGGCATGTAATATACTCTAGGTATTTTTCTAGATATAAGATTTATAAATCGAAATTCCCAATGTGTAAAAACTCTTGAATTATATCAGATGACCGTAAATCAATACAAACTAAACTGAAAAACTATGCTTCAAGGTTTCTAAATTATTTTGCTCAAAAAAAAATCTAGTAGGGACACCTGGATGGCTCAGTTAGCTAAGCATCTGGCTCTTGGTTTCAGCTCAGGTCATGATCTCAGGGTCATGAGATCAAGCCTGTGTTGGGCTCTGTGATCAGTGGGGAATCTGCTTGAGATTCTCTCTCTACCTATGCCCCTCCCTCACTCGAGCTTCTTTGCTCTCTCTCAAATAAATAAATCTTTAAAAAAAAGTGGTAACGACGGGGCGCCTGGGTGGCACAGCGGTTAAGCGTCTGCCTTCGGCTCAGGGCGTGATCCCGGCGTTATAGGATCGAGCCCCACATCGGGCTCCTCCGCTATGAGCCTGCTTCTTCCTTCCCACTCCCCCTGCTTGTGTTCCCTCTCTCGCTGGCTGTCTCTAACACCGTTGAATAAATAAATAAAATCTTTAAAAAAAAAAAAAAGTGGTAACGAAGGATTAATGTCCTTAACATATAAAGATGTCTTATAAAAAAAAAATCTTAAAAATTAGTGGATATGAAACTTGAAAAAAAAAAAAAGAGCAACTGACCAAACATTAACAGCCAATAAACAGGCAAAAATGTTCAAGTTCCCCAATAAATGAATGCATAAGATTCTATTTATACCCTCTAAAATTTGCCCATTTGATAAAATGATATTCCAGGATGAACAAAGTATGGAAAAGCTAATACTCATACAACGCTGGTGTAAGAGCATTTATGCAATATATAGAAAAGCCTTAAATAGTTAACATTCTTTCACCTAAAAATTCCACTTCTAGTACTTCCGCATAAGGAAGTAATTAGAAATGTGAGCAAAGATTTCTATGTAACAAGAAAAAAATGAGAAATAACCTAAACACCTGACAACAGAAGATCAGTTAAATCATGGAACATCCATAAAAAAATTCTTAGTAATGAAACCAAACAATCATGTTGAAAACTACTGTGGGAAAATACACACAATACATTGTTTGAAAAAAGTTACAAAGCTTTTATGTATATAACCTCAATTTTATCAAGACACTTAATAGTATATAATATACACAGAAAAAAAGACTGGAAGATTATATAACAGAATATAGTATTTTTTTTCCTGTTTCCTTTTCAGAGCTGTCCTGAATTTCTTTATCTATGACTCTTTTCCTTTGCTACATTTCTTCTCCTTTTCTATTTTCTGTTGGACTGGTAATTTTCTATCTCCTGCCCCAATTTATAAGTTAAAAATTGCATTTTTATTCTCTTGATACTTACATCAAAATTTAAATTTCTGCAAAAAAGCTAAAACTATTCTCTACAAAGATTATCCTAAAAATGACAACGACCTTCACCCACACCTGGATTCCTTTGTTTTCATGTTTAGCATTCCATTTCTTTTTCAACAATATAAACATTAACTACCAAGAATAACTGCTACAGACTAAAACACAACTGATAAAATGAGTTCATAATGATATTCCAAAAAAATAAGGAGAATCTCTGATAGAAACTAGGACACCAATTCATTCCAAAACCAGATAAATAAAAGGAATGAATCTAATAGTTTATCCTGCCTTTCTTGTACAAACTACTTTTGGGTAACCAAATAGCTAATGAGGGAAAGTTTTTTATGGAAGATTCAAAGCTGTAACACAAAAGGATTCAGAAAATTAGAAAAATCACCATTTTACAAACCTTAATGAAATAATGAATCCAAATGACAATGAAAAGCTGGTAAAACATTAGCTGAGAAACAGAGTTGGAGGCACATCAACCAATAAAATACACAGTCCCTGTTTGAATCCTTTTGAACAAAGTAATTCTAAAAAGGCCTTTAAAGTTTTTTAAAATTTATTACTGAACTATAATTAACATAGTGTTATATTAGTTTCAGATGTACAACATATTGATTTGACAATTCTATACATTACTCAGTGCTCATCACAGTAAGTGTAGCACCATCTGACACCATATGTTATCACAATATTACTATTTTATACTCCCTATGCTGTACCTTCATCTCTATGGCTTATTTATTTTATAACTGCAAGTCTGTACCTCTTAATCCCCTTCAACTATTAAAAAGACTTTTTTTAATCAGCTGGGAAAAACTAAACATTGCAAGGATATTAGGTAATATTAAAAGATTACTAGAAATTTAGGGCATAGTAAATAATGGTACTGTGCTTATATTTTTAAGAATCCTTATTCATCAGAGCAGGTCTCAAACATTTAATTCTTCTAAACTCATGATCACTTTAACTCTTAAAAATTGCTGAGATGTCAAGGAACTTTTGTTGTGTGAATTACACCTATCTGGCAGAGGACAGGGTGAGGGAGAATGGCTAACTATGAAGTGGCACATGGGAACTGGTATGAGTGATGAAATGATACTATATCTTGAGTACAGTGGTGATTACATAACTGCATGCGGTTGTCAAAATGTGCAGAATTATGCATGAAAAAGGATGAATGTAAATTATGTCTTTATAAAAAATGGGAAAACTTGTTTAAATATTTCAGGACCTCAAAGGGACTTTGTTTACGTAAGTATATATATCCATTTTACCATATTAGGAATCAAAGTTGGGAAAATTTTAAAGCTGTATTTATTAATTTTAAAGTAACAAACTCATTAAATGTTAATATAAGTAACATTTTAATGGAAAACAGATTTTCGAAAAAGTAAAAACAGGAAGTTTTTGCAAATCTCTTTAATATCTAGCTTATTAGAAACAACTAGATCTTCATATCCGCTTCTGTGTTCAATCGGCTGTGTTATCACATATTGTGTAGACTCAGGAAAACTCCACTGTATACTATATATGAGGTGAGAGTAAAAGAGGCAAATAATGTCTTAGTAGTATTATGAGAATAGATATGACCTCACAAACCCCCATGAAAAAGGTACCAGGGGCTCCCAGACCACACATTGAGCATTCCATCAGTATTTTTGGGTAAAATTATACAATTCCTAAATTCTACTTTAAAATACTCCAGCAAGAGGGACACCTGTGTGGCCCAGTTGGTTGATCTCGGGGTCATGGGATTGAATCCCATGGAGGGCTGTGCTGGGCAAGGAGTCTGCTTGAGATTCTTTCCCTTTCCCTCTCCCTACCCCTCTACCCTGCCTCCCCTCTCCATACATGCACACACCCTCTCTCTAATAAATACAATCTTTAAAAAGAATAAATAAATAAAATACTCCAGCAGGAATAGAATTTTAAATGGCAGAAATACAGGAAACAAGACTGACAGAATACTGATAAATGTTGAAGCTGAGAGGTGGTTACATTAAGGTTCATTATACATTTTTCTGCTTTTATGTATTTTTGAAATTTCCTATAACTTTTAAAATTAAAAGTGTTTTATTGTCAGTTAAACTGTTAATTTTGGGTGCCTCTTCCTCTGCCCTTCCCCACTGCTCATGCTAATAAAAAAAAAAATCTTTTTAAAATATTAAAAAATGCACTTAGTTTTTTAGCCACTTCTGTGATCACTATTATTTCCTCATTTCCCATTTATTTCCTCTGGAAACATTTTTCCACTTAATCCTTCAGTAGTTAGTTCAATAAGGATCTTTGAATAGTAAACTCTCAGGCCTTGAACTAAAATGTCTTCATTACATCCTAACTCTTGAGTATAAGTTTAATTGCATATAGAATTCTTGAAGGCTGGTTATTTTCTGTTGGTACTATGAAGATATTACTAAACCATCTTTTGGGATCTATGTGGCTGATGACAAATATGCAGGTCTATAATTTCTTTGTAAATAATCTGTCTTTTCTTTCTGCTAAATTTAAGATTACCTTGCTCCATAATTTCAGGGATGAGCTTATTTCTGTTTATCTTACTTAATACCTGGAAGTAAGATTTTCATCTGCAGACTATATTTCTTCAACACAAGAAAATTCTCATCCATTACCTCAACAAATACTACTTCTCCTGCCATCCACTCTATTCTCTTTTTCTAAAATTCCTACATTTGTGGCTCTCAATCTGTATTACAAGTGTCTTGACTACTCGTTCATTATTTCTACGCTTTATTTTGAGCAAATTCCTTAGTATATTACTATTGACTCACTCTTTTTCTACGTCTAGCCTAAAAGTTGTCCTGTTTCCTCCCTTCCCCGGCCCCTCCACAAATTTCTCTATTTTATCTAAGACAATGTTGACAAGACACAACCACCACCAGTAAAAAAGAAAAGGCACTGTCAATTAAACATTGACACAGCATGAACTGTAAGACGTACTCCGATTTCAGACATACTAAAATGTTCAACAATGTGTTTTAGAAGCAAGTGTTCCTCATTTCTAGGATTTCTGATTGTTTCTTTTACATATCTACCCTTGTTTTACAACTTCTTTTCTAAAAATGCTACAGCTTTCTTTATCTCATTGGCAATTATAAACACACTGATTAAATTCTTCAATAGGTTGTTCTTTCTTTAATATGACATGAATTCATTTCCAAACTATTGATTTTATTGGCTATCTTTCATAGATTTTATGTTTATCATATATTTTGAAATTTTGGTTTTCAGGCTTGAGTAAAATTCTTCTCTGTATTACAGCTCCATCTCTGGAATTTTTACAAGTGCTTCCACCAAGTCTCTTTGGCCCCAGTGGAGACCCATGTCTTATACTGGCTTTAGAGAAAATACTGGAGATATCACAAATCCAGACACTGAGCTAACAGTTCAATGGTTCAGACTGGTTCAGATGCTGATCACAGATTGTGTTCCTGTCCTCCTATTTCTTTGTGTCCTCTTCTCATTTCTGTTAAGTATAAGCCTCATCTAAGCCACATCTTGGAGTAACAGAGAGCAGCACCATTTTTTTAAGCTCTCCTTTAACACAAGGAAGCCCTACTCCAGTTTGGTTTTAAGTAGTGAAACTGATCCTTGGCTCTTCCTCATGTGGGGTTACTTTTATCTATATTAATAGGTAATTAAATAGGCTATAATTCCTGACCTAAATACTTAACAGGTATAGTCATCCTTATTTAAAAAAAAAAGTAACTAAAAATTGAGCAAAATTGAGGAAAATCTGAATAGGAATGATTTTCCCAAGCTCTGAAATAAAAATTTAATAAATTTTGACAAAAAACATTTTTTTAATTTAGTGAAAGACCATGGCACGCATATACAGTGTACAGATTCCCCCATGAAGAACTCAGAACAAAGCAGAGTATACTATACAATACCTAACTAAAAGGTCCTCAGGTTATGTTTAATAATAAAACTTTAAGGTCTACATAAAACAATAGCTAGATTGGTCTCCTATTTGTGTAAGAGGGCTAAAAGATCTACCAATCACTTTAAAATCATCATGGATCACAGTTATTCACATTTTTTCCCGTGCTTTCTTTAGCTCTAAAAAGACTGCATTTCCACCATACACTCCGTTTTTCAAACAGGTTTGGCCTTTTAGCAATATCTGTACATTTCTATAATCAGCCAGTTTTGACATGATTCCTTAGACAAAACCAAAAACCATTACATTTATTTTGTTAGAATCGCCAATAAAAATGTTCCAGAAGACATTCCCTCCACCTACCATGAAAAAAAATACATAAGGCTAGTATCTTTCTCCAAAAAATGAAAAAAAAAAAAATTGGTGTAAATTAAATAGCACAACATCAAATCAGTGTAGTATAGAAAAACAACAAGGACAACCAAAAAAACCAAAAACAAACAAACAAAAAAACCCAAGGGCTGTTGTGAAAGCCTTGGGTCAGTTTGATTCCTGAGAGATTCCCTATCCAAATGTTAGAATAGTAACAAGATTACTGCAAGAAGGAATTACATTAGAAGATATATCTAAAAACACCTAAGTAGCTGGCACATCTCTCTCTCCTTTTTGCCCTTCAATACTTAAATTAACTATAAAAGTTTTAAAAACCCAACTTTTTGTAACGCTTCCATTCACTATTAATTTTTTAAAAGCACAGCTCCCAATTAGTCCACAACTATGCAGTTTTCCAAGGGTAATGGGAAATTCCAAACATGAGGTTTTTGCTCTAAAGAAGTAATGATTTCCATAAATCTTTCTTCCTACCTCAACACCTGACTTTTAAATATGCCCAGTCTTAAAGGATAAATCTGTACTTTTATATAAAACAAAATCTGGTAAAGGACGAAAATCTGAGAGACCGAGTAAGTCTTGGTTTGAACTTTGGGGAAATTTTCTGACTAGAAAAAACTTTGGAAAGCCAGATAAATCCCCCATACTGTCTCTTCCCACCCATTTTTGAATACACAGCAATGGTAGTAGACAAAGTAAAACATTAAAAACAGAAGTTCTCTAAATCAATACGCATTTTCTCAGTGAAAAAGAAACAAATAAATATCAACAGTGAGTGGGGTTGCAGCTTGGGCCATGATGAGCTGCTCTACATTCCAAGGAAAATGGGGATCTGGTTTCTAAGGGGTAAGAGGCACTAAACATACCCATCACGAGGAGGGGTCCAGAGTCAGACTCACTGCCTTAAACAGGCTGAAGCAGAGGTCATTTTTGTTAAAGGGGAGCTTAAGAAAAACAAAAAGTCAAAGAAATTACAGAGTCCCAGTAAAAAAATCTGTGTCTTCTCATTTATTGTGAATATTATTACATTATTTCCATACTTATCAAATATAAAAATCCAAACCAATGATGTAAAAGTTTTAAGCATTTCCTCTAAGCATACTATGCTCTAACACAGACAAAAAATTTGTATTCTTATTTTCAGGTAAGACACATCCTAAAGTAATTTATCTTGCTTCTTGCCAATTAAAAAGACAGTATACCACGGGGCAGTTTTCCTATTACCAATTCTTCCCAAAATTAAAATTTCCTGGGTTTCATTACTAAATATGCTGTTGTGTACTACGCAGCATTTATTCTCATTCTCTTTAACTTTTATTTTCTCAAATTTTTTCCCTATTCCTTTAAAATTGGGACAAAATTCACATTTAATGGCCTTCTGCATTGCTTCCTTATTTTACCTTTCCTTGTCACCATTCAATAAACTAAATTACCACTTTAAAAAGTGCATTTTAGGGGCGCCTGGGTGGCTCAGTCACTTAAGCGGCAGACTCTTGATTTCAACTCAGGTCATGATCTCAGGGTCATGAGATCGAGCCTCACCTTGGCTCTGCACTGATGTGGAGCCTGCTTAAGATTTTCTCTGTCTCTCCCTCTGCCCCACCCCCACTCTCTCCCTCTTTTTAAACACAAAACTAAGTTTGTAAAGTAAAATTAAAAAAATAAATAAATAAAAAGTCTATTTTGTATCCAATTCATACAAAGCTGCTATTTTGATAGTATTTTAGAAAGAAATCACTGTACTGAAGTATTTGGTGCTTTGTAACAATCTAATTCATAAATCCACAAAATCACAAATAAATCTCCTAGGATTTTTTAACATGTATAGATCTCCACGACCTTAATTTTGTTTAAGCTTTAAAAACTGATTTCTAAAAACTATCAGCTGTATCTTCAGAAAGTCTATCATTCAGGGCGCCTGGGTGGCGCAGTCGTTAAGCATCTGCCTTCAGCTCAGGGTGTGATCCCAGCATTCTGGGATCGAGCCCCACATCAGGCTTCTCCGCTAGGAGCCTGCTTCTTCCTCTCCCACTCCCCCTGCTTGTGTTCCCTCTCTCGCTGGCTGTCTCTGTCAAATAAATAAATAAAATCTTAAAAAAAAAAGAAAGTCTATCACTCTACCAGTATTCTCAAACTTTGGTCTCAGAACTCCTTCTAAACTCTTAAATATTACTGAGGTCTCCAAACGCTTTTGTTCATGTAGATTATATATTTTAATATCTACCATATTAAAAATTATAAGAGAAACTATAATTTTGTTTTAAGAATAATAAATCCATTACATACTAGCACAAATTAACATTTTACGAAAAACTATTATTTTCCAAAAATTTAAACAAAAGCTTAATGAGAAGAAAGACCATGTTTTACATTTTTGCAAAATTCTTAAAAAATGTCTAGGTTAAAAGAAAACAACTAGAGTCTCATATTTTGCCTCTACATTCTGTTTGCAGCACGTGGTTTGGGGTGAAGCACAGAAAGAGTATCTAGTCTTACAAAGATACATGGCTGGAAAAGGAATAATTTGATTGCTTTTCAGCATTCTTTGATACTATATACCAAACTTGGCAAATGGCAGTTTCTTATACATCAGTTGCAGTATAAAACCTGAAACCATATTGATAAACTTTCCACACACTTGTTATTGGTCTATCTCAAACTCTGAATGGATTTTTTTTTTTTTTTTTTACCCCTGCATGATTTTGTAACATGAATTGATATTTGACAACTACTGGTTCACTGAATTATCATATAGATTTTCCAAATGCTGGCACATTTCTTTATAATACAGTACCCCCCCCCAAAATCCCATTTATTAATATAACTATCCATTTCATCAGAAGAGTATTTTATTAGTAAAAGCTATCAAATTCATAGTATAGTTTCGAGTTTTCCAAAGTTCTAATTTTCACTGGAAAATCTGTATTTTACCATTGGTAGCAAATACTGTCAGGCTTTTTTCCTTTAAGTAACTGGCTCACTTAATTCATTTTTTTTTTTTGAGAAAATATTTGCTCTTAAATACATGAATCTCTCAATAACCACAGTTTGTCAGTTGTTCTTTCAAGTAAAAACAGTCTTTCACGAAAGTAGCATATAATTCACCTTGCAACTCCTACAACTGCACAATCAAAAAAAAATTTTTTAAGACATCTTATTTTGGTATACAACAGAAATGCTTTGTTGAAGCATACTTCCCATTTTATCACAAAGAATATTACAAAGACAAGCGGCAAGAACAGCAAATCAAAAATACAATGCGATACCACTTCACACCCATTAGGACGGCTACAATCAAAAAGAAAGACAATTATAAATGTTGGTAGGAATGTAGAGAAATTGGAATACTCAATGGTGTAATCCCTTTAGAAAGTTTGGCAGTCCCTCAAAACGTAAACTGTTACCATA
Organism: Ursus maritimus; assembly: GCF_017311325.1. Classification (NCBI taxonomy): domain Eukaryota; kingdom Metazoa; phylum Chordata; class Mammalia; order Carnivora; family Ursidae; genus Ursus; species Ursus maritimus. Next base: position 57,066,720 of record NW_024423343.1, on the reverse strand, counting down.
CAACCCAGCAATTCTACTACTTAGTCTATACTCAAAACAAATAAAAACATGCCCACACAAAAACCGTCCACAAATGTTCACAGCGGCATTATTCATAATAGCCAAAAAGTAGAAACACTGTCCTTCAACCAGATATATACTGCATTTTATTCATTTACCTTACTGTGGAGTATTGTTCAGCCACAAAAAACGAATGAAATACTGACACAGACTATAATACAGATGAACCTTAAAAATATACTAAATCAAAGAAGTCAGACACAAAAAGCCATAAAATGTATTATTCCACTGATATGAAATAATAGGCAAACCCAGAATAGGCAAATCCAAAGAGACAGAAAGTAGATTAGTGGTAGCCAGGGGTTAAGGAAAGGGAGGAAATGAGGAGTGACTGCTGATGTGCATAGGTTTTTTTGTGAAAACACTCTAAAATTAGTGGTGATGCTTGTACAAGATTGTGACTACAGAAAAAAACCCACTGAATTATATAAAGAGTGAATTTTATGGTATGTGAATTGTATTTCAGTAAAGCTATTTTTTTCAAAAAGGAAATGCAGCACTCAAGGGTTGAGATTTAGTAAAAATAACTTTTCTTTTTCAAGATTTTTTTAAAATTTATTTATTTGACAGAGAGAGGGACAGCTAGCAAGAGAGGGAACACAAGCAGGGGGAGTGGGAGAGGAAGAAGCAGGCTCCCAGCAGAGCAGGGAGCCCAACGCGGGACTCAATCCCAGGACCTTGGGATCATGCCCTGAGCCGAAGGCAGACGCTTAACTGAGCCACCCAGGCGCCCCTAAAAATAACTATTTTGACTGGCTCATCAAGGTCATTCATTCTTTAGTGAAAATGGCATTTTTCTTTAACTGCAAGTACATGATCATGAAGAATACAACAACTAGTAGTACAGTTTGGTGCCACTAATTTCATTTTTGCTAAGACACAAGCCATCTTAGCCACCATCAGTGAAAATGTCAACACAATGAAAAAGGCAAATAACTTTAGTATTAAGAAAAGGAATCTGACATCAAGGACCTCTGAAAGGGTGTCAGGGATCCCCCAGGGGTCCACAGACCATGCTTTGATAATGGGTGCTCTAAACGACTGCTTCGGAAGGCTCAAATGCAATTAAAGGCTTGCCAAGTACAGATCTAGTAAGGCTTTAGAACAACTCCAATTTTCTAAATACAGATGACAAAATTCTCTAAAGAAAAAACGTAATCTCTATTGTGATAGGAATTATTTCAATAAATCAAATTCAAGTGTCCTAATGTAAGTGTTTGGAATCTTTGACTTAGTGGAAGGTTATAATAGTAGTACAATCACCACAAGAACCCAAATACAAAGGAGAAGTGTAAAGGTACTAAGGATTTAGTGCACAACAAAACATTCAATAACATATTATCTAAATCGACATTAAGGTAATGATGATACCATCTCTTTTAAACTGTATTATTCAATTTCTGCCAACATTCAAAGAGTAGACTTCTGAAATTTCTACCCATACTATCAATAACAATGTATCTAGCACAGTTCAATTTAATGTAAACTACACACTTGGAAGAATAAACTATCACAGAATCAAAGAATTTTAGGTCTGGAAGGTATCCTAGGATATAGTTACCTAGTTCAATAACCCCATTTTATAAAATGAGAAAACCGAGTCTGCAAGAGAAAACATAATATGGCCACAATCACACAGCTAGCTAGTGGGTGACACAACATAAATAGTTTTGGCTCCCTGTGTCATGTTCTCGCCATGCCAACCTGACTCCCCACCCAAATATAATGCAAAAATATTTAATTTACATCACAAGAAGCACAACCAAGATACCTCACCTGCCAAATAAAAATTCTGTAATGCTTGACAGTACCAATCAGATATGAAAACAAATATAAAATTAAGGAAAAAATACAAATGTAATTTATGGCATAATGGAGAAATAAATTCTTGACTTCAAAACTTTCAGGAACAATCTGGAAGACACCTTGATGTCTACTTTTCAAACAAACGTAGGGAAATGTATCATCACCTTTGAGACAGCCAGATATTGAAAACACCTTAAAGCAAAAAATATCCCNACACGTTAACAAATCATTTTTTATGGCATGACATGACTTAAGACTCACCTGCAGGACTGTCAGCATTCTCTCCTGGGTGTAGCTGTATACCAGTAGAATCTATAGAGTTTACTGTAACTGTCTGTAGATTTGGCAACTGACCAGTGCTTAGACTAACTGGAGTTGAAGTCAAGGCTCCACCTGCTGCAACTTGACCAAGCGTGAGTGTCTGAACAGGCGTCAAAGTTATTTGTTGGGCAGCAGTATTCTGTATTTGCAAATTCTGCAAGTTCTGGACCCCTTGTACTTGAAATGTTTGCCAAGTTATCTGTCCAGAAGGGGTCACTGTCTGTGCCTGAATTAAAAAGGTTCCAGGATTCAGCTGCAACTGAAGATTTTGCAAAGCCTGTTGTGATATATTCTGACCACTGGCTTGCACACCGTGGATTGTCTGTGGTGTAATACCTTGCACAATTTGGGCTTGACTGGTTGGCTGCTGAGACTCTGGAAGTTGTAGATGTTGTACAACAGGCTGTGCTGTAGAAACCTGAATATTCTGAGCCTGTGTCTCTTCAGAAACAGGCGACTGGATATAATTTCCCTGAAGATCTGAAGAATGGACTTGCCCACTAGAAGTAGTCAAGCTATTTGTGTTTTGTTGTAATATACCTGTACTATCTATAGTAACAGGCAACTGTGATGAAGATGATGTTGGCACAAATAAATCTGTATCAGTATTAGTTTCATTAATATCAGGAGAAACCCGCTCACCAGTCCTTTCTGAATTGTCTGAACTATCCATAGCTTGTCCTGTGTTTATCAAATGTCCATCGGCATTAATGCCTGCAGTCATTGTCTGAGAACTGCCCGAGAGTCCCAAAGAATCTAGATCGACACTATTGATTGGTACAAAGGTAATATTTCCTGGCAGACCAAGAGGCACATTAGCAACTACTTGGGTTTGGCCAGGAAAAGATGAACCACCAATTGCAACTCCCTGAACCTGGACTTGACCAGTCTGTGGTATGAGATTCTGGATATTAGCAGGAGGTGTTCCAGAAGCAAGCAAGGTTTGATTAGAGCCAGGAATGATCTGAATTTGGCCACTTTCTTGATTTATACCCCCATTATCTGAAGAGCCTGTGAAACCAATCTGAACCTGCTGACCATCTGTTGACTGAATCTGTGGTATTACTTGATATTGAACATTGGACACTGTACCATTTGATGAATCTGATCCTGGTGCAACTGAAAATATTTGTTGATTCTGCAAATTCTGAAGGGGAAGGACATACTGCCCACTCGAAGTAGCAGCACTTGGAATCTGTACTAGATTACCAGCTTCATCTTTTATAGTTGTAGGTGTGGCTGACAAAACCTCCCATCGGTTTGGTGCTCCTCCTAACTGTGCAGAAGTCAAATCACCTGTCTGGATAAAGAACACAAAAAATGTTATGTGATATATATTTGTGGCATATTTAAACCAGTCCTCAAAAAAAAAATCTAAGAACTGACGGAAATTCTACTACCCGAAATTAAAAATTCTCTTAATAACACAGCAGACTTCAAATACTGAAGAGGTACTATATAAACTATAATAATCATTACTTCCAATTTTGTTAGTTACTGCAAAGATAACCCATGCTATTTGAGCAGGAAAAAAATTTCAGAGTAATCTTTGTTTTATGAACTGGTCTTCTAATTTCTCACCTATGACCTCTAATCCATACAGTTAAATCAATAAAAGTATAAATGGCTAGAAAAGATTATGGACAGCTCAACCAAATATCTCAAACACCGAAGAGTTAAAAAAAAATGATAACCTACTAAAATATGTATCACTAATTAGGTACATTATATTTGTATACAAAAAAGAAACATAACTAGTACAGTGTTATCAAGTCATCTGAGTTAGAAAAGTTAAGTTTTGTGTATTATTGCTGTAAACCTTAAGTCAAACTATTTAAGCTACTCTTGCACGGCATGCATTAATGTCCTCCAGAGTAAACTCTTGGCTAAGGCTATTCAATTAGCAAGCCATCAAATTCTTTACTTTTCCCATGAACTACCAAAACAAAAACAAAAACAAAAAATGAGACCTTAAAAATTTTTAACGAGGAAAGATTATTGCCCAGGGCAAAGTCACTCCATCTGAAAGGTTTTTCTAGAATCTAAAAGCTGGAGAATACAGACTATGGTTTTACCTACTACTCTATTTATGTTTGCAGTAAGATGATAGACATATACACTGTGCATTCTGTGACGTGATAGAATTCTCAGTTATCATCCTCGTACTTTATGGATTAGACAACATTGGAAAAATACCAACACAGGAAAGCAGAAAGCAATAAAATCTTACACATCAATGTCAAAGAGTAAAAATTCTTTAAGGGAATAAAGTAATGCCTCACACTGGAGCCATTCGTTTAATGCCAAGTACTATGATAGTGATTTATAAGATTATATGATCTACTCCTTACAACAATCCTGTAAGGTAGGTGTTATCACTATCCTCATTTCGCAAATGAAATAACTGAGAAACAAAATCACACAGGTCTCAAACGGCCAAGACAGGATTTAAAACTAGGCCAAGTCTAACTCCAGAAGTCAGGCCTTTAATTCTACACCAAGCTTGTCTCCCACTAAGACTAAGAGTAAAGATATGAGGAATGAGATCCTGTATGAATCACCCTCAAAATAAAGCCACTGCTATGCCACTTCCTTCTAAATCTATATGCAATTTCCTGTGGCTCTGTGTATCACCAGACAATGAAAACATAAGCATATCTAGCCCAGAATTCTCAACACAGGACCCACATCTGGGTTTCAAGAAATCTCTGAATCCTCTAAATGAACATAGCAACTTTTTGAGAAAGTGCAATTGGGGGACAGAGGGATATCTAGGGTTTCATCATATTCTCAAAGGAGGTGTACGACCACACAAAAAGGTTAAGACATACGCTGTTCTCTCAGTATGAACCATTCCACAAAATTTAATACAAATATTATAGAACCAGAAGACTTTAAGAGTTTCTTAAACTACATAATTTTCGTGCAGATGCATAGTTGAAAAGCATGTATTTCAATGGATGAACCACAATTTTTTTTTTTTTAAAGATTTTATTTATTTGACCGAGAGAGACACAATGAGAAAGGGAGCAAAAGCAGGGGGAGCGGGAGAGGGAGAAGCAGGCTTCCTGCTGAGCAGGGAGCCCGACGTGGGGCTCGATCCCAGGACCCTGGGATCACGACCTGAGCCGAAGGCAGACGCTTAATGACTGAGCCACCCAGGTGCCCCTGCATGAACCACAATTTAATGATTCAAGAGATTTGAGCATATCTGCCAAGCTGAAATAAGCATATGAGTAAGCTCACGAAATAAACAATCTCTATTTCAAATGGTTCCCAATTTATCCAAGCAGACATACACATACATGCTACTACTATGTGAATAGTGGTGTGCACTAGCCATATGATCAAAACGCTTTTTGGAAACACAGAAGATGGAAGGAAAAAAAAAAGATTTCACACAAGAGATATTTAAATTAATCTCAGAATAAAATTTGTGACTTCACCGTAGGCAGCTAGGAAAGATAGAGGCATTAATAAAGGTATAAGAACAAGAGCCACAGACAAAACAAAACTCTAAAAAAATGTACAGTTTGGAGTTCAAGAGAGGATCCAGAAAAGGCTCATATTCATAGAGAAAAGTAATGGGGAACAAGACTAGACATTTTTATCAAGGCCTGTAGTTAATGGCTTTGTAGATCCTGCTAAGGAGTTTGGACTTCATCCTACAGATAGTAAATGAAAGCTATAAAAGGTTTTTAAGCAAGTGAGTGGTGCAATCAGGCCTGTGTTTTATAAAGATAAACGAAGGCCCAATGAAGGAGACTGAAAGAAAGGCGGAAGACACTAAAGAGAGAGAAACTGTGGAACCCGGTACAAATGTGTAGGCTTGAACTAAAATAATCGTCTTTTAAATACAAACATTTAAACTTATCAAACTTAAATTACTAAAATAAAGACCAGTCATCGAAATTCCATGTCATTCTTCAACTTCTATCTGATACAGGAATTATAAGCCTAGGTCATCTTTCCCAATATCAGAGCAATAATTCATGTTTCATTTCAGTCTCTTGCCATTTTAAATAAAGATATTTACAACTATACTTTATACTGAAATCTACACTAAATTATAATGTCTAAAATCCAATCTTTATTTTCCTAAGGTTCTTGTTTACCTTGGAGAACTGACTGTTGAATTTTTTTTTTTGAGCACTAAATTTACAATTATTCAACTTATACCAAAGAATACAGTATCTCAGGTAGATCATTTTACAATACTGGCATTTTGTCCTTTTTCATCCTTAAAAGTCAGATTTGTGGCATCTCAAGTATTACTTTTTTACAAAATTGTAGTAAGGGCAGATATTCAACCATCAGTGAACTGTTTTTTAGTCAAGAAATTCAGTGAAAATAAATACAGCTACTCAAATGACAAATCTGAGTAAGTACTACCCAAGGACCCCTCTCCAGAAGTTAAATAAAAATAAACTGTGCTACCACTTTTCCCAACAATGCAGGCCATTAATTGAAGGGAAATCCCCAAACCTAAGACAGCATGATGTATCTCAACTTTTTTGAATAAATCAAGGTGAAAAGCATATATAAGAAATATTTATGAAGCACTAACCCAGAGAGAGGAAAAACAGCAACAAATAATTTAAGCAAAAAAGACAGGCAATAAAAACGATCTTTTAAATGAAATAAATTTACTGTTTTAAAAAATTTACTACGTATTAAATTTTTCAATGGAATTGGAGAGAAAACACCAAGTCAGAAAACTATTAGACTTTCATGATTTTTAAGCTACCATTATGCTTGGGGGAGGGGAGTACATTACACTAGAAAGGAAAGAACTCAGAACTGACTTCTAGTCCTAGCTAGAACCATGGAATTGTATGTGATTTAGAGCAGGACTCAATTTTATGTTAAAAATGGGGAAATTATTACCTTGAGGGCTCATAAGAACCAAAAGAAAGTGTTATGCTTTACAAACTATAAAGCACTATACAATCCTAAGGTAATACTATGATTAGTAAGATTATGAGGACAGAGGATGATCTGAATGCCTAGTACAATTTCTGGCATAGAGATCAGTAAATATTTATTGAATGAATAGTTAAAAGTATTTAGTTTAAGATCATTGCAAAGAAAATGATAGAAGTGATCAACAAAACTGACCTTGAGATAGTCTTCTATGAAAAACTCTACACCAATTTTAAGCCTATTTATTTCCAAAATTCCACAATAAGCCCCCCAAATTTCCGAACTACAGAACCTTTACTAAGCCCATTCATTTGTAAGAGAAATTTTATCAGCAGCACACCACTAAAAGAGATGAATTAGAAAATCATCTGAGACCAAAGAACAGTTGTAAAAATGTTTGATGTTAGGCTATTGGAAACACTGCAGAAACAAAAGGAGAGAGACAAAAACACATAACCCAGGCAAGAACTAGTATTTGGTTCAGGTTCAAGATAACCCTCAAGAAAAATCTACCACGGTTTCTCTCAGTAATTCTAATATTCTTATTAGACAACTAACAAAACACCATCTGACATGGAAGTTGGTATTACTGTAAAAAGTTGTAACTGAAGGTACTCTTAAGTCTCCCACTTGTACATAAACACATAATCACACAGGAAAAAGGACCAAAACCAAGAGTAGCCCTGGGACGTTGCTATAGCAATTCATTACAAGGGCATTCTCCAGTGCAACCAGGCATAAAAATGGAGGGGGGGAGGGGTAGTTGAACGGGAAAAAAAAAAGAGTCTATCTTCTCAGATAATACCTGTGTTTCCAAAGGAAAAAAGAAATATTCATACCACTTATTGCATAGCATTCAGAAAGGATTATTAACTTCTCAGTTCCCACAAATGGCTTTTTGAAAGCAAGAAACGGGCAAGGACAGTGTTACTGCAAACAAAAACAAGTGTGAGGCTAAGGTGGAAACAAACTAAGAACCACTCTCAGGCAAATACTCAAGTTTCTTAAAATCTTCAAGGAACCCTGAAGAACTCAAAGCCAATTTCAAGTAAAAACAATTACCCAATTAACTGATTACAATTTAAAGTACAAATGACATAAGCAAATTAATAATCCAGAAATTCATATCAATATGGATTGGACAAACTAATATTACATGAAGGTCTGCATCTTACATTTCCTGATTTATTATTAAAATTAACTATACAACTTATAATAAAGTACAAAAAAGAAACCAACTTTGGCAGTCCATGCTGTGGGACATTATAGACCTATTCGGCACTATACTGGGAATAACCATTCTTGGCCGGGATCCAGAAAGAACCCATACCATATTATAACAAATTCTAAACTCAAACACTTAAAACAAATCTCCAGTGCAGCTGACTGGCTTTTCAATGCCCTTTTAATCTTAAAATACCAAAGTAAACTAGCACAAAGTTGAATTTTATGTGTATATTTCTACTTGATTTTGAACACAACAACACTATATGCAATGCGGTAGGTACCCTGGATTAGATCCTGGAACAGAAAATGGGAATTAGTGGGGAAGAAAAGCCAAATGAGAAAAAAGTCTGTAGTTTAGTTAATAACACTGTACTACTGTTAGTTTCCTAGTTTTGACAAATGCACTATGGTTATACTAACATTAGGGGAAGCTGGGTGAAGGGTATAAGGTAACTCTCAGTTCTATCTTTCCAACTTTTCTATAAATATAAAATTATTGCAAAATAAAATTTTAAAAAATCACAGCTACAAAAAAGCTCTCTACAGACCTCTCATGATTCTCAGTAATTTTGAGTGATTACAGGAAGATTATCTAAGCACATTTTTAAATAGAAAAAAATGCCCATAAAAATCACTTAAATTCTTTCATTTTCTGAGATGTACATGTCTGAAATTCAGTTTTAAACTGGAAAACTAAATTTTCCCACTTGCTAAGGCAAACATATTCAAGACAGTCTTAATAATTTTACTCAGTGAAAAATTTTATGCATGTGTACCAAACATACAAAGAAAAAGTGCTCCTACTGATTCTAGTTCATGTTCATCTGGCGGGAAATGTGATGTCAGTAGAGACTTGGTAGCTGAGAAGAGTTGAAGAGGCATGGAAACAACCTCCCTACAAGTATATGACCACAGTAGGTAAGACCAGAGACAGTGTTCTATTCCCAGGGCTGAGATTCACAGATACAAGTACATATACATATTTTTTCACCCATAACTTCCTCCTTCACTTCTCCCCTCCCCCATCAGAGAGCTATATAAACTTGGTAAGTTGCAGTTACAGAAGTTTTTCGTTCTAATTGAAAATATTATAAAAGACAAGTACAAGCAATCTGCTTTGCAATTTTACTTGTGCAGTGGTTTTTTAAGATAAACAAGTCAATTTGTTTTGGTACTGTGGGGCTAGACGGATAATTCATAAAAAAGGCTTACCAATTCATAAGTTTGTTTGGAAGTTAACAATGCCTCTCACAAACATAATTTTATGCTTTTACATTTTAATCAGCTTACAAAAGCACAAAACCTAGAATACTTCTAAGACATTAAAACTATTCACATCCCTCTACAGTATAATTTGAAGCACTAGAATTACAAATACAATATTTAACAATGCAGCTTAACATTAGCTTCACTTTTAGTGCTAAGACATACTAAGATTTCCTGCAGACCATGCCAAATATCGTACTTTTTTATGTATCGTGACCAATGAAAATACCACTACACAAATCAATTCCTATAATCCACCTCAAAAGAAACCACAAATGACTGGGAGAGCTTTTTAGTATTTTAATAAGTGAACACATCTACATGTTTAACACAACAGCGACGATTCAAACAGATAAAAATCACAATTAACAGTCTTAAAAATTGTGCCTAGCTAATTTGTATTAAGCCCTCATACAACACACTGACCAGCTCCTCCCCCCTGCCCCCAAACTAAAAACACTACAAACAGAATCCCACCCCTTATCAGACCAGTAATCGTAATAAAATGAAAATAACAGTTTTGCCAACCAAATTCAACTGTAAGTACAGTATATGTTAGCATGCATGTAAATAGAATTTCTCACATGTACTTTTGTTCCTAACACTGGTATTTCATATTCAATTTCAAAAGCCAAAATATCATCTAAGTACTTCGTCAATTTCAACGGTCGCTAACTGAATGTTTCACTTACTCTACTTACGAAAAATTCCTGCAAATTTAAGTGGTCTGCAAAAACTAAAATTCAACGATTTAGAATGGCCACTAAAAAAGCACTCACAAAGTGTTCACTGCTGCATACAAAACGGTAGTTCAAAGAGTAAACCTTCATTCCTTTTTTGGTTTCTTTTTAGCTATTTACGATTTAAATCAATAAGACCTAGTAAGTTCCAGCAAAAAAAAGCTCCAGGTTCAAAAATACTAGAAACTAAAGACACTGCTTCTGTAGTTGATACTATCTATGGCCGATAGGCTGTGCTTGAAAATTTTGTAGTGTTCAGCGAAGGAGTTTTCAGCACTGATATGAATTGCTCAAACATCCATTTTGGAGTCCTCTACCCCCGCCCTCTCTGACTTCATTTTGTAGTGAATTTGGATCCAGGCGCCGCAGTGACAATTTAGAGAAAGCCTGGGCTGGCCTCTGATCCACACAGGCATGCGAAAGAGCCCGAAAGGGCGCCCCGGCTGCACGATCCGTCCGTATCGCGGAAGGCGCGGGTGCCGGGGAGGCCTTTCGGGTTGGCGGGCGCGCCGCAGGCCCGGGATGGCGGGCGCAGGGCCTTGGCGGGGGCGGGCCGCGCGCGCGAGACTTACCGCTCCGGCGGCGGCGGGGGCCCCGGCTGCGGCAGCCGCCTCCTCCTCGTCGTCGCCCGGCGATGGCGGCCCTATCTTGCTGCAGGTAGCGGCCAGCAGGGCGAGCGGTGACGGCTGAGTGTCCTACCCCCGATGGGCGGGTTCAGAGAGGGAGACAGGGGGAGGGGGTGGCGGTTAGGGCCGGGTCGCCGCTCGCACAGGAAGTGCGCCTCGGTCCTCGCAGGCTGAGCCCGGGCGAGCGCCAGCCCGCGCTCTCCTCCTCCTCCTCCTCCTCCTCCTCCTCCTCGACTCCGGCTCGCGTCCTCCCGCTCGCACGCACACCAACTCCACCGTCCGCGGGAAGGCGGGCGGCGGGCCGCGCACCGGGCCTCCACCTTCCGCCCGGAACCCACCCCCGGGAGGGCGCACACGCTCACACGCTCTCTCACACACACACTCACACACACACACACACACGCACACACACTCACAAAAAGGCGGCGGGAGGGGGGAGCGCGGGCGGGGTCGGAGCGTTGGCGCCTCGGGCGGGCAGCTCCCGGGGCGGGGGGAGGGGAGGAGAGAGGCGCGGAGGGAGGGGAGAGGCGAGGGGAGGAGAAAGCGGCGCTAGGGGGGAGCCGGGCCGGGGCTCAGCCGCTCCTCACCTGGGCCGCCGCCGCCGCCACCGCGCCGTTTCCGTGCTGCTGCTGCTGCTGCTGCAGATACTCGCCGTGGCCGCCGCCGCTGCCGCCGCCGCCGCCGCCACTGTCCACGTCCAAGGCAGCCATTTCCTCTTGTTTCACGGGCTTTTCGGGAGCTGCAGGCACAGCGCGGGGGGGTGGGGGTGGGGAGGAAGGCGGGTGGAGGAGAGGGAGGGGGCCCGCGGGCCGAGGCGAAATTACTCCGAAAGCCCGGACCGAGTCCCCTTCCCCTCCCCCACCCGCCCCCCGGCGGCGGCGGCGGCGGATCCCTCCTCCCCTCCTGCTGCTGCCCCCGCCCGCCGCTGCCTGTAACCCTCCTCCTCCTCTTCTTTCCCTCCTCCTCCTCCTCCCCGCGCTGCCCCTGCCCCCTCTCCTCTCCTCTCCTCCCCTTTCCCTTCGCGCCGCTCGCTCTCACTCGCGCTCGCTCCTCTCGCACCGTCAGTCACTCACACACGCCCGCCCGCCGCCCGCGCCCGCACACGGGGGGATGCGCTCCCGGCGGACCGGGCCGCCCGCCCCAGGGCCCGGCAGGGACACGGCGTTGCTGGGGCTTAAGGGGTGGACGGTGGCTGGCCAGGAGGGGAGGGAGGCGGAGGGGAGTGCGGCTTTCTGCCTCTCACAGACACTCGGTCGCACACACGGGGCCGGGAGCCGGCGGCGGCGGCCCCGGGCTGGCTGTGGTAGGCGGCGGCGGCAGCGGCGGCGGCAGCAAGGGTTGCTCTCTCTCGGCTTTACGTACCGGTCATAGTGTGTTTAGGGCACCTCAGGCGGGGCTCCCCGCCGCCCTACACATGGTGAGGAGCGAAGGCGGCGGCGGCGGGAGAGGATGCGGGAAGCGGCGGCGGACACGGCCGGAGCGGTCCGGGGATTTTTTTTTCCTATTTTGATTGACTGTGCGGGAAACACAAAAGGTGGAGCCTCCAGCCCAAAAGGGGGGAAGAGGGTGACAGCCCGCCCGGAAGTCCCGCCTCTCTTCTCCGTGCTCATTCGCCACCGCGCTCTCGGTCGCCAGTGCTTATTGGCTCGGATAGCCGTCCGTCGCTCGGCCAGCCGGCGCGCTTCCTGTTTGCCCCCGGGTGGAAGGGGAGAGACAATAAGCGGCCGTGGCGGCGTAGGTTCCCGAGAGCGGCTACGGCTCCACTGTTACCCCGCTGTGCCCGCCTCGGTCGCCGGCTGCCGCTGTCAGGCCCGAGACGCAGGCCTCTTCTACCTCGCAGGTGCTTGGAGCAGGCCCAGCCACGCTGTAGGGAGCTGGGCTGGGGAGGAAATCCATCCCCGGCGGCTCCGGTTCCAGTCGACGCTTCCTCCATCCCGACAGCAGCCTCCGCCGGATCTCCCCAGGGCCTCACGCTCTCGGAGCCGCCGCTTCCTTGCGCTGCCAGGAGGCCGCCGCCGCTCAGCCCCGGGGCTGCTGCTACGGCCGCTGCAGCTACTGAGCAAACCAGACCCGCCCCACGAGCCCGGGGGGAGGGAGCTGGTATTGGGGGAGACACCCCCTCCGAGGCTGGAGGAGGATTTTTCTCTCACATTCAGCTCTTAGATTCACAGTCGGAGCCATCTCGTTCCCATCCCCCTTAGCCCCAGGTCTCCCACTTGTACGTACTCTGGAGGCAAGCATTTAAAACAAAAATCTCAGTTCACCTCACTAACTGGAGAATAGCTTTCCTTTCGGCCAGTGGCACCAAAGCGGGCACTTATATTTCCTTTAGTACGTGGCGAGTATATATACAGGGACAGAATTTTTTTTTAATCCACTCAATCATTTTGCTGCTCAAACATATATTATTCCCTGCTTCTTGATCGTCTTGGTAACAAGTCAACATCTGAAAAAGCCCATCAACAATTGCCAACATATTTTAAATAGTGATTCTCAGCGAAGTTATTTTTTCTTGTCCTTGATATCTTGCTTTATCTGGGAGGAAAGCTCAGGCTTTGTGTGTGTGTGTTGCCAACTAATAGACATACCTGCCTATTACCTATAGATCTAATTGCCAAGAAAGGTTAAACTCAAGAGGTGAAAACATTGTCCACGATAACCCTGTTTATTAGAGAGCTGACCCAAACAAGAATTAGCATTCAATTGTTGTATTTTGTGTGATAAAGTTGTGCTGAGGGATTGGGTTGTAAAGTCCAAGCAACTGAACTAGATTTTGTGTGTGCTAAAAAGAAATCTTAGCCCATTTGTGAGACACTAAATAAATTTGCATCTCAGCTCTTGTGATCTATGCTCATAGGATCAAAAACATTGTGTGGTTACTTGGCATTTAATTGTACAAAAGACAGAATTTCCCAGAAAAATGACCTAAAAGCCATAAACATGCAAAAAAACAAGGCTTGAAATTATGGATCCAGGAATGGGGTTTATCTTGCCTAATATTAAGAACTTCGATCTCATATTTAAATAGAAGAATAATTTTAAAAGGTAAGTAGTATAAATGCTGTACTATTTTACACTTAAATTTTAAAGGAAAGTTAAAGCATCATAGAATAAGCTGATGGGGGGGTGAGGAATGGGAGGCTTGAAGAGGACACAAGTGAAAAGGAGTGGGAGAGAAAGGGAAGGCACAGTATTGTCACTTTTTTGGCATGGATATGTTGGATAGAGGATCGCTCTGTCCATAGAAGAGAGATTTCAGGATTTTCAGCTGTTTTTTCAGGAGTGGTGATGTGTTTTATGGGTCTTAAAATACTATTTCCATGCCTCTTTTACAAAGTCCTAGTCCAGCCGCCTATGGAGAGCAAGGTATTTGGCCACAGGAATTTATTTCCTCACTGATACCACCTAACAAAATTTTCAAACTTCTTTGGTCCATAGACCATTCTGACAAGATGCAAAAACACTTCATCTAATCTTTCTGAAAAGAAAATCACCTACTAGAGCTAACTATTCTGCTTTTAATGCAATACTTTTAAAATATACATATACCTAAAGTATTACTACTACAGAATCATATTCAGAGGACCCTCTCAGACCACACTTAAAAGAGTGATTGTCATGCAATATTAGGCTGAAAATGAAGATAGTCTCTGGACAGAACACCCTTCCTTAGTTATTTCAGTACTGTAGTCAAATCTTGAAGTACAGCTTGTGTTAATTAAAAGATACCTGTTTTCTCAGTCAAAGGCAGACTCAATGGCAACTACTGCCACATTACATAAGAGTACAGAACTGCAGTCGCCTTTCAGGAAGGGAAGCACCATGCTGGATACCATTTATACTTTCTCCTTTCCAAAGATGATTTCAGGAAGGAAGCTCTGCTAGCCACTGTTTACATCACAGTAGGAGATCCAGGTGTTACTGTATTTTCCCTTATCCTCAGTTTCCTCACTTATTTTTTATATCTTCGATGTGTTTTTGTAAAGTTTTCTTAAATCCTTTGGAGACATGAATTCCAAAGGACCTAAAAGACTTCTACACCCAATGGCATGAATTTTCACCCTTCTTCAACCCCCTTTTTCTCTACAAAGAGAAGAGGCTACTAAATAATGCTTGATTCACATCTGCAAAAGCCTAGCCATTCTGTATTAAAAATAGCGACAGCCCTGGTTAACCGCACGCTGCCCTTTCTGCTTTTCTTGCCTCCTGAGTATCTTAAGTGGACCATATGAAACTGTCAGTACTCAACCATTTTCATCTAAAAAGGTGACGATTTTTTATAGTTAAACCTAAATCAATGTCTCTTTGACATAACCTTTGTTGCTATGATTGTGACCCTCCTCTTACGCACCCCCCGGATCTCTTTAACCTGTTCACATTGGATTTCAAAGATCTTCAAGTTTGTCCTACTTACATAATCACTATCATATTTCAGAAACATTCTGGTTGACATTGAGATTAGGTATATTTAACCCCCTTCATACTTCATCTTCCTACTTTTTAAAAAATATACCACAAAAACCATATTTCTTATTTTTTCTTAATCTACCAAAAGAGAGAACATTTTGGGGCTTTTGCTGTGTACCACCTACTTCACGTTTTTAATCCTTACAGCCTTAGGAGATAAATATCATAGGTTTATCACTTTATAGATGAGGACTCTGAGGTTCAGCAAGATTATGGAACTAGCTCAGGGTTATTTTTCAAATAAGTAGCAGAGTCAGGATTCAAACTCATGTTGGCAGTTTCACCAATCAACATACCAAGTTTTCTTAAATGACCAGTTTGAGAGATTCACATAACCTATTACAGAAAAAAGAGAAGATAAAAACACAATAGGGGCACCTGGCTGGTTCAGTTGGTAGAGCATGCTGACTCTTCAAGGTGGTGAGTTTGAGCCCCACGTTGGGTGCAGTGATTACTTAAACACACACACACAATAAAGTAGATAAACTAGGTCCATATGTATAAGGAAGATCATTTTTAAAGCGAGTCTTAGGATGTGCGCTCCTTGTGTTAGGGATCATATTTTGAATGCTCTCACCAATACCTAACACATTGTGGATGGTTAATATTAAGCAGAATATCAAAATTATTATCTTGTGGGAAAATGAATGATGAATAAAAAACTACAATTAACCAATAAATACTGTATGATAAAATTTCTTCAACCTTCTAATAGTTCACCTCTTTCAAGATCACATTTCCCAAATGAGTTAGACCCTCATTTTCATTCAAGCTCCACACCAGTGATACCATCATGATACAAAGGACTTATCTTTTCATAATTCAAGGAATCCCATTCTTTCGGTCTAGGTTATTGACATCCCTGGGTATTCTACATTTTCTAATTACCCATGACACTTATGAAACCATCTTCATGTCAGTCCAGGAAGCTTAGTGCACTGACAGATTTCTGAGTCATTGACATTTTCTGAAAAAAGACAGTTTATGTATTTCTACCTTGTTAATCTATCTTCGAAGAATACTGAATGCTAGAAAGTATCTTCTTAACTACCTTTCTTAGAATAATGTAGAATACTAGAAATTCTCTTGGTTGTAAATTAGCAAACTTATGAGGTAGCTTTACTTAACAAATGATACTAATCACCTGATTCCATTAAGGTGTGGTGTCATTAAACGATGAGCAACAGCCTTCAGCATGAAGTATATTCGTACATTATTTCATGATTCACTCTTATAATGGAATTTTTTTTCTATCCTTTAATCCTGTAATCCAGACATCAACTACAGCTGACCCTTGAACAACACAGGTTTGAACTACATGGGTCCCCTTTACTACGTAGATTTTTTTTTCAGTAAATACAGTATAGTACTGTAAATGTTTTTTCCCTTCCTTGTGATTTTCTCAGTATCATTTCTTTTTTCTGGCTTACTTTATTGTAAGGATACTGTATAAAATACCTATACAAAACATGAATTAATCGACTTATGTTATCGGCAAGGCTCCCAGTCAACAGCAGACTATTAGTAGTTGTGGGGGATTCATAGTTATCCGCAGATTTTCAACTGTGTGAGGGGTCAGCACCTTAACCCCGTGTTGTTCAAGGGTGAACTCAATTCCCAAAAGAGCCAACTATACTGAAGGCCTAGTTAGAGAAAGTAAGAGAAAGGGGAAAAAATAAACAATCAGGAGGCAGGGAAAAAGTTCGATAGAACTGCATAAAATATTGAAAATAGTTTTTACCTGCCTTGAAGGAATAGAATTTTTCTGAATACCACTAAAATACTTGAAATCCTGCACCATGTATGTCATCATACCATTTCAATCCAAGAAGTGGAGTGAAAAATAAATGCAATTATACATACACATATATATATATGCATTATATACATGCAATATATATAGTATAATCCACAATGATTAATAAATTAGTGTATTCATTAAGCAACATTTAAAATAAATGAAAAAAGATGATTCATCATGGATAAATCTCAATAATGAGTGAAAAAAGCTAGTCACAGCAGGATAAACAGTATTATACCACTTACATAAAGCCTAAAAACATACCAACTTGTATTCTGGAAGGGGAGTACAACTATAACATCTTGCATGGCAATGATAAATACTGCATTTTAAATGGTGATAACCCTTGGTGTGGAGGGGAGAATGAGATTTGAACGGGTTTCTCTAGGGGCTTTGTTTGTATTTGCAAGTTTTACTTAAGTTATACTGAGTACGTTGTTATTGTGATGCTGTCCTCTATTACTACTGTTTGCCTGAAATACTTCATAACCATTATTTTAACAAGGAGAATAAATTAATACATCAGTCTATGGCAGAGGTAGTAAAATAAGCATGCCCAGGCAACTGATTGACTGAAGGAGTGGAGGGGAAGGAGAGAATGATTAACATATGACTAAGTTTTCCTGCTTTAGTAAGTGGAAAGATGAGCCAGAATCAGGGATATAAAAAATGGGACTGGGAATGGGATGGACAATCAGGAGTTTAGTTTTAGATGTGTTGAGCTGGAGGTGCTAGGAAGATATCCATGAGATATCCAAGAGACTCTTGTAAATTTGAACCCAGAGCTAAAAAGAGAAGCAAGTGCAAGCTGTGGATTTGGAAGCCTATGAAATAACAGAAAATATACACATTGATCTCTGCCCCTTGCTCCTGGCCCAGAGGCTCCTAAAACTCTCGTAATTTCCTAAGTGGTAAGAGCAGTAGGTGCATCTTGTGTTCAAATATTTGGTCTTTGACCCTGGATCTTAGCACTGCACTCCTAAATCCCTTGGAATGTCCTAAATGATAGGAGCATCTTTTGTTCTAATGAGCAGACTTGGGGTGGGCTTCTGGATGGGGGCTTGTCACTAGAAAGACCAAGTCATGATTAGAGGCTTAGAACTTTCAGCGCCACCCCCGCCCCCCAGAAAGGTACTAGAAAATGAGTTAATAATTAGACATGCCTATGAGATAAAGGCTCCATTAAAATCCTTTAAATACAGAGTTTGAAAGCTTCCAGGCTGCTGAACTCATGAAGGTGCTAGAAAGGCGGCATGCCCAGAGTGGGTACAGAAGATCCACACCCCATTTCCCCTACCTTGTCCTATGTGTTTCTTCATCTACCTGTTTATATTCTTTTTTTTTTTTAAATGATTTTTTATTATATTATGTTAGTCACCATACAGTACATCCCCGGTTTCCGATGTAAGGCTCGATGATTCATTAGTTGTGTATAACACCCAGTGCACCATGCAATACGTGCCCTCCTTACTACCCATCACCGGTCTATCCCATTCCCCCACCCCCCTCCCCTCTGAAGTCCTCAGTTTGTTTCTCATAGTCCATAGTCTCTCATGTTTCATTCCCCCTTCTGATTACCCCCCCTTTCTTTATCCCTTTCTTCCCCTACCGATCATCCTAGTTCTTATGTTCCATAGATGAGAGAAATCATATGATAGTTGTCTTTCTCTGCTTGACTTATTTCACTTAGCATTATCTCCTCCAGTGCCGTCCATGTTGTAGCAAATGTTGAGAACTCGTTCTTTCTGATAGCTGAGTAATATTCCATTGTATATATGGACCACAACTTCTTAATCCAGTCATCTGTTGAAGGGCATCTCGGCTCCTTCCACAATTTAGCTATTGTGGACATTGCTGCTATGAACATTGGGGTGCATATGGCCCTTCTCTTCACTACGTCTGTATCTTTGGGGTAAATTACCTGTTTATATTCTTTGTGGTAAACCGGTAACGGTAAGCAAGTTTTTCCCCGCGTTTTGTGAGACATTCCAATGAATTATCGAGCCCTAGGAGGGAGTTGTGGGAACCCCGATTTATAGCCTGTTGGTCAGAAATACCTGCAGCTGGTGTCTAAAGTGGGACCAGTTTTGTGGGATTGAGCTCTTGACCTATGAGATCTGACGCGAAATCCAGGTAGATGGTGCCAGAACGGAATTGAATTGCAGGACACTTGGCTGGTGTTGGTCGGTGTGGGAGTAAACATACATATTTGGTGACGGGAAGGGAAGTATTCTGACTATTGTGAATGTGAAAATAAAAAGAGAAACAGAGTTTTTCCTAGATGGAGCCCTTACCATCTTCATAGGCCTTCATAACTTCAAACATCAACAGTCTCCCCATCCTTAAAAAGCCTCCTTGTGACTCTGAAGTTCTCTCTAATTATTGTCTTCTTTCTTCCTTTCCTTTCCTTGTCCAAGGTCTCAGTAGCTTGCTCTCTACCTCCTGCCTTCCTAATTTAATGCTATGCTCAATTTCTGTGCCTCCCATGCGACTTGAAATTGCTGTCTGAAAGGTTGCAATGACTTCCTTATGGCAAAACCATGGATTCCCCCTCCCCCCCCATTTTCATTCTTTTTCAGCATTTGACACTGTAAACATTTAACCCTTAAAACTCTCTCTTCCCTTGAAAGGTCATCTGCTCTCTGGTTTTCTCTCAAATGAGTATTTCTCTATATCTTTTCAATGCTGTCCAATAATGTTATCTGTGATGACGGAAGCATTCTGTTTGTACTGCCCATTACAGGAGCCACTAACCACATGTGGCTAACTGAGCACTTGAAATGTGGCTAGTCTGACCAAAGAATGGAATTTGTCATTGTATTTCATATTCATTAATTGAAATTTAAATGGCCGTGTGTGGCTAGTGATTACCATACTGGACAGTACAGTTGTAGGGTTTCTTTTCCTCCTTCCAATTTCTAAATACAAACATTATTTCAGACTCAGTTTTTGATTCCCTGAACTTATCTTTACAAGTTCATCCCCTGGAAGGGGCACCATTCCTGGAACTTCAACCATGTCTCTAAATTCAATCCCAAATCTTATCTTTGTCTCCTGTCACCTGAGTTCCTCAAGCACTAAAAATGCTCTTAATTCCTCAAAATTTACCTCAAACTCAGAATGTTCAAAGCTGAACCCATCATTCCGTCTACAGAACCAGCCCCCCTATCCCTTACGACATTCCTATCTCTGACAGCGATGTCCTCAACGTTCTCTCAGATACCCATATGTGAAATTACCTTTGACACATCTCTTTCTTCTCCCACTGGCAGCTGACTACCAGGCACTAACAAGCTTTTCTGCAGAATCTCTCTCAGCTATCTATCTATTCATTGAATCCACAAAATTAATTGAACCCTACCCTTCCAGATACTGCATGGTCCCTCCCCTCAAGAAGCAGATAATCCAATTAAGAGACAAGATATACACACACACAAATTCAGATAATATAGCACAGAAATAACAAAGATGCATTGCCAAAGGAGGGCTCTGAATTCAGAAATCACTGAGGGGAGGTCAGCTCCTTCGGAAAGAGATCCAAGCATGCTTGGCTCCGGCTGGACTTCTGCAGCTCTAGACAGTGCTCCAGACTTTCCTGCTCCTTTCTGTTCTGTATCTGCCACCAAATTATTCCTCTACCTTGCTTTAATTAGTGATTCCCAAGATGTAATGCACACGGGGTCGCTCTCAAAACCCCTTGCTGCCCTATATTTAATCACCCTTAGTACCAGGACTGTCCTTCTCTCTCCCCTGTTCTCATGCAAATTCTAACATGTCTTTAAGCTTCCATTCAAGTCTTAACCACTTCCAAAAAGCTGTTGCTTCCAGCAATTAGTAATTCCCTCCCTTTCAACTTTCCATTACACTTGGAGGATGTACTCCTCACTTAGGACTGTGTTGCCACCACTGTTTAAATCATATGCATTCTGTGTGCAAGCATGAGGTTTCACCTTCCCCAGCTCCTACGCAATGATTATTCAAGGAAGGAGAGAGGTATAAACAGCTCTTCATTTGTACCACTGGGCCATTTTTTTTTAAAGCTATGACATTAACTTATTTGAATTTCAAATATTAAAGAAAAATGTTCGATTTGTATGCTTTATCAAAAGAGATATCTTGTTAATAAAGGAGATCAAGAAACACATCTATAGTGGTAAGCAAATAGAAGATAACCAACAAAATCTGTTGAATTCATTGATTTCAATAAACCACAAATTTGGATTCTGTTAGGATTAAAGTTTCAGACTTATTTTAATGGAGAAACTGCTAATAACCTGCTGATTATAAAGGGGCCACAAAACTAATATTCACCAGTTGAACTAATCATCAAAAACTTGTAAGGAAATCTTCAAACATTTTTGTGATCTACTATTTGACACATATATAAATGAAATATATGAAATACGTGCAATGTATATGTAAATTATAAATCATAATAAATAATAAATTAGGTGACCCTGTCAACTAATTTGTTTCTGGTATTGACAGACCACCCATAATTTAAGGGTTCTATCATACTTGACAGCGTGTCATTATTTTTGCTCTAATTATATATATTCCAGTGAGCTATTTTCTTAGTCTAGTATATTTAAAATATACTTAATATTTTTATTTAAAATATTAACATTTACATGAATATTGAAATTCTGTAGTCAATATTCCTATCTCACTCAGAGCATTTGAATGATTTTCATTTAGTTCTAGCATGCTTATTTACACATCTCAAGAGTTTTTACTTTTTTTACTCTATTTTGAACATTGTGATTTCACATTACTGTGAAATCTACTTCATATTTCCTCCACACTGAATTGAATAAGCCACTTATCTGCTTATGTTCCTAGTCTAGTCAACTTATTCCATTCCTTCTTTGTATTGACTATCCCTCCCTCCGGTTTTGTACAACAAGCTTACTGCATGTTCCCTCTTCTAAGTCACTGACATATAAAATGAATAAAATTGGTCCTAATATTGATCCCTGAAGCTTTGCAATCCATCTGTTCCAAACTCTTCCACACGTTGGTGTCAAAGTCAATGTTTAATCTACTTAAGTACTTCATCCCTATACCATACTTCTCTAACTTCTAGATTAGCTGTTTGTATAGTATTCTTTTCATGGTGCTTTATCCCAAGTAATTGGTTCATGGCGTCCCTCAGCTGATACTGGCATTAGACCCAGAGGTTATTTCACATCACTCAGGCAGATGAGATGTGAATCCGTGCTGACTCTTTAAATTAAATCTTAACTTTCTGATACTTCCAGCCATTGATTTTCTACAAAGTTTACCAAGATCTTATGCTCCATGTAAATTGTACTTAATGATTCTGAATTTTGGGGAGCCTGGCTGGCTCAGTTGGTAGAGCATGAGACTCTTGATCTCGGGGTTGTGGGTTCAAGCCCGACACTGGATGTAGAGATTACCTAAAAAATAAATAAAACATTTATTAAAATTTTTTTAAAAGTCTGCATTTTATATTCAGGAGAAAAGGGATATTTAGGGAATGATCAATAATTGATGAGGGTTTTATTTATTATAACTGATATAGACATATATAAGTATTTCAAGTCACCTTTATAGATGAATTCAAGAAACTATTAAGAATCAAGAAGAAAGGGGGCGCCTGGGTGGCACAGCGGTTAAGGGTCTGCCTTCGGCTCAGGGCGTGATCCTGGCGTTGTGGGATGTGATCCCGGCGTTGTGGGATCGAGCCCCACATCAGGCTCCTCCGCTGTGAGCCTGCTTCTTCCTCTCCCACTCCCCCTGCTTGTGTTCCCTCTCTCGCTGGCTGTCTCTATCTCTGTCGAATAAATAAATAAAATCTTTAAAAAAAAAAAAGAATCAAGAAGAAAATACTTGAGTTACAATAGTCAAAATCTAGTAGTCAAAAATTCATAGATTTATGCCCAAAATAGGTGAGTTTCAGTGAATATAAATTACATATTAATTTTTTAATGTGAAAAAAGGAAACAGAGAAAATCTTCACTTTAAAAAATCTGGTAGAATGCTGAAAGTAAAAGCCTGTCAGAAGAGCATAGAGACCTATTCCTGTACATAGGGGGGTTTAACTCATCATGGAAACTATTTTATTTTATTTATTTGGGAGAGAGAGCTTGAGGAAGAAAGCATGAGGGGGGAGCAGGGAGGGGCAGAGGAAGAGGGAAAAGCGGGCCCGATCCCAGGATTTTGGAATCCCAGGATTCTGGAATCATAACCTGAGCTAAAGGCAGACACTTAACCAACTGAACCACCCAGGCACCCCCATCATGGAAACTTTTTTGAGGAGGAGATGAGAACATACGAATAAAGGTCAAGCAATGAATATTCTGAAAGTGGATAAAGACCATGGATGAAGCAATGGAATGGAAAGTACAAACTATTTAAAGCTTATTTAATGTATACTAAAATTAAATGCATAAAAAGGCAAATGAATAAACCCACAGAGTCCCCCACAAACACAGATCTCTGAACACATCAAGATAGTAAAAGAAGAGCAGTATATATTTGGATATATCTGCTTTGTCCCCTTGAAAGCAGGGACCAGCAGAAAACTTAGCACAGAGTAGGACTTCAATGCATTTATTGAATAGATGGATATTTAACTTCTTTAGCCTATTACCCCATTATTAGTCAGTTGTCCCTAGTTCGTTTATTTTTTGTTTTTAACTTGTTTTATTCTTTTTTAACAACCTTTTTATTTTTGAATACTTTCAGACTTACAAAAAAAGTTACAAAGATAATAGAGCGTTCCCATCTACCCAGTTGCCCCTAATGGGGATTGGGACTGAACAATCATTCCAGTTTTCTTGGGACTGCGCTGGTGTCAGCACCAAAAGTCCAATATCCCGAGAAATTGCTTTCCCAAGCAAACAAGGATTGTTCGTCACCCTACTACGTCAACATCTTATTTCACCATGGTATATCCATCGACACTAAGAAACCACCTGCGGAGTGACCACCAACCGGAACTCCAGACTTTATTTGGATTTCACCAGTTTTCCACTAATGTCCTTCTTTCCTGTTCCAGGATCTGATTCGGGATACCACACTGTGTTTAGTTGTCGTGTCTTGGTGTCCTCTGGCCTGTGACAGTTTCTCTTTCCTCATTTCTCATGACCTCGACTCTTTTGACGAGTAGTTGTAAAGTATTTTATAGGATGTCAATTAGATTTGTCTGATGTTTTTCTCATGTTTACACTGGTGTCAGGAGCTTTGGGGCCCTAATTTATTTTTAAATTCTGCAAATGTCCGTGCTTATTTTCTTGGTTACATTAGCCATGGTGGACTTTAAATTCCTTAGAACATCACTTTAATTTTTAAAAGAAGATAAAATCACTTGTCCAAGAGTTAGAGTGAATTTTTTCTTCTAGATACGTTTCTCGTGTTACTGTTCTACAAGGGGCAAAGTCAAATTGCTTCAAATTCAAAAAATTCTTATTTAAACTTTGAAAATGACAAGAGAAGTCAGGCTCATTACTCAAGTTACCTTTGAAGTTATGAGGCTTCTCCATCAATTCTGTCCTCGGAGGGTAAAAAATATACCACCATTTGGCTAAACAAAGCTAGGAAGGTGTTTTTTTTTTTTTAGTTATGAAAAGAAAATATATCTTTGCAGAAAATTTAGAAAAGAGAAAAAATGAAAAGGAAGAAAATCAAATCACCTATAATCCCACTGCCCTAGGAAAACCACTGGTTACAACTATTAGCTTTTTTGTATATGCTGTTAGTCTTTTTTCTATCCATTGCATCTTCTTTTACAAAAATTGGATTATACCATTATATGCTCATTTTAATTAACTTAAAATCTGATATATCATGAATACCCTTTTACATAACTAAACACCTATGACATCATTTTTAATACCTGCAAAATACAGTATAGGTGTATTACTTAAGATCCTTGTGGCTAAATATTCATACAGAGCCATAATCATTTCCTAAGATCAAATTCATTTAAGTAGACTCTCTGTACCAAAGGGTATATGCAATTTGAAGGCTTCTGATATGCACCGCCAAACTGCCCTCCAGAATGATTTTACCGACTGATGCACACACTAGCAACTTATCTAATTAAGTACCCACTTCTCCACATACTCACCAACTCAGGTTTTTTTAAAAGTAAACTCTACCCCCAACGTGAGGCTCAAACTCATGACCTCAAGATCAAGAGTTACATACCCTACTGACTGAGCCACCCAGGTGCCCCCTCACCAACTCAGTTTTCTTTTTAAGATTTTATTTATTTATTTGAGAAAGAGAGGGAGAGGGAGAAGCAGACTCCCTGCTGAGCAGGGAGCCCAACACAGGGCTTGATCCCAGGACCCCAAGAGCATGACCTGAGCCGAAGGCAGACACTTCACTGGCTCTGCCACCCAGGTGCCCCTCGCCAACTCAGTTTTTATTTTTATTTTTCATCTTTGCCAATTCGATAATCAAAAGGATGGCATTTTTTAAAGCTACATTTCTGGGATTACTAGTGAGGTTGACCATTTTCTTATATTATTACTGAAGTGTAGTTGACAGTCCATGTTACATTAGTTTCAGGCGTGCACTATAATGATTCACCATCTCTATTAGAAGTTATGTTATGCTCACCTCCAGAGCCACCACCATCTGTCACCACACAACGCCATCACAGCACTGTTGACTATATTCCTTATGCTGTGCCTCTCATCCCCATGACTTATTCACCTCGTAACTGGAATCCTGTACCTCCCCCTCCCCTTTGCCCACTTTGCCCAACTCCCCCCTTCCCTCTGGCAACCACCAGTTTGTTCTCTGTGGTTCTAGGTCTGTTTCTGCTAGGGTGAACATTTTATATGGCTAGTGCCATTTGTGTATTTCTTATACAGTGTAATACTTGTTTGTATCCTTTAAAATCCAACTTCCTCTCAAGGCATTCATCATTTTCTTATTGATTTAAAAGTGTGCAGTAATGACATTAAACTTCTCTCCTACAAGTTTCGAATACTTATTTTTCCCTGTTTTTCATTTGCCTTTTAATGATGTTTTGATTTTCAGAGGTATGAGTGTTCTCATTTGTCTCCTGCCTATGGCAGGTGTTTCGGGTTCTTTGTTTGTTTGGGTTTGTTTTTATGTTTTATGTTCTTCTGAGCTCAGTCCTGCCCCCTGGTTGTTCCTGTTCGGGGCGCTCCTGTGAGTCTAGGAATCCTGCAGCACCGCAATTCCAGCACAGGCTGATACGCTCCCTTTCCTAATGAGGCAATAACCTGAGTCCTCACAGGACCAAGCTTTAGGAGAGAAAAAAGAAATAAAACAAATTCAAAAGCCCACTGCCCTGAATGCCGCCAAATTTGGGCTGCCATTGGCTTCCAAAGAAATAAATTCCAAAGATAGTAAAAACTCAGTTTAAAAAAGAAAAAAGACAGTTCATCTCCCAAACGTCAAAAATCGTATGTTTTAATAGCTTTAGGGCTGTACACAGTGGGGATCCCCAGCCCACCACCTATGAGTACCCCTGCCTCCAAGTCCTTCCCTAGGGCTCCCAGCTCCCTCTGAACAGGAAGGAGAGCCTGGCTCAGGACGGCCAGGAGTTCTCTTCCTAGTTCCCCTTCTCCTTGCCTCCATTTTAGGACATCTAAAGTCACGACAATTTTAGGGCAAATGCCGGGACTGAAAGTTATTAAAAAGAACCAGAAAGATTTAAAAGCCTTCTTCCTCTTTTTTTTTTTTAATGAAAACATGTAAGATGGCTCAAGTTTTACATTAAACTTAAGCCAAGGAAAAAATAAATAAATAAATAAATAAATAAATAAGAAAAACTTAAGGCAAGAAGAAGGCCTGGTTCACAGACAGTAAACATTGTCACTTTTGTGTCGCGAATCCAAGGCCCTCAGGAAGGCCTCCTCCTCACACATTCCCCAGAATGTCTCCCTGCCACAAACTCACCATAAATGGTACCTTTCTGAAGTGCCTGATCCAATACCCAGATAGAGTGGGTATTTGTGAGTAACTGTGAGAAATGTGCTCCTTCTCGGGAAATGCTGGGGTCTATGAAGAAGATATTTGTCCTCAAGTCTTTAGAGATGCAGACTGCCCTCCACAAATAAAGGGGTGCTTATGGTTCTGCCTGATTTGCCCTTTCCGGTTGAGAAGGGGCCCTTGATGGAGACAAGAGCCCTTATTGCCTTGATTAAGGTGGGAGCAGGAACTGGGAGGAGAGTGCTTTAAGCACATGCTTACTCTGTCCACCAGGTCATCCGATCTGAGGGAGATACCACATTGATGTAAAATGGTATAAAAAAACAGGAAATGGGGTATGGTTTTCACCCCAACATACTCACTACTCCCAGAAGCTGGTCTGATTCTGAAGCTGTACATCAGAACAACTCAGCATTCAGTCAGCAACCCCAGGTCGCATCCCTGGTTCTAAGAGGCTCCAGCCCAGCTGCTGCTCAATGAAGCTGTGCTACAGAAATATTTTCTTGGGGCGCCTGGCTCAGTCGGTTAAGCATCTGCCTTCAACTCAGGTCATGATCTCAGGGTCCTGGGATTGAGCCCTGAGTCAGGCTCCCTGCTCAGTGGGGAGTCTGTTTCTCCTGCTCTCTGTCCCTCCCTCCCCACTGCCACCCCTCCTCTCTCTCACTCTCTCTCTCTCCCTCTCTCTCAAATAAATAAATAAAATCTTAAAAAAAAAAAAGAAATATTTTCTTTAAGACTTATAAACTGCCTGCTTTCTAGAGTTTTCTTGTTGGTGACCTTATTTTGCCATCCAGTTTCAGTATTAATTCAGCATGGAAGGGGAGTGGAGGGATGTCCCAGCCTGAGCCCAAGCTGGGCTCAGAGCCAGGATTCAGATTCGTCTGGGCATGTCTGATGGGCTTGCCAGGAGTCTCTCAGCATGAGGGTTGGAGGAAGCTCATAGGAAACAACATCCTAAGGCAGTGGGTATGGGGGATACATCACAGGTATCAGACTCACCAGGGAAACTTAAAAATATGTATACCCTGCACAAATGCATTGCTCATTGTGGTTGTGTATGTGTGGGTATGTGTGGGGGTGTGGGGGTGTTTGTCTATCCATGTACACAAATGGATGCACACTAGCAAGGAGCACTGCTTTGGCACCAAAATTGGCCCTGAGATTTACATAGATCAGACTGCACCAGGGGCACTGAGGACTCCAGAGAACACAGGGTGGCTTCTGTATATGTGAGTTCCCAGAGCTCTGAACACGCATGGCTTCTAGCACTTCAGGGACCACCTGCATCCAGCATTCTTACACTGTAGACCATGGCTGCCTAGGAATCCAAGAATAGGCTATGGGGGGGGGGGGGGTCCCATAAACTTCTGAAAATTGCACGCGACTTACTGGGCATATATGTTTTTCTGGTAAAGGTTCGATAAGTTTCTCAGATTTTGGAAAGAGGACAGGATCCTCAAAAGGCTAAGAACTGGCAACTGCCAAGAAAACATTAATCAAGCAGATTTTATAAGATTTTGAGAATGCCATCATGGCAGACATGGGCAAAGCCAGAAAAACACTTTTTTCAGTTCATGTGACTTATTTTTACCTTGAGGCATCTGTGACTTGGCGAAACTCTGGTTACATGGAAACATGAAATCTCACCTATGCTTCAAGCGGACCTCAAAGGCCTCCACCTCCTCTGCAGCCAGAAATCACTGCTCCCTTGCCTACGCCTTGTGTGTGTACCTCTTGTGACACTTAACGCTTTTTACCTTGTTTTAGATCTGTGGGCACGGATGACGTCTCTTCTACAAACCATAACGTTTGAGAGTAAGAATCACGTCTTACCATTTTCTCTCTCTTACGGTGTCCAACAGAGCATATTGACTTATTTACCACTGGATGAGGGAAAGAACACATTTGCAAATCCACCCTTTCTGCCAGAACTTTTTATTCTCTTTACGAAAAGCAACTAGCCCTATTTCCTTGTAAATTACGCATTTCAAATGTATTCCTTGTATTTTATATTGCCAGCCCACTGATTTACTTCTTTATGCATCATGGATGAATTACCTGCCTTATCTGTTTGGTCGGTTGTAAACTGCTTGGAGGGCAACGGTCACCTATAACCCAAACTACACAAACCCACAGGCCTCTGGGGAGGAACACCCGGGGCTAACCCCGTGTGTTCAATGTCCCGAACAGCTCACTCTTGAGAACATCTTTCTTGAGAAGACACAGGCCTGGATAGAACAGAGTTTGGTAGAACAGCAAAAAAGCAACTGGTAGTAGGGACAAAGCAAAAAAGCAAACCCAGCAGGCTATGGAACTGAATTCTGAAGAGGAGAGAAACCAGAGAGAGCGCAGCCGGAGCCCGCGTGGAGGAGAGCCCGCCCCGCCTCCGAGGCGGCGTGGCTGGACCACAGTTCAGAGCTCCGGCATTGGCTCCGCCCGGTTCTGGAAGGGCTGCCAGGTTTTTTCTAGCCCTGTTACCCTATTTGGTTTGTTTCCTATTTGTGTCAGGCTTTTCTTGTGTTCCAAGAACCCTGTCTGCCATCACGACATGTAAAATGATGTCAATGAATCATTTTAGGTGGTAAGTCTGTTTTCAGAGTAGAGCAGCCGCAGAGTATTTTCAGACGGATCTGAGCACATCCCTGATTATCAGGGAGGGGGACACGCAGAAACATGGCAACATTCTCTTTTTCTCCTTTTCTTCTTAGTTACATATCTACTTACTTACATATCCGCCCACACATTAACACACCCTCAGCTCTCTACAATCAACGTCTCTAGAAGACTGCATGATCTTGCTGACCATTTTAGCTTCGTGACTGAACTGTTACAGTAAGATTATTCTGGGGATGTTTACTAACTCATGGTGGACGACGGAGTCATAAATGTCAGACCAACCATTCCACCGGCAAGAGTCAAAAAAGTGCAAGTAGTAGTAGGAAAGGCCAGAACAGTTAGTGGCCCCGTGGACCGCAGCTTAGCTAGTGATTCTAAATCAACCACTACTGCTCAGATAACAGCCCTAGGACACAGGGGTAATTTTAGGGTGAATTTAGTTAGATAAAGTAGATAATCTCCCATTGCGCATTTAGTCTATCGCAAGTTTCAAGTATTTACCATTCACCAGTGTGCATGCGTGCCTGTGTGTGGGATCCAGCATTAACCAGAACAGAAATCCCTGCATCATCTGTCCGTCCTTGTGACAGTTCCGCATCTTCTCTAGATCTTAACTCTTAGAGGTCATTATCTTGCTTGTCTCTATTATTTGCATCTCTGAGCCCCAAATGAGTTTGTTTTCAGCTAAGTCCTCAGAGGAGCAGGGTCTTTGTGTGTCATTAAATTCGAATTTTAAAAATCTGTGTTACATAAACTAATCCATGTATATGTTTTTATAATTGTTTTCTCAGTTTACTAGGATGAGCCAATTTTGAAAGGGGCCAGTGTTGTCACAGCTGGGCTAGACTACGCTACCAGGAAAGAGAATTTTTCTAGATCTCATTCAGTATCAGAATTAGGAACAACAACTACCTAAGCCAACCAGGCTGAGGAATATGGGACAGAGAGAGTTCAAACCCTGGGGAGCATGAGCTTGCTTACCATTTGAGATCTGCTCTTAAAGAACCCTAACAAAATGTAAAACTTAGTAAGAAGCCATATAATCCAAGACATATGTACATAATTATTTAGCTTCTAAGTCCTTACCAACTAATTAATTAGTGGTTAGGTAAAGCATGGATTTGGAATCAGAAGACTTACATTCTTCAGGTACCAGCATTTTTTTTAAAGATTTATTTATTTATTTGAGAGAGAGAACACACTTGAGCGAGGAGGGGAGGGAGAGGTAGGGGGAGGGGGAGAAAAATCACGAGCAGACCTCCCCCCCGCGCTTAGCATGGAGCCCAAGGTGACCCTGCGCTCAATCCCAGGACCCTGAGATCATGATCTGAGCCCAAATCAAGAGCTGGAAACTTAACCAACTGAGCCACCCAGGCACCCGCTTCCTGTACCAGTTTCGTGACTTGGGGAAAGATCCTTAACTTTTCTGAGCCTTGGCCTCCCCATCCATAAAGTAGAGATAATAAAACCTGCCTCATCTTCCTCTCCACGTTGTGAAAGTTAAGTGAGCAAGCATGTGAACGCTTTTTATAAACTGGGAAGAAGTGTAAAATTTTAACTATCATTACCAATTAACAATTCAACTTGAAGACCTTCTTAATTAAACTCAATCTTAAATTTAGTAACAATATGAACTTAAAACTCTGCTTTGGGGCAGTTTACATGTTTATTTTAAAATTCAAAGAAATGAAACAAATTCCTACAGGTATAATCCTGTGAATAAAAATATTTTTTCCTCTTTCTTTGTTTAAATAAAAAAATACAATTTCTTTCCCTTATTGAGGAAAAATTAGAGAAAAAAAAGCCCCTGGGGTCAGTTTTTTAATACCCACCTTATGGAGCAGGTATTGTTTGCTCACTGGCTGAGGGCCAGAGCAGAATGAGGGTCAGTACTAGCTGCCCGTCCTTCCCAAGGGCTCCCATGTTTGACTGCTAAGAAAATCTTGTTCTCCCAGATCCTTCACTTTCATTTTCCACCATGGACATAGATGTTGGTTACTTGGTCCCAAAATGCATAAAGCCCTTTTTGCTGAGATAAGCAAAGCTCTGGCACTTTCGGTACCCTTGATCCCAAAATGATTCTACAGATTTGGCTGCCCGGACAAGCTGACTGATGGTCAGACATTTATGAGTAGGCACATAACTGAGGGTTACCCTTATAATGCAATAATTCTTAAGTCCACATCTGCCAGCCTCCGGGGCATAATTAACATTATTTTATTTTATTTTTAAAATTGCACCCTGTACAACACAGCCCTCCGGTGCTTCCAGAGAAAATGAGCACATTATAACAAATAAAATATTATAGAACAACAACTAATAGCTTAAGCGAATTAAAAATAAGAACCCATAAAATATCTTATTGCCAGGCCACAGGGGAGGAACAAAGTCCTTTAACCACTAAGACTGT
This sequence comes from Ursus maritimus, assembly GCF_017311325.1. Lineage (NCBI taxonomy): Eukaryota > Metazoa > Chordata > Mammalia > Carnivora > Ursidae > Ursus > Ursus maritimus. The sequence continues at coordinate 57,034,518 of NW_024423343.1, read as the reverse complement.
TGGACGCTTTAAGACTTTTCCTTCTTTCACGCAAGAGAAGCAGGAGTTGGTGGAGGGAAGGAGGACTGGAAGAGGAAAACCACGAGCTTCATTCAGAGCGCATTATTTCCCAGCAGGACCACGAAAGACCCCTGAGTTGTGGTAAAGGGCCGACGATGCCCTGATGCCCATCGATAGGTAGGGTCATGTTTGGTTTCTTGAGATGCATGGTCCAACTTGAAATAACTAACCGAAGCCTTTGGTGCTTCACTTTTCTGCCAGACTTAGATCTGATGTCATTTTCTTCATTTTCCCAAATAGGCAAAGTTCCATATTATTTTAAGACTAACATAGGCCTTATCTATTCCATACATACAAATCATAACACTATCAATATATAGCTCGGGGTACACATGCACACACACGTGTACACACATACACTCCCACACCTGCGACTGAACTTACAGGCCCTTCTGCAGTTGACAACAGAGGATGACAGAACGCATCTACTAGCCAAAATACAAAGCCAGTCCACTAGGCATTTTTAAAATAAGAGTGTACTCTAATTTTTCCTTAAGCCTCCACAAAGTTTTGCATTGCTATCAAAATATTTTTGGAAATTCTGTAATGTTTCTCCTTTTCCCTTGGCTTCTTATTTCTGGCAAGGACTAAACCCCAAAATATCTTTCCTCTGGGACACTGAAATAACTGTCCCAAAGCAGCTGCCAGAGCCATAGCTATTCAGAGATTTGGGACAGATTTCCAAGGAAGGCCACTTGCAATTTTAATTGTTTGAGTCAAAAGCTCCACCTTCTGAGATTCTCAAAGAACAGGTGTGCGAGGCAGGGCGGGGGTGCTGTCTCCTGGATTCTCTCATTTTCGTTCATGACTCGGTCTGCTGTTTCACTTCCCTTTCTTCCCTCCTCTTGTCTGCCGCCCACCCTCCTCTGGGTTTTATTTTAGATGTAAAGAAAAAAATCAACTCATCTCTCCCCCTCCCTGCCACCCCCCACCCCCGCCCCAGTGCTCTGAGGTTCTCTCTCTCCTCTACTGGTTTCCCTTACTAGAATGGTGCCATTATCGGGTTCTTCTTACCCAGGGCCACCTCCCTCAAGTTTCAGAACTCCATAGAGGCCGTATCTGATAGATTAAGAGATGAAGAAAGAGGTCTCCACCACCCCGCACAGCTGCCTGACCGGCCCAGACTTGGGGGTTTCCTGCAGACAAAAAAGGTTTGGACTTGTTATGTAGCACACAGGGACCTTTACCAGTGTTCTCAACCCTAGTCACATCTCTGAAGCGCCTGGGAATTGCTCCCAAAAATACCTTTGTCAAAAAAAACCCCTTTGTCCAGGCTTGTTGAACTAAATCTCTGGCCTGGGCCTGGGCGTTGCAATTTTTTTAACAGCTCCCAGATGATTCTATTGTGCAGCAGGATTAAAAACCACTGATTTAGATTCCGCTTGTGGAAGTTATCCAACCCTGAGCTTACTCCCTTCCTTCCAAATACACCCCAGGAGATTCCTCTGCCTGCTCTCACACCAGAGATTTCTGGGAGCCAGGAAATCGAGTACAGCGGCCTAGGGAATGCAGTTTAGTTTTAGAAAAGAAGAGGGCTGAAGAGAGGGTGGTGCCCAGGCATGAAGGAGGCTGGTCCTGCTGGTCCCCCTGGCCTCCCGCTGTGGCAGCACACAGCTGGCATCCATGAGGCCACCTCCTCTCCTGGGGCCTGATCCTCTTAGAACTTGGCAGATGATACACTTGAAGCATCGTGATGCTCCGTTTCTTTCTTGCCTGCGTGGGAGAGGGGAAAACTAAGTCGTGGAAGACACTGGAGACTCAGAAACTATGATGCAGAGACTCGGGGTAGGAACACATCCCAGTCAGCAGAAGGACAACTTAAAAATTAAGTCACATCTGTCCTGAAAGGGTTAGGATGCAGGAACGAGTATGATTTTACATGCAGACTGTAGCCGGAGAGACAGACCCACAGCTGCTGCCGTGACACGGTCCACTCCTAGTCACACAAAGGCCAGGGACTCCACTGGCCAGGGAGAAAGTGGTTCCTGAAGCCCCAAAGCACCACGGTCCCTTCAGACTCCCCAGCTGCTAACCACGCAGTTAGGAAAGGATAAGGAGTCCCTCCCTTGAAGTCCAGAGTTCTAAGGAACTCCAGGGGGTTCCAACCTCCCACCCTCCCACCCTCCCACCCTCCACCCCCCCACCCCCGTTGCTTAGGCAACTGGCGGGCACCATCCACCTCTTCTAGGCCAATGACTCTGCTGGGCAAGGGGCCTGCCCTGTGCTTAGCTTTTGCTCAGAGCTTCTTGGCTCTCGGCCTGCCTTCCTCTGGCACACTGAGGCTGCTGTTGCACTCTTGGCTTAGTCTGTGCAGAGAAGGTCTCCCTGCCTCCACCCATCTTTCTTCCAATCTCTCTCTCTCCCCAGATGTCTCAGAGTTTATGTGGGAAAGCATGTTCTTACAGCCTATTAAAGAGACTTTCAAAGTCATGCCTTCCCCGGCAGCCTTTGGCATCCACTGTGTCCACTGTACCCAGGCAGTGGGTCAGGTGGACTGAATGAGAGGGGTGGCTATTTTGCATGCTCTGGGGAGAGCTCCGAAATGTTCCTGGGTTTCCCCTGGCATCGTTCTGATTCGTGAGCATCCAGAACCCAGGTCCTTACCCTCAGAAACAGCCGTGAACAGCACGGGCAGAGACTGAATGCAGACATGCAATGTGGATGAGTTCCAGCTACCAGGGAGCAAGGCTTTTACGTTTTCTGGTCCAGTTAAAGCCCTCCCCCATTCACACAGCCTCGGTGCTTCCAACATAATGAAGTTCCATTACTTGGAATTTGGGGTGTGTTTCTTCCCTCCCTCTCCCTCCTCCCACCCAAAGAAAATTCAAGCAAAAACCAAAAGAGAGTGAATGATCTCTCTTGCAGATTATGAACTGCCAGAGTCCTGGCCCCTGCTGAACAGCACCCCACGACCAAACCAGCAAATGTCCGCCGGTGCTGGTCACCGCGGCTCCTTCCCGGAGCCTCGTCATCCAGCCTGACTCCTCTGGGGCTAGGGCGTGGCCCTTCCTAAAGCTTCAGCATAAATTAGCAAACATGTGTGGCTCCCAACTTTAAGAAATGTTTTTTGTTTTTGTTTTTTAATGAAATGAAACCATGTAACCTACTGCATTTTTACTCTAAGCCAATAGTTAGATCTGGACACTGAATGTGATATATCTTTAAAACTTGTCAGAGGAATCACATGCCAAGATTGGGGACATGGAATGCCTTAAGGCAGACCCTCCTGCAGGAGGAGCCTGGCAGGGAACACCCTGCCTGGAACTAATGCTCCCTGCTGCAGGGGTTTCTTGCGCCTTGTTTCATTTTTAGAAACCAGAAAAACATGAAAAGGCTCCAGTGCTAAGCATCCCACTCAGGCCTAGCCCCAAGCAAAACTAGGAACCAAGCCAGGAGGGCCAGGCCAGGCTTCCAGCCCCTACCTGCCCCCATGAAAGTCAAGGACCTAGTCAAGGACCCTGTACTCCCCAGCCCAGGGTAGACAGAAGCAGCTCAGGGGCAATCTCTGAGTACAGGACAGAGGAGAAGAAAAAGCAGAGAAGTATGTCAGAAAGTCAATATAATAATCATGATGATGATGATGATAATAATAATAATAATAATAATAATAAACATAATGGCCACTAGGACTCTTATCCTGGCTCTCCTACTTAGAGGCTTGGTGACCTTGAGCATTTAACCTCTCTCTTTCTCCACCTGTAACATGATGACAGTTATCTACCCAGAACCTTGTCCCAAGGGTTGTCATAAGAACCAGATGAGATCATGTAAAAACAAATTTTTTGAAGATGACAAGGTTGGTTTGTAACCTGTTCAAAATACTCATTCTTTTAACACTATTTAACATCAATATGCAAAACCAGATACCACACCTAAATATTATGCCAAGTAAATGAAATCTTAGCCATATATTGATGGTTAAATAAGCATATTGTATTTCTCTTATACTAAATTACTATTACTGGGAAATATGTAAATAGCCCCACTGCATAAAGCCAGTTATGGTGTTTGCTGAAGTGGGTTTCTACCTCTTGGGGTGGTATAGTTTCAGGGGTCCCCAAGGCGTGCTCTGTACAACTCTGAGGGGGTGGTGCAAGTCTTTAGCCAGACCACATAAAAATTATATCTATTCTCAGCGAACGCCGCTATCTCTATGATTTGTGAGTAGGCTGTTCAATGAGTTCAGAAAAACATTTCCTTCTAGCTCCAGCTGGCAAGATGTCAAGATTGAAAAACACATTTCCTGCTTCTCTTTCTTGCCCCAATTGGGATGGATGACCCTAATTCTCACCACCCCATTTCCTGAAGCCATTAGCAGTGATTGAATCTCTGCCCATCCCAATGAGCCTCACACAGACAATTTTAATGCACAGCAGCACCCGTAATAGAGAGAACTATGTTGTGAAACTTCAAATTTTCTTTTAATTCCATCTTTGACAGACCAAATTGAAGCCATGGGTTATACTTTGTTATGGCCGTTTAACACTAGTTGGAAATTCAGGCATCCTCTGGTTTGTAAAAGTTTCCCTCTCCCATTAGCCTCGATCAAATAAGATACCTCCATCTCTCTCTTGATGGCTTTCAGTTCACAGAAGAGTCCGTCATGATGGCGGGAGGTCGTATAGAAAGACAGCCAGAAGCCAGTGTTCCTGAGGAATTGGGGATCCAGTAGCAGAGACGAGACAGCCAAGCGTCCTCTGACTGTCCACACATTCACACACCCTTGTTACGTGCTGCTGAGCGAGGAAGGAGCTTCGTGAGACACACAAAAGCACGGCCAGCAATAGTCACTCGTCCACACATTCACACACCCTTGTTACGTGCTGCTGAGCGAGGAAGGAGCTTCGTGAGACACACAAAAGCACGGCCAGCAATAGTCACTCGTTCTCAAGTAACCGGGCACCACTTGCCCGCTGAAGCCTGAGAGAAGAGAAAGATAATAAGGGCAACACCACCACGGACTGCTCCTTCTCTTCACTCGCTCAACAAGCCCACGATGAACTATGATCCGCACTTTGATAGACGAGGCTCTAGAAGGCTTAGAAAGGTTGCACACCGGGACGCCTGGGTGGCTCAGTTGGTTAAGTGTCTGCCTTAGGCTGGGGTCATGATCCCAGAATCCCAGGATCGAGCCAGCCTCGGGCTCCCTGCTTGGTGAGGAGTCTACTTCTCCCTCCAACCCTCCCCCTTCTCGTGCTCTCACTCTCTCTCTCTCTCAAATAAATAAATAAAATCTTAAAAAAAAAAAAAAAGGTTGCATCCCTTGCCTAGTATGCCATAGATGCCTGCTGCAGAGTGGAAATTCCAACCCAGATTTATCTGATCCCCAAGCTTCCGCTCCTAGCCATTATACTCAGGGGGCTTCGTGGTCTGCAGGAGTCAGCCCGGAGAACTTTGGGATGCTGAGGCTTGAACTGGCTCTTGAGGGCACTGTGTGCGTTGGACGAGGGAAAAGAGGAGATGGTGTCATCCAAATTGCTGAGTGTGTATCCCCAGGGCCCAAAACACTGCCCAGTATACGGCAGAAGCTCAATGTCTACTTAATGAATGAATGGACGAGAAAACGAGAACCGGTACAAACAAAGGCAAGGAGATCAGTATAAGGATAGAGAGCCGAGGTGGGGAAAGGGAAAAGGAGAAAGTGGAAGGGGAAAGAAGAGCAGAGACCAGACGGGAGCAGCGCTCACTGTAGCAGGACGTAGGCGCTGAGATCATCCACGGAGGGCCGGCGAGCTGAGGAAGGCTGCAAATTCTAGCGTGAGGAGCTTGCATTCAGTTCTGTGCATGGTTGTTAAATAAATTCCTAAAGAGGGGCCTGATAAGGTAGAAGCCATCATTGTTGTGTGGGAGGGGCTGAAGGTGGAGGGACCAGAGGCTGTGAGACCAGCAGGTGACTGAGGAACTCGCTAGGGAGGACCCGGGGGCTCTGACTGTTGACCTAGAGAGTTGAGCACAAAAAACCAAAACCAAACAAGCAAACAAAAGCAAAACAAAACAAAAAAACAAAAAGAGTTGAGCACCGACTTGTGTCTCATTTGAACACACAAGAGAGTTGGGCACTGTTCGCGGCAAGCAGAGGACAGCGGGGACGCGTGCAAGCTCTCGTCATCACAAGCCAGCTAGGAGATGGAGATACTGTGACAATAAGCAGCTCAGCCTCACGACGCAAGGAATTACTTTGAAAAATCTTTGGTCACCAGGTCAAAGGAATTGGCTACAGGTCTGAGCAAGTGGTTGCAAGTGCTTTTAATAATCTTCATTGGCCTGAGATTTTTTTTTTTTAAAGCCCTCAAATTGGAGCAGTTCCTTTGCCAAATTTAGATGGATCATCTTGCTAATAAGAGTCGTGAACCATAGGTAGCCATTACTATAAAAACTCCCCCCAGCCAGATGGCAAACATGTTGAGAACAAGGGCAGAACCCTCTCCTTTTGGGGGCACCTCACAGTGGGTTCGGCTCGGAGTACGCAGAAATGAGGGCCTCGCAAATATTTACAACACTTGCGTTTTAACAACAAAAACCAACAGAAAACTTAATTTTCGGAGGTAGAATGTGCTAAAATAACACCCCAAAATCCTTTCTGTGTAACAAAGCTCCCCTGTGAAAACTCTGGGCCTACCTGGCAGGGCCGTTCTCCATCAGTACCGTTCTTCTTCCGAGAACTACAATCACAACTGCTCTTTTCTCAGGACAAAAAACAGATACCAAGTTTTTGTAGCGGATAATTAATAGCCGACAGCAAGTCTTTGCGTTAATTCAGTGGCCCATGAACGAGTTGTGAAAATTCCCTTCGCCAGAGAAACAATCGGCTATTTTACCACTCACCCAGCAGCCTTTATTTCCCACTTGGTACTATATTTATGGTTTTTATGGAGATAAAAGAGGCTAGGAACTCTATTTTGGATAAGTTTGGTATTTGTCCAACCAATGATAACAATTCACATGTAAGTGCATATTGTTAAAATCGTAATCTCTGTCCCAGGCTCTAAGCTATTTTGTAATACGGGTATTTTCAAGACTTTCAGATGCCAAATGGCTCCCCGATCTAGAAAATTATCTTGCTGTTCAGCCAGTCAGGGGTTTGGTCTTGCACAGAGCCAGTTTCGACAAAGTTCCTGAAACACAACGTGTTCTGAGAAATTAGAAAGTATGCAGCATGTGTTTCTGTTACGTGATTATAACTCAGTTCCAAGGGGTGCTCATGCTGAGTGGTTTTGCTCCAAGATTTACCCTCAACACCACCTCCACGCGTCCACCTCCTGCCCGCTTTCCTCTGATCGCTCATAGATCTTCTCTTCTGACTTTGCCCGACACAGATCAGGCCTTCCCCAATTCGGAGCTGCCAAGACCAGAGTATGTGGCTGAAACACTCGAATACTCATGTGAAAGGAACTCAACTTCTGCTTTTGGGTCATTTAGTAACAGTTGCTCTATTTCCTTTTCTTCTATTAAGCAATTCTACTCGCACAGAAAAAAATATAACCAACAAATGATTCTTTTTTTTGTTTACCAAGTACTAAAAAAAGTGATAATGAACTAATCCACGCCGGACATGTACATAACCTACTCTATGCTCAGATGGCAATGTCACATGTGGCTGCGTGATGTAAGCCTTTCAGAGGAGAAATAAATAAGAACTTAAATGACAAGAAAAATTGTTTTCACCAAGAAAAAAGAAGCATGGTTTAATTGTGATTTGACCTGACAAGAGACACGTTCTGCTTCGAGCAAAAATACTGAGACTCTGGGAAAATTATCAGGTTGGTGTTGAATACACCTGTTTATTTTTTCCATCTTTTGCCAGATGCTCAACTCCAAGGCCTGGTCTAGAAACACCAAATATATTCTGTTAAAGCACAGGGAGAAAACGGTTGCTTTCTTCCACAGGAAGGCTCAACATACAAATAAACACCATCCCTGACCTACCCGTTCTCAAGGCTGCATTCCTGACTTCCCACCTGCATCAAGCAACCCTGTGTCTCACCATCGCCCCAACCATCCTGCTATTGTGTAGATGAATTAACTGTGACAAGATGAAGTGATTTGCTCAAGATCCAATCACCAGAATGAGAACCCAGGTGTTCTTTTGCCCAAGGTTATACAAGTAATGAATGAAAGGTGATATCATTCATTCCCTGATTTCCAGCTTCCAGCTACACCCAACTTCCCCGCCCTCTATTGTCTGGGCCTTGCACACAATGGGAATGTCTCACTGCTCTACCATGCATTTGAATCCAGTTTCTTCTATGCCATCTGGTTGAGTGCTGCCTGTCTTAGATGCAGGGCTGATACACAAAATATTTAATAACTGGTATGGCCTAGGCACCGACCAATCAGAAGGGATACTGGCTTAGCGCTGGGTCAAGGACTGAATACTTCAGAGCACTGCTCCTGGGCTTCCGGGCATGCTCCCTGGGAGCCCTCTCATTTCTCATTGCTTCCCAGGCACCCCTCCCCCCACTTCTGACCCTACTAGGCAGGCATTGGCCAAATGGCCTAAGGGATTACATGCCCTTGCCGGGCTCTGATGGGCCAGGGAAGAACTGGCGATTGAACGCTGCTCTTGGAATCACTGCCTGGGAACAGGATGCATTCTCCAGCCTGCTTGGAGGCAGCCCAGCACTGAGTCTGGCTCTAGTCCAGTCTGGTTCCAAAGCCAGGAGGGATATGTGACAATGGGCGGTGAGTACTCCCCAGTTCCTCAGTTGAGGCTGGAGGTGGGAAAAGGGAGGGTTTGTTAAAGGCAGATCTAAAATAGGAGTAGGGGGAGAACACAAGGCGAAGTCATTTGAGAAGAATGATGGATTCTCAGAGTCGCTTGTAGACTACATTGGAAGAGATTTTTTAAAAAGTTTCTTTTACCATCTCCTATAGAAATATAAGGGTCCCTCGTAAGTTTAGTTCAATGATAGAAACTAGCCCCATGCTAACTGGAAATAGCATGCATGGGCTTTGGCGTTCCACCAATCTGGTCCAAGCTTCTTCCTTGTCAGGAAGAGAGCACACTTCCTATATACCTAGAAATGATGCATTGGCAGGGAGGGTTCACGGATTCAAGAGGAGTCTAGGAAAAAGGAAGTTAGTGAATACTAATTTGTCAGTGCTTCTCTACCATAATGCAAGAAAGATGGAGCTCGGTTCTCCATGACTGGTAGTCTTAAACGGAAGAATTTGTAGAGTAAGTACAGATAGGATAACTAGCTCCCCTTGTCTAAGGGCTGTGTTCCCTGAGAACAGCCAACTCCCTCTGCCCTTATTCTACACCCAACAATCTGCCCTCAGATCTACAATCCGGTTTCCTGAGTAGACTTGCTGTAGAGCATCCTGTATACATAACCGGCCCCAAGGTTCGAACAAAGCCTTTCTCCTATTGCATTGTTTTTCATATTGGAGTCTTGAATCAAATTCTCAGAGGTCCATGAATTCCTTAGGAAAATCTTTAAGTGTTGTGTTTTCATTTGAAAGATACATAAAACTTTAACACAAGCATCACCTGCATCACCACCTTTTTACAGAGTAATGCCAGGTAATATCAGCGCCCAGATCGGGTTTACCTTTATGACTGTTGCAGTCAGGCGATCATCTAAAGTCTCATAATGTAAGTATGAAAGCAATATTTCCCAAACAGGGATATAGGCAAAGGTCCACAAGTTCACGTGTGAGAAACATTTCCCATTATAAATAACATGACAAGCTGATTTATACATCAGTCGCTTGTAAATTTGACTATGATGAATTAATCCCTCTCAGCTTAATCACCCTGAGTGAAGGGGCCCAGTCATTATTGCAACTGTAAAGCTAAGGATTAGATCTGTGCTATCTGTCCCAATATACTGCCTGTCAGTGAAGCAACCGGCCAGGTGGCCTCCTCCTGAAAAGCTCTACTCTCTTCTCTGTGACACATAGATTGTGACTGGCTAATCAGACAAACTAATCCTAGATTTGAAATAGAAGACTTTTTGATCTTGGGTCAGTCCCCTAATCTCCGCTCTCCATTTGGTAACATGCAGGCACAGCTACTACTATGAGGAACAGGGCTGTTGGGCTAATCACTTCAGATCTTCTGCCAGGTCGGCTCTGTCTGGCCCTGCTCCTGAGGCAGTACCCTTGTCTTAAGATGACAACGGGCCAAGGGACCAATGAGACAGGAGAGGCATGAGAAAGAACATTTGGAGAAAGTTAGCCCTGAGGTCTGGAGGCTGGCTCTGATAGGACTGTGAGAAGTTTCTTTAGGCGAATGGTGCCTCTGAAAGACATGTCCCAGTAGGCAGCAGAGTAGTGTTTGGGATGCAAATAACAAAGTTACAAAGGGGACTCATTGGCTCTTTTAACTGGAAGTGCAAAGGTGGATTCGGCTTCAGGTGTGGACCCCGGGGCTCAGCACCGCCCTCAGGACAATTTCTTCCTGTCACTCTGCCCTGCCAGCACGGCATGGGCTCCACCCTCAGGCTGGCTGTCCTCATGAACACAGGATGGCTGCCAGCAACACGCGGACCATGTGCTTCCTTGTTTGGGGATGCTTCTGCTCAGCATCCCAAGCAAAAATTCCGAGTCACCCTGAGTAGAGTCCTCATTGATGTCTCTCTTATCCAACATTCACATCCAATCAATCAGAAAATGATTGGTTCTGCCTTCACAATATACAAAACATCCAACCACCTCTCCCCAGATCCGCCGCTACCACCCTGTTCCCAGCCATCCACATCTCACCTGGATTACCGGAGTCATCTCCTAACTGGTCTCCCTGCTTCTGCGACCATTCCCCCTACAGCAGCCTGGGTGATACTTTAAAAATCTAAGTCAGATCATGTCACCACTCAGAATCTTCCAGTGGCTCCCATCTCACTTGAGTATAAGCCAACGACCTTGCAATGCCCTGTAAGCGCATGACCTGGCTCCCCGTACCTTTTCAGACCTCAGTCACTGTCACACCGCTCCCTCTCTCATGCCAGGCATGCTCAGCTTCTGATCAGGGACATTAGACTGACTGTCCTCTTTGCCTGGGACACTCGGCTTCTAGAGAGCCACACGGCTCACTTTCAAGTCACTCTGCCAATGAGGCCTACCCAGGATGGCCCACTGCAAACCTCAATGCCTACAAGACCCTCTGCACTCACAAGCTCCCTCCCCTGCTTATTTTCTTCTACAGGACTGCCTGCCTAGTATACTGATTGATTCATCAGCTCTTTCCTCCCAGTTAGAAGGTAAGGCATTTATGTCTATGCAGTGCTCAAAAAACTTTGTTGAATGAATGAATGAATGAATGAATGAGACTGGCTCTGACACCCCATCTACTTCCGAACTCTTAGGGGTGGAATGCCTAAATACTTAAAGTTAAGACTTTATCCAAAGTTGAACTATGCTGGGTGTCTCCAAAGCTTGGCATTTTGATTACGCTCTAAGAAAGAAACTGATATGAATCAACAGACAATCGATGAGGTGAACAGCACCTGTGGTGCTTATTAAAAATGATGGTTCTTGCATTCAACCACAAACTTACAAATCAAAATTTCAAAGGGCAGGGATCATAAATCTCCTTCTTCAATAGTCTGGGTCGTGTGTATAAAGACTTGGCGGGAGCAACACAGGTGTACTATGAGACATAACAAGTGTGACAAAGAGAACCGAGGTATAATAAACGGTATTAACCCATGAGAAGAAAGAGTATAAATGGAGCAGAGAAGATGTTCTTGGATTTAGGAAAAGGAAACCCAAAGGTTTCTTCGGGAGCAGTTTTCTAGCACTGCCAAAGGAACAAAGACTGGATCTAGGGATTACAGATAATCTGGTCACTAGACAGGACTACGAGGCAATTCATCAGGCTCCACGACATGATCAGTCTGTGAAGCCATCGGGATCAGTTTCTTAGGGCTGCCGCAACAGAGTTCAAACCAACTAGGTGGTTTGAACACTTTATTGTCCCACAGTTCTGGAGACTAGACCTCTGAAATCAAGTGTTAGCAAAATTGGTTCCTTCTGAGTAAGGGCTGTGAGGAAGAACTCCTTCCGTGCCTATCTCCCAGCTTTTGGTGGTTTACTGGTCATCTTTGGTAACCTATTATCTTGGTTTATAGAAGCGTCACCAAAGCTCTGAATCTCTGCCTTCATCTTCCTACCATTTCCCCCTCTATATGTGTCTGTGCCCAAATTTCACTTTTTAAAAAAATTGTTTTAATTTATTTGAGAGAGAGAGAGAGAGAGAACATGCAAGTGAACGGGGAGGGGAGGGGCAGAGGGAGAGAGAGAAAAGCAGACTCCATGCTGCACGTGAAGCCCGACCCGGGGCTCAATCCCAGGACCCTGAGATCATGACCTGAGCCAAAGAGTCAGCTGCTCAACTGACTGCACCACCCAGGTGCCCCTTCACTTTTTTTTTTTTATTATATAGATGATATTACAGAAGCATATGTACTGATGTATACAGCTGTTTACATTCTAGCGTTAAGGAACAAATGCAGGCTTTATATTTGTACGTATATACGTCTCTATGTATAATTATACATTTAAAATATTTCCTCTTGGGGACGCCTGGGTGGCTCAGTCAGTTAAGTGTCTCCCTTTGGCTCAGGTCATGATCCCAGGATCCTGAGATCAAGTCCTCCTTTGGGCTCCTTGCTCAGCAGGGAGCTGCTTCTGCCACTCCCCCTCCCCCTGCTTGTGCTGCCTCCCTCTCTCTCTCTCTCTCTTTCTCGCTCTCTGACAAATAAAAACGTTTCTAAAATTTTCCTTTTGAATATTTACACACACAGGCAAAAATCTGGAAGAATACTTTTTTTTTCATTTGAGAGAGAGAGAAAAGATGAGAGGAGGGGCAGAGAGAGAGGAGAGAGAGTCTTAAGCAGACTCTGCACTGAGCACAGAGTCCAACACAGGACTTGATCTCGTGACCCTGAGATCATGACCTGAGCAGAAACCAAAAGTCAGTCGCTTAATGGACTGTGCCACCCAGGCACCCCATGGAAGAATACTTCTAGGTTGAAACTGTTATGATCTTGGGGAGTTGGGGTTCTGGTTAGATTATTTCCTTTTGTTTGCTTAAATCTTTATTTCTTGATTTTTCCACATAAATATGCAATATTCAAAAAACAATGTTATTTTTGTCACTTAAATATAATTAGATTAACATTTTGTTAAATTTCATGCCAGTTTGTAAGACTAGAATTTGCTTTTGACATTTTAATAATCATAATTAACCTCTGCATCTGAAGAATTTTTATTTAAGTGTTATTTTTTTGTTCAACAATAGAATTATCATTGTTTTTATTCAATTTATTTAAACTAAAAAAGAAAAAATGTTCACCCATTTCTCTTACTCCCACCACCCCCTGCCTCTGTCAACCACCAATCTGTTCTCTGTATCTATGAGCTTAATTATATTTTTTTGGTCTAGATTCCACATATGAGAGAGATCATACAGTATTTGTCTTTCCATGTCTTATTTCACTTAGCACGGTACTCTCCACTTCCATCCATGTTATCACAAATGGCAAGATTTCAGTCTTTTTTATAGCTAAGTAATATTCTGTGCATGCGGGGAAGGGTATACCCCAATTTTTTTTATCCATTTATCCATGAAGGGACACTTAGGCTGTTTCCACATCTCACCTATTGTAAATAATGCAGCAACGAACATGGGGGTGCATGTATCTTTTTGAATTAGTTTTTTCATTTGCTTCAAATAAATACCTAAAAGTGGAATTGCCAGATTATGTAGTAGCTCTATTTTTAATTTTTTGAGGATCCCGCATACTGTTTTCCAGAGCGGCTGCACCAATTTACATTCCCATCAACGGTGCATAAGGGTTTCCTTTTCCCCACATCCTCACCAACATTTGTTATTTCTTCTTTTTGATAACATTCTAACAGGTGCGAGGTGATATCTCATTGTGGTTTGCATTTGCATCTCCCTGATGATGAGTGATGTTGAGCACCTTTCAGTGAGCCTACTGGCCATTGGTGTGTCTTCTTTGGAAAAATGTCTAGGTTCTCTGCCCATTTTCTAATTGGATTCTTTGGGCTTTTGCTATTGTGTTGTTTGAGTTCTTTATATATTTTGGATATTAGGCCCTTGTTAGAGATATGATTTGCAAATATTTTGTCCCATTCAGGGGGTTGAACTTTCATTTTGTTGACTGTTTCCTTTACTGTGCAGAAGCTTTTCAGTTTGATGTAGTCCCACTTAATTATTTTGCTTTTGTTGTTTTTGCTTTGGGTGTCAGATTAAAAAAATCATCACTAAGGGGAGCCTGAGTGGCTCAGTCAGTTAAGTGTCCGACTTTGATTTTAGCTCAGGTCATGATCTCAGGGTCATGAGATTGAGCCCTGTAATGGGCTCTGCATTGAGTGTGGAGCCTGCTTAAGATTCTCTCTCTCCCTCTGCCCTTCCCCCCACCTCTCTGCATGCACACTCTCTCTCTTAAAAAAAAAAAAATCACCAAGACCTATGTCAAGGATCTTACCATCCATGTTTTTTTCCAGCAGTTTTATGGTTTCAGGTCTTACATTCAAGTATTTAATCCATTTTGATTTAATTTTTGTGCATGTTGTAAGATAGTGGTCTAGTTTCATTCTTTTGCATGTGGCTGTCCAATTTTCCTAAGACCATTTACTAAAGCAACTGTCCTTTCCCCATAGTATATTCTTGGCTCCTTTTATAATCGATCGTATATGCATGGGTTTATTTTTGAGCTCTCTATACTGTTCTGTTGAACTATGTGTCTGTTTTTAATGCCAATACCATATTGTTTTAAATTACTATAGCTTTGTAATAGTTTGAAATCAGGGAGTGTGATGCCTCCGGCTTTGTTCTTCTTTCAAAAGATTGCTTTAGCATTCAGGGTCTTTTATTGTTCCATGCAAATTTTAGGATTTTTTTCTCTTTTTTTAGGATTGTTCTGTGAAAAATGCCATTGGAATTTTGGTAGCGATATCATTGAAACTGTAGATTGCTTTGGGTAGTATATACATTTTAACAATATTGATTCTTCCAATCCATGAGCATGGAACATTTTCCCATTTATTTGTGTCTTCTTCAATTTTTTTCATTAATGTCTTGTAGTTTTTAATATACAAGCTTTCACCTCCTTGGTTTAATTCTTTCCAGGGTACTTTATTCTTTTTGATGCAATTGTAAATGAAATTGTTTTCTTAATTCTCTTTCTGATAGCTCAACATTAGTATATAAAAATGCAACGTATTTTTTAGTGTAAATTTTGTATCCTACAATTTTACTGAATTTGTTGATTCTAACAGCTTTTTGATGTAGTCTTTAGGGTTTTCCTATATGTATTTTTATGTCATCTGCAAATAGTGAATTTTACTTCTTTCTTTCCAGTTTGGATGACTTTTATTTCTTTTTCTTACCTAATTGCTCTGGCTACAACTTTCAATACTATGTTGAATAAAAGTACAAGAGTGGGCATCCATGTCTTATTTCTGATCTTAGAGGAAAAGCCTTCAATTTTTCACCACCGAGTATGATGTTAGCTGTGTACTTATCATATATGGACTTTATTATGTTGATGTACATTCCCTCTATACCCACTTGGTTGAGAGTTTTTATCATAAATGGATATTGAATTTTGCCAAATGCCTTTTCTGTATCTATTGAGTTAATTATATGATTTTTATACTTCATTTTGTTAATGTGGTGTAGCACACTGACTGATTTGCAGACATTGAACCATCCTTGCATTGATCCATGGTATATGATCCTTTTAATGTATTGTTGAATTTGGTTTATTAGTATTTTATTGAGGATTTTTGCATCTATGTTCAGCAGGGATATTCGCCAGTAATTCTCTTTTCTTGTGGGATATTTGCCTGGTTTTGGTATCAGGGTAATGCTGACCTTGTAAAATTTGTTTATAGGAGTTCCCTGCTCTCCTATTTTTTGAAGAGTTTGAAAAGGATTCATATTAATTCTTCCTTGAATGTTTGGTAGAATTCACCAGTGAAGTCATCTGGTCCTGTACTTTGTTTGTTGGAAGCTTTTTTTTTTTTAAGATTTTATTTATTTATTTATTTATTTATTTATTTATTCGACAGAGACAGAGACAGCCAGCGAGAGAGGGAACACAAGCAGGGGGAGTGGGAGAGGAAGAAGCAGGCTCACAGCAGAGCAGCCTGATGTGGGGCTCAATCCCAGAACGCCGGGATCACGCCCTGAGCCGAAGGCAGACGCTTAACCGCTGTGCCACCCAGGCGCCCCTGTTGGGAGCTTTTGATTATTGATTCAATCTCCTTACTAGTAATAAGGAGCAGTAGTAGTAAGTAGTAATAATCAGTCTATTCAGATTTTCTATTTCACCATGATTCAGTCTTGGTAGGTTGTATGTTTCTAGGAATTTATCCATTTATTCTAGCTTGTCCAATTTGTTAGTGTAAATTGTTCATAGTAGTCTCTTATGATCTCTGTATTTCTGTGGTATCAGCTGTAACATCTCCTCTTTCATTTCTGATTTTATTTGGGTCCTCTTTTTCTGTTGGTGAATCTAGCTAAATGCTTTCAATTTTGTTTATCTTTTCAAAGAACCAGCTCTTAGTTTCATTCATCTTTTCTATTACCTTTTTAGTCTCTATTTCATTTATTTCTGCTCTTTGTTTTTCCTCCCTTCTACTACATTTGGGCTTCATTTATTCTTCATCTAGTTTCTTGAGGTATAAAGTTAGGTTTTTATTTGAGAATTTTCTTGTTTTTATTTTTTAAAAAGATATTATTTATTTGTTTGAGAGAGAGACAGAGAGACAGAGAGGATGAGCAGGGGGAGGGGCAGAGGAGAGGGAGAGGGAAAGCAGACTCCCCACTGAGCTGGGAGCCCAACGTGGGGCTTGATCCCAGGACCCCAAGATCATGACCTGAGCTGAAGTCAGATGCTTTACCAACTGAGCCACCCAGGTGCCCCTCTTGTTTCTTAAGGTAGGAATTTATCACTATAAACTTCCCTCTTAGAACTGCTTTTGCTCTCAACTATAGAGAACAAACTGATGGTTACTGAAGGGGAGGTGGGCGGGGGGGATGGGTTAAATGGGTGATGGTTATTAAGGAGGACACTTGTGATGAGCATCAGGTGTGTTAGTGATGAATCACTACCTTCTATATTTGAAATAATAGTACACTGTATGCTAACTGGAATTTAAATAAAAATTTAGAAAATGGGGTGCCTGGGTGGCTCAGTAGGTTAAGTAGCTGACTCTTGATTTTGGCTCAGGTCAAAGCTGACTCTTGATTTTGGCTCTGCTTAAGATTCTCTCTCTCCCTCTCCCTCTCTTCCCGATGTGCTTGCATGCTCTCGCTCTCTCTCTCAAAACAAAACAAAACAAACAACAAAAAAACTTGGAAAGAAAAGAAAAAAGAACCACTTTTGCTGCATCCCATAAATTTCAATATGTTACATTTCCATTTTCATTTGTTTCAAAGTATTTTTTAATCTCTTTGTTTGTTGAACCATTGGTTATACAATAGCATGTTGTTTAATCTCCACGTTTGTGAATTTTCCAGTTTTCTTCATGTAATTAATTCCTAGTTTCATACCACTGTAGTCAGAAAAGATGCTTGATATGATTAATTCCTCTTAAATGTATTAATACTTGTTTTGTGGCATATAATCTATCTTGGAAAATGTTCCATGTATACTTGAGAAGCATGTATATTCTGTTGTTTTTGGATGGCATACTCTGTATATATCTATTAAGTACATCTGGCCTAACACATCCTTTAAGGCCAATGTTTCCATTTTGATTTTCTGTCTGGATGATCTACCCATTATTGTAAGCTGGGTATTAATGTCCTCTACTAGTATTGCTATTTTTCCTTTAGGTCTGTTAATATTGATTTATACATTTAGGTGCTTCTATATTGGGTATATATTTATAAATGTTGTATCTTCTTTTTGGATTGACCCCTTTAGCATTATGTAACACCCTTCCTTGTCTCTTAGTCTTTTGTTTTAAAATCTGTTTTGTCTGATAGAACTATAGCTATTCCAACTTTCTTTTGGTTTCCATTTGTATGGAATATTTTCTTCCATCCCTTCACGTTCAGTCTGTGTGCGTCCTTACATCTAAAGTGAGTCTCTTGCAGGTAGCATGTTTTTTTAATCCATCCAGCCACTCTGCCTTTTGATTGAAGAATTTAGTCCATTTATATTTAAAGTAATTATTGATAGGTATGTGTTTATTGCCATTTTGTTCATTGTTTTCTGGCCGTTTCTATAGTTCCTCTCTCTTTCTTCTGTTCCTCTCTTCCTTGGTGGTGTGATGACTTTCTTTAGTGGTATACTTACATTCCTTTCTGTTTATCTTTTGTGTATTTACTATAGTTTTTGCTTTGTGATTACATTAGGCTCTTCTGTGACAACTTATATCTATAACAGTTTTTTTTAAGTTGATAACAATTTAATTTGATCCCACCCCTTTTTATAAGGGACACTTTTATATAATCCCAGTCATATTTGGATTAGGCACCACTCTACTCTTAATCTTAACTAATTTCATCTGCAATGACTATTTCCCAGTAGAGTCACATTCCAAGGTACTGGGGTTAGGACTTCAACATAGGAATTTTGGGGGGACACAGTTCAACCCATAACACATCCATTTCTCTCTTGTGATTTTAGGATCACTAAACAACCTTCTGGTTACTAGGATGGTTCCCCAAGGTACCCAGGAATTAGCAGTAAGGGTCCAGGAGAACATACACGAGTCTTTTGGTCACTAGAGATGAATGTCTCTGTGGTGAACTGGCATTCTGTTCTTTCAAGAGTCTTCAGTGAGCATGAATCAGTCCTTGGGAGTCTGGTCACTCTGGTTGTACTGACAATGTGAGTTTGGGGGACTACATAATAGCGACAACCTCTCATTAGGCCCTGTTTGCAGAATTGGTTGACTTCTCTCTCTGACATTAATCTATCCTCTCTATAACTGCAATCACTCTATAACTCTATCCATCCTAAAAGATTCAAACAAACAGCTAATAATGCTAGGAGATGTGCCTAGCCCACATCCTTCTCCAGTCCTGTTTCTCAGCAATCTCCACACCCAACCTATTCCCAAGGTTCTAGGCCTGACATCCTCAGAAATGAAGGCTGTCATACTGTGTGCCCTCATTAAAAAGGGAATAGAGATACCTAACTCACAGATGGAAAATCCCAGATATTTTGCCACAGACAGTCCATTCTTTCTCCAGCCCCATCTTCCCTGAACAACAAGTATTTTGTAAAGGAGTAAACTTCTGAAAGTTAGTACTGCAGACCAACATAGATAGAGCTATCAACCCAGGAAAATACCCAACTGCCTTTACTACACTCTTTGGCAGGGTAGCCCCCAATACCTTTTGTAACGTGAAACCTCCACTGAGAAGAAAGAAGGTCTTGATTTCAACTTAAACAAATATTCTTGTTTGCATATCCTTTTCTGGTTCCATCAAATATCTTTCAACTCCTTTGTCCGTGGAGAACCCAAGGCTGAGACTTAAGTGGAGGTTCTTAGGGGCCCCAGACATTATCATAAACTAGGAAAACTGTTTTCTTCTATTGGGTTAGACATTTTACCAATCAATCTCCTTGTTCTGTCCATGACAGGATATCATCAAATGGCCTTAAAATGGCTGTTATATTGGTTAAATATATTTGTGAACTCCGTCGGCCATTAGCACTAACTCTAAGTTTGAGAGTTTTAGATCCACTCTACCTTTCTTTAAACCTCAAAAGAGAGCAGCCAAAACTTGAGTGCAATGAGATTTCCAAACCCTAGTGGTTCACCCAGAAATTTAATACAACAAAATTTTAATAGAGTAGAAGGTTCTTAATGGAACACTATTTAACCAACTTGCTGGATTAACCTTCACTCTCTAATTATCTGTAACTCCCACTGATGCCAGGTGCATTGAATACTAGGAGGCTACTCTTTAACACAGTATTTTTCAAAGTGTAAGTCTTCATATCAATTTATTGGGTTGACATAAATTCACTAGATCATGGACTGGCATTTTTAAAATTAAACAGTATAGGACGGTTATGCTGCATGCTTAAAAATCAGTTATTTATTCTAAAATGTGTTTATACCTATTACATAAAAAATGAAATATGAGTGCAAAAAAAGAAAACTCAAAACAAATACATTTTAAAACCAGACATGAGAAATAATATAAAAGCGAAGCTGAATGCTTTGAAAAGACAGAGGTCACTAAAAAATAAATAATAAAATAAATAAGTCATAAAAACTGATGTCAAATTAGTTGCAAGCGAGAAAACTGTAAAAGATGAGGAAAGAGATTATAAAGGCTTAAAGAACTCCACAGTAATATTGTTTTACAAGTACCTTTAAGCTCTCTCTACCACTATAGAAAAGCAAAGATTGGAAATCCTAAACCCAAAGTATCAAGAGTGGGGCTTATACAAGAAAAACAAGGAGAATTTCCAATCAGCAGACCCACACAGTGAGTCCAACACCTAAAAATTGGGGAATGAACATACAATTATGTTTTAAGTAAAAATAAAAAGTTTAAGGCTTAAGTTGTCTTGTAAGTCTAAATCATACATGTTAAAAGGACTCACATATTTTTAAATTTTAGCCAGTCCTTAGAATATGATGAAATAGAATTTGAATGTCATAAACTCACCTTACCTATCAACAAAGGAAGGAATCACAAGGCATACCTTTAATGTATCAAAGAATATAATCAGATGGTTAGAGTATAAGACAACATGATCAGAGTACAGAAAAAAATAACAGTCTCACATCAGGAAGGACTAACCATTTATAAGCTAAAGATTTGAAATCAGCCCAGATAACTAGTTTTCTATGATGCTTTTCTGCCTCCTCCTTCTTGCTGTCCTCTTGCCCCACTAGAACTGGCTACTCCTTCACGTCCCACTGGCTGCTGTGTTTGTCTACTCAGGGACCTACCAACACCTCTGAGATAATTCCCTATACATCATTGTTTATATATGCATGTCCATCATCTAGACACCAAGCTTCTGAAAGATAACGGACCAGGTCTTGTCTTGTATTCCCAGCAACAGCCTGAGGCCTGGCACTTGGTAGGTATTTAGTACATTTTTTTAAAAGATTTTATTTATTTATTTATTTATTTGAGAGAGAGAGAGGGCGAGCCCAGAGGGAGAGTGAGAGGGAGAAGCTGACTTTCTGCTGAGCAGGGAGCCCACTGTAGGGCTCAATCCCAGGACCCTGAGATCATGACCTGAGCCCAACGCTTAATGGACTGAGCCACCCAAGCACCCCAGTATTTAGTAATTTTTGTTGAATGAATGACTATGCACACATAAGTCAAAGCATTGTCCTAATTTTCAACAGAAACAGAAGGTAACCCAGTTTGAAGTAAATTGTAAATTCGGCAATTAAAAAGAGGGGGGTTATAGTAATACAAGCAGAAGGGCACTGGTGCATTTTTAAGCTCAAATAGAGAATCACTGGAAAGATCAAAGTTCACTAGACTTTTACAGCTTGGTTGAAATAACCATTAAAACCATTCTACTCACTTTGCCTGGCCTCTGGATTTAATATGAACCCTTCTATGATTTTGGTTCCGTTTGGGATCTTGACGCTTCAAAGGAAGTCCCCCTAAATAGGCAAGACAGGATTCTGGTCATTGAAAAGGAAATGAAGAGACAACTTATGTCTCTAGAGTAGAGACAACTGGTAAGTTGATTTTCTAGCACGAATCAGAAAAGACTGGCTGGTCTGGGAAAACAATGGAGGAAAAATATTGCTTTATTCTTAGGTTTGTTCCCCATCTCTAAATACCCAAAATATGGTCATTTTTATTAGCTAAATTACGTAAACAATTCAAGTACTTTTCCTGAATAACAATGTAATACATACTGACTGGAGAAAAGTTGAAAAGGACTAAAAAGTATAAAGCAAGAGAAAAAAAAACACACTCATAATCCTACTACACCAGGGCATCTACTCATTTGGCACATTCACTTCCAGTTGTCTTTTTTTGCAGTTTTCTTTATATAGTTGAGATTACTATTCGTGATACCTTTTTATGGTCTAAAACTAACAAGATAAGTTCTCATATTAAGTTTTCTTCTACTTACCCTGCCCCATGAAGAGTTTTCCTTTTCCATAACTCCAAATTTTCTAGGAAAATCTCTCTAGATAATAAAATCAGTGAGATTTTATTAAGCAATCAAAAAATGTTTATTGAATACAAGCTATGTACACTGTATCGAACTGATATTGAAATAAACACATATAAATAAAAAGTAACTATGTTTTAGGAAATTAAAAAGCAGGCTGAGGGGGAAAACCATCTGTACAGCGTATGGTGACTAACATAATAAAATTTTTTAAAATGGGGGAAAAAAACCATCTGTACACAAAGAAAACATGTCAAGTAACCCCTGTTTAAGTGAGGGGCGCCTGGGTGGCTCAGTCGGTTAAGTGTCTGCCTTTGGCTCAGCTCATGATCTCAGGGTCCTGGGATAGAGCCCGTTTAGGGATCCCTGCTCAGCAGGGAGTCTGCCTCTCCCTGTGCCCCTCCCCCCACTCCTGCTGTGTGTGTGTGTCTCTCTCTCAAATCTTTTTTTTTTTAATTAGGTGACGAAGTAAAGAGGTACAGAAGGGGGGATACCAAAGGTAGCTTAGGAGTAAGTGGGCACTCTAGGCTCTGACTAGATAAGACTAGATAACGCTACATGAATCATTTCACTTACTCCCCCAGTGAACCTTGTGAGGTGGCTACTACTATTTCTCCATTTTACAGCAATGGAAACTGCAGTGCAGGGAAATACATAATTTGACTCAAATCATAAAGCTAATTAGTGGTGGAGCTGAGAGTCAACCAGTCCGTCTCCAAAGTTGAGCTCTTAACACTGCCTTCTATGTCCAAAGGCTTAAGAGAGACTGAAGAGTCAAAGAAGAGGGGGAGACATCCAATCAAGTGGTAGCGAAAAGAAAAGGAAGAGCTCGCAACCTATGGCTGGGAGTAGAGAAGAGACAAGAAGAGGTAAACAGATGCAATATACATCACTCTGTAGTGATAAGCTTCCCAGAAGATCACATGGGCAGGACATTCCAATGATGGCAAGTTGTGTCTCTAGGAGCACTGTTTGTTCGTTTGCTCCTACCGTTCTTTATGATGCTCAGCACTCGGGTCATTTTGGAAGACGGGTTTCCCGGGGCCTTCCTGCCCTTCTGAAGTGGGGCAAGCTGCCTCACCTTCAGGTAGCCCTGACCCTTCACCCCACCGCTCCCTGGAGGTTTGGGGAGATGGGGCTCCCGGAACAAAGACGCTCGTCCTTCCCGGACGCTCACTCCTGCGCACATACCTCGGCACACACTCGCACTCACACACACCTTTTGCCTGGAAGAGAGAGCCCCCCACGACTTCCTCTGCAAGTTTCCAACATGGGCCCCACAGAAACGAAGACCTCACGTTCAGAACCGGGAGCCCCTGGGCCGGACTGGTGGCGGAGTCGGGCAGGAGTCGCACTGGAACCCCGAGCATCAGGCTCCCGCCCCTCAGATCCGAGCAGCCAAGGGGCGAGGCGCTCTGGGCCGCCGCCTTCCCCCCGAAAGCCCGGCGCGGCCGCGCTCCACTCGCAAGCCCACGCGTAAGTAAGGGGCCGAAGCACGTGTGCACGGGGCCCGCGCGCCGCGCCGCCCGCCGCCAGCCGCCCCCCTTCCGGGTTTCTGCGCGGACTTCCGCCCATCCCCGGGCGGCCCTCGGCCCCCGGCTGTAGCCCCTGCCTCCCGGGACGCGCCGGCCCAGCGGGGCGGGCGGCCAGGGGCGGGAGTCGAGCTCGACTCCCGCGGGCAGCGCGGGAAACAGAACTCGACGCCCTTTCCGACGTCGGGAACCGCTCATCAGCCCCGCCGTCCGCCTTCCCAGGGCCTGGCTTTGGGGGGCGCGCCCCCGGCACGGCAGGGACCGGCGGCGGGCGCGGGCGGGTCTCGGCCACCCGCTGCCCCGCCCCGGCCCTGGGCGCGCCGACCCGAGCGCCCCTGCCTCGCCTCCTGCGGCCCCTCATCCAGCCCCCTCCTGGTCCCCTTCCACACTTTGCCCACTTGGTTCCCTTCCCCTCTCTCCCGGACCCTTTCTTATCC
>NW_024423343.1:56792644-57010373 GCF_017311325.1 Ursus maritimus | reverse complement strand
CCCCCCCCCCGCCCCCCGCGCTCGGCAGGGAAGGGGCCCCAGGCCGAGGAGCAGACCCCTTCCTCCCCAGGTTGCTGGAAGCTGTGGAACTTGGGACCCAGAATCTGTAAACACGGACCCAGTGACACCCGCCCAGCAAGGTTAAAGGCGGCACAGATGGGTTTCCAGAAGGCTCTTTTGGCAAATTAAGCTTTTCACCCGGGTGGCTTCCTTCCTTAGGACCGGGGGAAGTAAGGCAAGATTGCGTGCCGCTCCTTAGAGGAAGTGTTTGGACGCGGGAGGGGCTTGTGGCCCTGAGGCACGGTCGAGAGTGGGCAAGATTTTAGGTAAAAGAGCAAAAGTCAGATCCAGCTCGCCAGGTGTTGGCCCTCTACAAGGGGATCTAAGCCCCCTTGACTTCCCTTCGTGTGCCTTCCAGGCCCCTGGCTTGCTAGAACCACCTTTAATGCCTTTCCCTGGTGGTCCCAAGGCTTCACTGGGGAAGACTAGAGTCAGTATTTTAGGTGAAGGGGAGGGAATTACAACACCAAATGTTAGAAATTTAGAGTAAACGTTCTGGTTTGACCAAAAAGCAAAACGATGTGCTCAAAAAAAAAAAAAAACAACAACAACAACAAAACAACGAAACAAAAACAAAAAGTCAGAGGGAACTACAGAAAGACGGATCTAGAGTAAAAAGATTGGCTTAAATCTTGGCATTACCTCTAGCTAGTTTTAGGTCTTGAATAAGTCAGTGAAGCTCTTTGAGACCATTTCTTCTATAAAATGTAATAATAATCCCTACCCTTAGTGTTGTAAGGAAAAACAGATAATGCATGTGACAATGTAAACTATAAAATGCTATACAAATGTAAGCCATTATATCTTCAGAGATTTATGGCCTAATCCAAGGAGAAAAAGAAACAAGATAGCTTAACCTTGACGTCCAACACCACCACAATGAAAGCCACATTTCCCAACACTGTTTTAGCCATGCTTTGAAGGAGACCCCAGGGAGCTGTGAGACTGTCACAAAATTGTTGCAAAATTGTCTTAATCAGGATACTTGTATTTTACCATCATTAAAAAAAAAATAGGTTGTCATTTAATACATCTGAGAAGAGGGAATGTTATGAATCAAACAAAGATGGAGTGTCAAAATAGTGAAAAAGTAGATAGACTAGGAAATATTCAGTTAAACCAAATAAAACATGCCATGTGTTGTTTTACTGCAGAATTCCTCAGAGCCTTAGGTATGCATATTGTGACTCAAAAGAGATTCCCAGGAATCAGCACGGTCAGGCTGATGGATCTGTCGAGAAATGCACTTGAACACCAAGCCTGTCCTTTATTCACATCTTCATCACAGGCAGATTGAACTAATCTCATACTCGGGATTTCTAAGCTTTAGGATCTGAGGCAAATCATTGCAATTTCCCCTTCTTCATCTGTAGCCAAATGCTTGCAAAGAATTAAACCTCATAGATTCATTAACTAAGCTTTTATTGAGTGCCTGTGTGCCACGCCTAGCACAGGGCTGTGGGTACACAAGCACTTCAAGCAAGCAAAAACTTCAGCCCCTAAGGAGTTCAATTACAGAAGGAGACAAACGCAAATAATGAAGTGACAATGCAATTGGCCATTCACTTTGAACAGCTGTCAGTTGGCCTAGAGCGGGGGTCTGGTGTCAAACACAAATGCCTACCGAGAAGAGACAGGGAATATAAAGGCGAGAGGCTGGGGCTGCAGAACGGGAGAAGGTAGGCCTGCTCCGCAGGCGGAACCACCATGAAGCGTGCTCTGTTGACACGGACCGTGTGACTACATCCCCCAATCCTCCACAAGCCAGAAATCTGAATTGTTATGTGAAATCGCCTGGTTTCTAAATGGTGTCGGCTCGTTCAGACTTTTAAAAAACACTTGCAGGACCGTCAAAACTCATTTTATGCACTGCCAGTTTGTAACTTCTGGCCTGCAATGACCCACGTCACCAAAAATTATTCAAAAGTGTGCCAAGAGCACAAGAAGTTTGAGAAACACTGCTCTGTAGCTACTATCAATAAAGGAAGCATAAGAGCCAGGTAATATTCGATCTTCATGACATGGAGAAATATTTATAATGGGCATAATAGGTGATGGGCTTATTACTGTTTGGATTGTAATAACCTATGTGAATAAGTCATCAGGATACTGTACCTCAGTTTATCCATTAAAAAACAACAACAAAAACTTGGCTTTACCTTGGTAGCAAAAACCTACATTTTCCAAAACCATGCAAATAGAATAGAAATGCTGAGGGGAATCTGCATGTTTGCTAAATCCAAAATATTGTTTTATAATCCCATCCCTCTAGATTCTCAAAATACTTGAGTTTGGGGAGGAATTCTGGTACACACATACTATATTTATATAATTACCAATTGTTTCAAAGCAGCTACCCAGTACATTTTGCATTTGTTTTGCCAAACATGTCACCCAACTGTGGTTTTCTTGTTTGTTTTTTGAGGGCTGGAGTTCAAAACAAAGATGCTGAAGGGTTACCCAGTTTGGCTAAGATTACCTCAACGAATAGGCAGTTGATGAATTTGGTCTCCCCTATTTCTCTGATTGCTATTTCTCACTCTTTGTGGGATCCCCTCTCTCCTTTCTTGGGTTATTAAAAGGTAACCCTCCTCTTCCTTCTCTTCTTCCTGGAGAGGTTATTCATGCTCACAGCTTCTGGTATCATATGGACACTGAGACTCCCAAGCCCGTTGCTCAGGCCTGTCCCTCTGTCCTGAATCTAGGTCAATGTGTCCAAAGACCAGACATGTCCGAAAGGATCCCACAGATCCCTCAAACTCATCATGTGAATAACAGAAGACAGGGCAGCTGGCTGGCTCAGTCGTACAGCATGCGACTCTCGATCTTGGGGGTGTGAGTTCAAGCCCCACATTGGGTGTAAGGATTACTTAAAAATAAAATCTTTAAAAAAATAAATAAGAGAATACATCACCTTTACCCCAAAACCCACTCTTCTTCCTCTATTCCTATTCTTGGTTATGATGCCTGTTACCCATGCTAGAAACCCAGGGCTTATCATAAGCTCCTCCTGTTCCTATAACCCCCCCCCCAGCCCCTCAAATCAGGCCTGCCATCAAGTTGGATCTTAGCACTTTGTTATCTCCTCCTCATCTTCACCAATTACCTTGGTTTAGTTTACCTCTTATCTGGACTTTATTGGGATAAGGTTGAAAATACCTTGCCCTGCCAGCGGGACCCTGTCCAACTGACCCCTCTCTAGCCTCACTTGTCACTGCCTCACCCCTTGCATGTTATGCTCCAGTGAGAACTATTAGTGTTGGGCTAGTGTTGATGGGATCCAAATGTTTGCAACTCGCGTTTTTGTCAGCCTCAACCCTTGACTCAGACCCCGGTTTCCTTACAGTGGGCAGTATGCAAAGCGGAGAGAAGTGCGGACTGCCAAATCGCCGGAACAGGCTCTAGGGGACCCCTCCTAAAATAGTGAGCCCCCACCGCAG
This sequence comes from Ursus maritimus, assembly GCF_017311325.1. Lineage (NCBI taxonomy): Eukaryota > Metazoa > Chordata > Mammalia > Carnivora > Ursidae > Ursus > Ursus maritimus. The sequence continues at coordinate 57,006,873 of NW_024423343.1, read as the reverse complement.
TGTCCTTGGGATGCCTTTACAGGTCCCCCTGCCTGCCTCTGCCTAGACTCATTGAACAACTTCACCCTCACTTTCCTCAGCCACCTGGCCTTTCGTCCCCTTGGGCCTTAGGAACGCTATGATGTTTGCCAATCATGAGCGCACAGGTATCCCCCAACGTTGCTGCCAGGGTCGTTGTCTTATCTTGGAAAAAAACTGCCCCAACGAAGAGAGTCCGGTTTTCTCCTACAGGCCCTTGTCCGTTCTGCTTCTGCTCCCAGCTGGATCATAGGTGGATTTTTCTTCATAGGGAGGAAGGACCCCAGTGAGCCATTGGCCCAGGTCAACTGACATATCTCATCTTCATCAGAGTCCATAGCTTCGTGGGTATTGTTGGTTAGGATGAGGCTAACGGGCATTCGTGGTTTTCAAAACTAAGTTTATTAAAACAAAACATTTTAAATTAATAATAACCCTTCCTCCTGTAGCTTCGGCCGCACTTTAAGGCGAATAGTAAGAAAACGCTAACGTTCTTTTTTTTTTTTTTTAAGATTTTATTTATTTATTCGACAGATAGAGACAGCCAGCGAGAGAGGGAACACAAGCAGGGGGAGTGGGAGAGGAAGAAGCAGGCTCCTAGCGGAGGAGCCTGATGTGGGGCTTGATCCCAGAACGCCGGGATCACGCCCTGAGCCGAAGGCAGACGCTTAACCGCTGTGCCACCCAGGCGCCCCGAAAACGCTAACGTTCTTAACAAAAGAATGTATTGGGGTTTTCAGCGGGAGGGAGGGTATTTTCATGGCATTCTATCCTGCAATTAAGACAGGACAGGAATTGCCTTTAGATGCTTGACTCGTGTGCACAGAGGAGAAGGGAACAACTGTCACTCTGCGGCAATAAATTGTCAATTTAATTATCTATTAATGTCCCGCAAACTGAAAGTCATTTGATATTTTCTCCAAGAAAACATCCCCAAATTGTCAGCAGTCTCCCCTGCGTCCTAATTATTGTGTCACTAACTGTGTTGGTTTCATTTCTTTTTTCCACAAAATGGGTCCCTCAGCATTGGCCGATCACAGTTACCATTTTTTAATGGCCAGATCTGATGGATTTACAAAGAGTTTCCCCAAAGCTGCGGGCCATTGAGGCCTCGTGCACCGGTGCGAAGCAAATGTGAATCGAGTAATTCTGTCTCGGCCATTTGTCAGGACAGGAAATGTCAGCGACACATGACGGTGATCAAACTAGTTATGAATTTGAATTTGGCTGTTCTTTGAAGAATGATAACCGCGTGGTGTTAGCCACCTATTACCTTTCCATTTTACAGTCTCTCTTTTTTTAACTAGATAGTTTAATTTTTATGCCAGAGTTTTTGGCCTACCAACCACGGGGAGAATTAACAGCAAAGGAACTAAGAGTTAGTCTACAATAGTAATAATTACAAAAACAGTAACAGCTAACAGGTGACAAGGGCTAGGCTTGCTCTGAGTGCTTCGTGCATATGGACTCCATCCAACAAAAACTCGATGAGCTGGTTTTTGTTATTATCCTCACTTTAATGATGAGAAGCTGCGACACAGGGAGGTTTATTGCGGTTTCAAAGCAGGCAGTCTGCCCTCAACCAATCACCTGCACCAGAGCGGCAGCTTCTTTGTTACCAGCAAGAACATGTACCGGACACTTAGGACAGGCATGTGAACTGTTTCACGTGCATTCGCTCACTTAGCTCTCACACCCCGGAAGGCAGCACGCGCTCCTCCTCATTTTACAGACGAGGACACCGAGGCCTGCAGAGTTACGTGCCCAAAGTCCCGTAACGGCCAAGCACCAGGTCAGGCACGATGGATCTGTCCGACTTTTCACCACCGTGAGAGTTGCCTGTAAGGACGGGACTCTGATCCTGGCAGGGCGGCAGGTCCTAAATAAAGTATGAGCATATCCACTAGGAAATTAAAAATGCCCTGGGAGGCCCTCTGCAGAAATGGCCGATTCTAGGGCTCGGGCAGCTGGGGCTGAAAACACCCGGTGGGCTTGGGGCATTTCACACTGATAGCAAGTCGGGCTCAAAACAAAGCAAAACACAGAAAGGATGGTGGCGTGTCAGAAGGACACAGGAACCAAACTGAAGACGTTCCCAACGTCCAACACTAGAACAATTTGAGCACCAAATGGATAACAATAGTATCAGATGATAACTCAAAGCAAAAAATAACCACCCACAAGTCCATACTGATAAAAATAAATGGTTGAATAAATAAATAAATGAGTAGAAGACAAAAACTGTCCCGAAGGAAGGATTCCAAATTATAAACGTAGAAGGAATGAGGAAAGGAAAAAATCGCCTGAAGCCCCAAGCAATGTGGGTGGCACACAGGATCCCTGGAGGAATGTGAAGGTTAGTGGGTAAGGCTTCAAGGAGAAACAGGATCTTTGTATAGCCTCAGATCAGCTACCCCAAAATATGAATTAATTACTGCGGTGGTTTTCACATATGGTCCACAAATGCTTTGATACTCCTTCCTCCAGAGTACGAGATTAGTAACTTTTCTCCTGAATGTGGGCTGGGTTTAGTGACTGACTGGTAACAAATAGAGTGTGGAAAAAGAAAAATAGGAACTGGCGGGTACCACCCTAACCAAGGGAGCAGGGTTAAGTGGTCTGTAGTATGGGTCTGCTCCTGCCATGACCCCCCCCCCCCCGGTACAATGTCTTGAGAAAGGCACTTGCCCTGTGTGGTCTCCTTCCCAACAATTCATAACCCCAGGCCAGCCATGAGCAAACAGCAGACAAACCCAAATTGAGAGACATTTACAAAATACCTGACCAATACTCTTCAAAAGTGTCAAGGTCATGAAAGACAAGGGAAGCCTGAGAAGTGGTCACAGATTAGAGGAGGCTAAGGAGACATGACAGATAATCACGATGTGGTATCCTGGATTGAATTCCAGAACAGTAAAAGGGTATTAGTGAGAAAACTGGTGACATCTCATTACAGTCTGTAGTTTAGTTAATAGACTCCTATCAACGTGAATTCCTCAGTTTGGGTAACTGAGCCAGGGTACGTGAGGCATTAGTGTTAGGGCACCCCGCGGTGGCTGCGGGGAGGGCAGTGCCCAGGAGGCGTGGGACTGGGTAGGAGGCTACAGATAATACCTTGTGTCTGGAGATTGTTTTTTAACTGTTTAGAGCTTCCTTGTCTTCTCTCGTCACACTGGACCCGCTCACCCCAGCTTTATGATTTTCTCTATTAACTTTCAAAAGCCTGGAAGGGAATTCAAGAAAACAGGTACCCTTGTATTAGGGAGTGGCACAGTAGGCTTAGAGACGTCTCCAATTGACAGAAACTTCTAAGAACATCAGAAAACAATATGGACTTTAGTTCATAGCATATCATTATTGGCTCATCAATTGCAACAAATGCACCATGCTAAGATAAGATGTTCATAATAGGGAAGCTAGGTGTGGGGTTATATGGGAATTCTCTGGGCTATTTTCTCGATTGTTCCGTAAAATTCAAACTATTCTGAAAAATAAAGTCTATTTAACAATAAAAATAAAGGGGCACCTGGGTGGCTCAGTCGGTTAAGCGTCTGCCTTCGGCTCAGGTCATGATCCTGGAGTCCTGGGATGGAGCCCCGCATCAGGCTCCCTGCTAGGTGGGGAGTCTGCTTCTCCCTCTCCCTCTGCTCTGGCTCGTGCTCTTTCTCTCAAATAAATAACATCTTTTTTTAAATAAAATAAATAAAAACAAAAATAAAAAAATTGCTCCACCGGAGTTCCCCAGGTAAACAGAGCATAGGGACTTATTGAAAATTCGCCAGAGCTGCCCTAGGGACCTTGTGAAGGTGTCCAGAGAGAGAGGATGTGACAAGTGGCAGAAGCAGCACAGAGCTGACAGCAGGACTCAGAGGGGACACAATTAGTCATAACAGGAGAGCAAGGGGTGGTGGGAGAGCAAAGGAAGGAGAGTGTGAGCTTCAGGCGGTTTGTTTTACTTGGCTGCCCTGACCCCTCGGTCCTTGTCCCTCTGACCTGCCCCTCTTCCTCCTGTGCCTGTCACCTTCTCATGTACGGCACGATTAGGCTAATACTGTTTGTCCCTCCAGATTCCCTCTGCACTCTTTTCCACTTTGCTCTGTGCCCCAGGGGACTCCCTGCCTGCCTTCCCTGGTTCCTGACCCTGGGGGGAGGGGGTGGGCACAGGCAGGAGCTCTGAGCATGGAGGGGAACAGGGTCCCATCCTGAAGGTCCCGCCCCACTTGGGGCACCTCGCCTGGCCGGGTCCCTCTAGCAGAGGCCACAGCCCCCTCCCAGAGCTCGCTGCCTGGGTTCTGGTGACTGCCCCTTCTCTTGCCCCGGGAGGCCCACGCGTGGGTTCCCCACCGTGGGTGGTTCTCGGGTACGACACCGTGTCTTTTTGGTTTCCCTGAAGTCTGCCCACATCTTGGTAAATCCTCTCATTAAACTCGTCTCGATTACGCAATTGAATATGTCATCTGTTTCCTGCCGGGACCACAACTGATGGAAAAAGTTACTCACTATATTTATTGTCTGGCATTCATCTTCCCCTTTAGAGCATAAACTCCATGAGGGCAGAGATGTTAAGTGCTTCCTTCAGGGCCATGGCGCTCGGTGAATGAATGAGTGGGGGTTCATCGGATCTCTTCTGTCTCATTCGGTAGTCACCGGCCGCAGGAGCACTCGCAATGCGGCTGGTAGGACTGAAAAACCATTTTAAATTTTATTTAATATTGACTGTATTAGCCACAGTATCAGTCTTTGGGAATTTCCTGAGCATAAGGCGGTTCTGGGGCTCCTGTCGTCCACGCCGCCTCAGGAGGAGTTTGGAGAGTGGCCCGGGGGCCTCTGCTGCTTGCTTTGCCCCGGGGAACTTTCTGGCATGCTTCTAGGCAGGCCAACTCGGGAATGTGTGCCTTGCTTTCAGACATTTACATGTTCATTTCCCTGCAAACTTTCCGTTTCTTGGGTAATAGAGTTAGTGTGCTCACCAGGCCCTTACAAACTTGCAGCTTACAAAAGGGCTCTGGCCCCTAGCCAAGGGAGTCTCCAGCTGCCGACTGACCCTGCCTGGAAAGTCAACTTGGAAGAGACGCAAATGTCCTAATCCTCTTCCAAACCACTCTAAGTAGGTTTTATCCAGTGACCTGTAAAACCAAATTAGTAAAGGGACACTTTAATTCCAGCTCATTAGAGAGCTTCTAAAATCTTTGAGAAAGCCAACACAGCAAATTTCTGTGCTGGGGGGCTGAGAAATGCATCCCATTTTCAAAAGCAAAATGCCCTTGCTTCCTTATGGTTCTTGCACATCACTCGATGCTCAGAAGATATTTTCTGAAACTTGCACAAGGGATCCCCCAATGAAGGTGGAAGCGGTTCCTGAGAGGAAGAAAAATATGGTGGCCTAGGGAGGTCAAGTGATTTTCCCCAAGTTCTGCCAAGTCCAGTCCCAGCTCTGGTCTCCTGACTCCAGTGCGGGGAACATTTGCGCTGTTCTTATTATTACCCCAGGAGCTGGCTTATTGCACAATATCAGGAAATAGTCCATATGGAATCCTGGCCCACAGAGCATACATGCTCTGCTTTTTTCTGCAGCTTTTTTATAAAGTGTGTTTTCCTTTCCCATAATGTCATCTGGAAGCAATTCCTCCCAACAGCTGGATTTGCTTTCACAATTGGTAAACACGTAAAATGGAAGGCAGGGAAGACGCGGAGTGTCACCAGAGGAGCCTTTCCCCCACCCGCTTGGCTCATGTTCTGAGGCTTATCTTGGGTCTCTGCACAAGCCTCATCAAAACTGAGAATGTCTTCAAACAAGCGACCCACACTGCATTCCCTCCTTCAGGGGGTCAACATGTTCTTTGGGGGAGAAATTTTCTGAATACTTTGCAGATAAAATCGATCAGATGGAGACCAGATTGCCCGCCGCTCAGCCCTTGGAGGTGCATGTGGAGGCCAGCAGAGCAGCGTCTTCCCCACGCTCCCACCATCCCGGTACCGGCAGCATTTCTGGGGTCCCGCCGGAAGTCTCTCAGAGGGCTCGGCCTTCCCAGCACCCCTGCCGCCGGAGCCCATGCAGGACCAGAGCCCGAAGAGCGCTGACTAGGGCATCAAAGAAGATGAATATTCCCTCAGGAACGAGTTTTCACACAGGCACAGACAGAAGGCAGCCAGTCCTCCGGAAGGCCAAGAGCACAGCTGTCATCTGGGTGTTGGCTTACACCCTCTCCACTCTGGCTCCAGGGTCTCGGGGGGCCGCTTCTCTAGGGGTTCACTGACACGGTTAGTTCTGGTCCCGGGGGTTCAGGGCACAGGTGAAGCTGCAATATAGTGCAGGGGGACGAAGCTCAGGCTTCAGGCATTCTCCTCCCACATAAGAAATGCTATTCTTTGATCAAAGTTTCAGATTTGGAAGAAATCAACGTAGCACACGGCTGAACTCTCAGAGGGAGCACGCAAGTATGCCATGGGCCAGGAAGCCCTACAAAGACCCAGGAGAGGGTGTGTGTTACCGGACTCCGCTGCGTGGATGACCTCAACACAGTGCTGGCCTGCTGGGGTGACGGTGGGCGTGGGAGGGGCTCCCTTCCCAGCACCACCCACCCTCTAGGGTAGCCAGGGCCCCACTCCCCATGCAGGGAGCATCCCTGCGCTGTGGACCTTTGGCTGCAAGATTCCCCTGGAAGAGATGGGCGTCCCTCCCACCGAACAAACAAAAGGAGACTATCGGGGGTGGTGCTCAGCAGAGGACCCGGAGGAGGCCGGCTGCCCAGCTCCTCGGCACAAGCTGACTATAGAACCCCTTTGCCTGGGCCGGTGATGCATGGAGTGCTCTCCCTCTCAGTTCTGCTTCTATCCTGCGGTCCCTCTTCTCTCTCCTCCAGGAAGAAGCCGTATCTTGTCTGGAGCCAGGGGACAGAAATTTCATTGTACGTTTTTCCAAGTGTCATGCATAATAGCTGAAATTTTGAAACTCCATGTTTCTGGTTGCATGCCAAGGCTGCTTTCTCCACACCCTGGTAGCTCTGGTCTGGTCGCCTGGACTGCTAGCGAGGGCCCTCAGGGTACACTTGGAGAGATCGCTGAAGCCCAGGACAGAGGGGTGCGTGAGAACAACCCATTGGTGAATCCTTCAAGGTGATCTTCTCGATTAAAGCAACTAAAGACATAACAGCCAGATGCCATGTGTGGACCTTGATTGGATCCCGATTCAAACGAACCAACTGTAAGGAGACATCTTGGGATAGATCACGGAAATTTGAATTTGGACCGGGTATCAGAAAATATTTAAGAGTTTATTGTTAATTTTGATATGTGTGATAGTGGTGTTGTGGTTATATGAGGCAACACCCTCATCTTTCAAAAAGTATATACTGAAATATTTGGGGGTGAAATACGATGTCTGTGATTTATTTTAAAATACTGAAGAAAAATAACCTGATGAAGCAAATAGGGTGTCTTAGTCCACTTGGGCTCCTAAGACAGAATGCTGTAGTCTGGGTGTAAACAACAAAATTTATTTCTTGCAGTTCTGGAGGCTGGAAGTACAAGATCAAGGTGTGGGTCTATCGGTGTCTAATGGGAGCCTGCCTCCGGTTCATAGGTGGTGTCTTCTCACTGTGACCTCTGGTGGCAGAAGGCTCGAGGGAGCTCTCTCTGATCTCTTTTATAAGGGCACTAATCCATTTACGAGGGCCCCACCCTTATGACTTAATCACCTCCCAAAGGTCCCACCTCCTAATATCACGTTCAGGGTTAGGTTTCAACTCTGAACTGGCGGGGTGGGGGAGGGCATAGCATTCAGACTATAGCATATGGTAAGATGTTGATGCTTAAATCTAGATGATGGGTGCATGGGACTCTGTACTATTCGCTCTACTGTTATGTATATACGTTGAAAAAAATTTATAATAGAAAGCTTAAAGTGCAGACAATTTTATCACCAAAGCTCGGAGGAGAACCAAACACACCTGTTGACTCACCTCAATGGTGACTGAATTCTGTCATGAGGTTCGCAATCGTCCTGATGGTCGGGAGGGGTTAGCTCTTGGGTGCAACAGGGAGGTGAGAGGGACAGTCGAAGCTAATCCAGAGGAGCTCTGACCACGTGCTGTAGCACCGCCCTGGCCAGAAGGGGGAAGGAGCTCCTCTCCCAGGACAAAGGCAGCCTTCTACGCCCCAGCTCTCGCTGGCTTTGGGGCCCGTGGTTGCATCCTGTGTGTGCTGCCGTGTTTCACAAGCAGTTCCAGGGCCTACGGGGGGAGTGTAGGACACAGGCCGCAGGCCACTGAGTAACTACCGGGTCGAGCGCTTGCTGCTACAGCGCCCCATCGTTCTCGCTGCCCTCACCCACCAGCACTCCACCCCGTCCAGTCTGTGCGCTGGGGTCATCCTGCACCCACTCACGCACAGACACGGATCGGGGTGATGCTTTGCCAGGCCCCTTGCGAAGATGAAGACTGCCTTTGAGGGGCCGTGGAAAAGGCGCCTAAGAAAAGTCAAAGCAGACCCAACACTTACTCTTTCCCTGCTCTGACCCTTGGCACCAACTTCTGTGTTCTCAGTCTAGGACCGTCCATAATCTTTAGCCTTAACCTGGTCTTGGGAAGGAGAAGATTCTTTGATGTGTTACTTATCTCCTCTTTCTGGCTGAAATATAGGCTTTTGCTAGAAGACCATTTTTTCCCCTTCTACTTTGAAATATTCTGGATATTCTTCTTTTCTTTCTGTCCTCGAGTAAAAGGTAAGGGCCCTTTCCTGGTGCCAGGCCATGCCTGTCCTTTCTTTTCTTTTTTTCTCTTTGATTTCTTTTCTCTTCTCTTCTCTTCTCTTCTCTTCTCTTCTCTTCTCTTCTCTTCTCTTCTCTTTTCTTTTTTCTTTTTTCTTTTCTTTTCTTTTCTTTTCTTTTTTTTCTTTTCTTTACCTTACCTTACCTTTCCTCTCCTCTCCTTTCTTTTTCTTTTTCTTTTTCTTTTTCTTTTTCTTTTTCTTTTTCTTCCTGCGTACTTACTGTGCGGTGTTCTGGTGTACAGTCTAGTGATTCAGCAATTCCACGTATCACTCAGTGCTCATCACAGTAAGTATACTCTTAATCCCCATCACCTGTTTCACTCATCCCCCCACCCGCCTCTCCTCTGGCAACCACCAGTTTGTTCTCCATACTTAAGATTCTGTTTTTTGGTTTGTCTACTTTTTTCCCCTTTGTTCATTTTTGTTTCTTTAATTCCACATATGAGTAAAATCATATGGTATTTGTCTTTCTCTAACTGGCATATTTTGCTTAGCATTTTACTCTCTAAATCCATCCATGTTATTGCAAATGGCAGATTTCATTCTTTTTTATGGCTGAGTAATAGTCCATTGTGTATATATGCCATATCTTCTTTATCCACTCATCTGTTGATGGACACTTGGGCTGCTTCCATAATTTGGCTATTGTAAATAATACTGAGAAACATCCAGGTTCGTGCATCCCTTCAAACTAGTGTTTTTGTATTCTTTGGGTAAATACCCAGGATGTGATTACTGAATCATAGGGTAGTTCTATTTTTAATTTGTTGAGGAACCTCCATATGGTTTTCCACAGTGGCTGCACCGGTTTGCATTTCCACCAACAGTGCTAAAATCAAAAACATAAGAAACAAGAAATGTTGGTGAGGATGTGGAGAAAAAGGAACCCTCTTGCCCTGTTGGTGTTGAAGGTGTGGGGTGGTATCTCAGTGTGGTTTTGATTTGCATTTCCCTGATGATGGGTGATGTTGAGCATCTTTTCATGTGTCTGTTGGCCATCTGGATGTCTTCGTTGGAGAAATGTCTGTTCACATCTTTTGCCCATCTTCAATTTCGATTATGTGGTTTTTTTGGGTGTTGAGTTGTATAAGTTCTTTATATATTTTGGATACTAACCCTGTATTGCATATAACATTTGCAAATATCTTCTCTCATTCCGTAGGTTGTCTTTTAGTCTTGTTGGTGGTCGTGCCTGTCTTTTCTCAGTACTGACCACAGCACCCGGTCCGTTGGAGTAGAAAGAAAGGCCTCATGTGTAGAGGTAGTGCTATGGCTGAAGACCTGCCCAAGCTATTGCCAACATTTTATAAGTAAGACTGCTCTCATGGAAACCAAACATAAATTTTAAAATTCCTATTTATACTTCGTTAGACTCAATATTTGATATTTCTACATTTAAATAGGTTCTCTAATTTTGCATTTTTCTTTCCTAATGGTTTCCATCTTTGTCTCTGTTATAATTCAATGAGAACTACAAGTCTTACCAATAGCACACACTTTCATTTGTCTACATTTCTACTCCTTTTTGGTAAATAATAAGGGCACTACCACCGCACAAACTGAGCCGGAGCCCCCGGTTGTGACGTCATGCAACAGCTACATTTCACTTGTCAGCAGGCGCATCCAAGTTCAAACTCAGCCTACAAAAGATGATTGGAGAAGGTCAACATACAAAGTGCGAAGTATGGGTTGTTCAAAAGCCGAATATACAAAAGTTGACAATGTTGCCCAGCGCCTACTAGAACGGAAGTGCCTTGCAGGCAGGAACGTTGCCCATGATGTACAAAGCTGTATCTCAGCGCCGAGGACAGGGTCCAGCACACAGTAGGTGCCTAATGCTTTCTGGCTTCATGCACTGCCTGTGCTTTGGAAGCCTTGTAGCCACTTGTCCCATTCTGCTGTGTATGCCATTGTCACATCTTACTCCAAGTTTCTTCAAAGCAGAAGTAAATCTTTTTCTCTTATCACGCCTCCATGATCCATAATTGAGATTCAATAAATGTAGATTGAACAGGTAGAAATACGTTTGTCCTTTTGGGCTCTAGCTAGTGAATAAATCAGTTTAAAACAAAATCCCTCCCAGGTCATGAGAAAAAGCCATGGCTCATGCTATAGAAAGGGACAATTGCTGGAGCCCCAGAAGTTTTTCAAGTACTGTGTGGCAGCGAAGTCGATCTCCTGCCCCAGAAATCTGGCGAAAGAATTCACTGGAGGATTTAAGTCTGAGAAAAAAAGACCCAAGAAAGGAGGCAGAAATGGGGAGGTCTTTTCCAGGGCCTAGAGATTAAGGCTATTTAGATACCACTTAAGAAAGGAACCAGATGCCAGGAGGGTTTGTGCTTCAGTTTAACCATGTCCCCTGCAAAACTTGCTTATGGGAAGATCAGAAGCTCTGACGGTCATTACTGAAGGGAGTTCAGAGAAATTATCGTCTACTCCTGGTTGAAGAGAGAACAAGTCCTGATCTTTTTTTGGTGTCAACCTCTACTGAAATGTGCTGTTGTCAAATCAAAAAGGGGATAGATTCGAATTTTACAACTCTGATGAAAGTGAAATAAAAGGAAATCTGTATCCTCTTAATCAAAGCATGTGCCACCTGAGTCGGCTCCCTGTCTCGTCCCTTGGCCTTGGTGACTCTCATGTGCTGGAGGTTAAGGGTTTGTTAAAGAAGATGGGTTTTGATTAAGTGTCACATTTAGTGTGATGTGACATGCTCTTTATCATTGCAAGGGAAGATTGGGGACCAGGGGGAGCTTTATAGCTAGTTCCCAATATAAATTAGGAGTCTTGGGGAATGGGTACTTTGCAGTTGGCCTTGATCTTTCCAGGGCCCAATGAATGTGTGTATGTGAGCGTGTGCACACACGTGTGTGTGTGTGTGTGTGTGTGTGTGTGTGTAGAGACGGCAGAAAAGCCAGTTTTCACGGGCCTGCGCTAATGGGCTGGTTACCCCACTTGGAGTTTGACTTGCAGTAAGGCCCCAGTTCTAAATGTGTCCATGTTCTTGACGTACTGGGCAAAGGCCTCCCCACCTTCACTCCTTTGGGGTTTCAGTGTTGCTTAGGGAAATCTCAAGCATTCATTCATCCCTTTTAGGTACCATGACACAAATTCGAAGATGGAGAAGCAGAAGGAAGCATTCTAAGTGCCACATGCCATTTCTAACCAGAGGCCACGGAGACTGCCTCCCCTGACTTCACCTGGAGAAAGGAGAGTGGGCAGAGCCAAAGGCTCCTCCCTCCAAATCTAAGAAGTGCTACACACCTTCAGAGTCAGATTCTTGTTTAACCTGGAGTGGTGAGAGGTACCGTGCAAAAGGTAAATCCCCAGAATGTTCATGAGGAGGGAAAGGCAAGGGGAGGGGATTGAGGAAAACATCCCAAAGGGGACCACTCCCACCCAAAAGTCACCCCAGCTCCAGATTAATCTTTCTGAACTATCACTTTTGGGGCACCAGGCTGGCTCAGTCGGAGAAGCCTATGACTCCTGATTTCGAAGCCACGAGTTCAAGCCACATTTTGGGTGTAGAGATTACTAAAAATAAATAAATAAATTCAGAAAAAAATCACTTGCATCAAGTCCTTTCCCTGCTCAAAACCCTTCCATAAATACCTCTTCTCTTCCCTCCCATTGCTTATGAAAGAAAATCCACACCCCTTATTCCAGCATTCAATGGCATACATCCTGGCACTGCCGAATTGTCTAGTCAGGGCCTCCCAAATGACAACTTTCTCCTACCTTCTAGCATTTGCTTGTCACTCCCCTATGTGGGATGTCTTTCCTGTTTCTCTCTCCTATGGAAAAGCTGCCCATCTTCCAAACGTTGGCTATAGCCCTTCCTGTTTTATGAAGGAGTCACAGCCCACTGAGATAGCGCCTGTTTTTATTCCAAAAATATTACTGGAGCTTCTGCTGCTCCCTCTCCCAGAATGGCTGGCTCCCGATGCCTGGATTAGGTCAGAGAACAAGACATAAAGGCGCCTGCCTCCAAGGAGCTTGCACTGTTGTAGTCAGGGGGAATGTGCGGGAAACTTAAAAGACAATGCATCAAAGTATTACTTAGTGGTGACAGTTGCTACGGAAAAAGAAAAGAACAAAATAGAGCAGGGTAGGGGAGATGAGGGGCTCCTGCAGTTTGGGGTAGGGGGCTGGCTGCAGTATTACAGGATGGTCAGGGCATGTGTCACTGAGATGGTGAGAGACTTGAGGGAAGCAAGGAAGTTAGCCAAGATACCAGAGGGAAGAGAGTTCTTTTTTTTTTTAAGATTTACTTTATTTTATTTTATTTTATTTTATTTTATTTTATTTTATTTGAGACAGCCAGCGGGGGAGGGGGCAGAGGGAGAGGATCCCAAGCAGACTCTGCACTGAACGCAGAGCCCGAAGGGGGGCTCAATCCCATCACCCTGAGATCATGACCTGGGCTGAAATCAAGAGTCAGACGCTGAACTGACTGAGCCACCCAGGCGCCCCTAGAGGGTTCAAAACAAAGGGAATATCTCCAGCAAAGGCCTCCAGGCAGAACTGTCCTAGTCTCCTTTCTCCTCATTTTTCCAGAGGGCTCTACACACAGCATAGCACCGGAAGAGCATCTGTGAACGAAGAAAATACAAGAACATCCACAATGTTGAATAAGGAACAGAAAGGCCTCCAGTGTTTGGTAGCAGCTGTCCGCATTAAGGAAGAAGTTAAGTGAGTAATGGAGAAGCGCTTAGGTTTTTATTGCTATGTTCATTGGTAATATTTTTTAATGAGAAAAATTATTTACTTCTACACTTTCCTACACCTTATTGTTCAGGAAACCATCTTACATACATGTCTGCAATAATGTACTGTCCCCACTCTGTTTAAAGGCAAAACAGCACATAGGTAAACACCATCTCAGCTTACGAAATCTTGCTTCCTGATTTTACATTAATTCCCGAAAATCATAAATGTGTTCTCCAAAAAGGAGAAAAAAGGGCATCGTAAAGAAAATAAAAACTTTTTTCATTATTCCAGTTGTAGAAATGGAATCTATTTTAGGAAATGAGAAACTAAGAAGTAAATGCCTGTTAAGTTGTTGGTTTGTCAGTACGGGTCGGCAGGAAAAAACAGTGACAAGCTTGTCTCTTCCTTCCCAAGACGTCTAGGCCAAGCTATGATATGCTTGCTTTCTTTTCAGAGATGCTTCATTTTCTGCGCCTTTCCATCTTTTTCCACATTTCATATGCGAGGATGGGTACAGCCTTTAAAACTTCACGATCAGCAGCAAATCCACAGCCGCTGATATCTTCCCAAAAGGCACGCGAACCCCTCAGACAGACAGCCTGGCAGGTTCATAGTCACGAACGGCCTGGCCACGAAAGAAACCAACCGGACAACAGATGAGTCCGATGAACAGAAGAAATCTACTGCATTTTGGAACGTTGGGTGCATTGCTTGGTCCAGGCTTATGAAACAGAAGCTCCCAGCTTCCCACTGTAAACAGGAAGCTGGATGCAAACCCTTCCACAATATCTTGTCCATTTACTCCGTAGGCCACGAAAGCTGCAGGCCCTGACAGCCACGTTCATCAGACACGGAGCCGACACTTGGAGGGGGCAACCACGTCATCAGTGTCCCTCCCCTGGTGAGGAAACCAGACCCCACCTCCAGCGCCTACACCATCATCGCCCGGCACCCGGGGCGACTTCTCAGCCTCAGGTCGGGACAATCGAGGCCAAGACAAGACTTGGTACAAACTGTCCATGTTGGTGGCAGCAGGAACAGCTCTCAGCCTCAAGCCCCGTGCACCCCCTGGAAGCAGCTAGGGTAATTGTTTAGACATTAAAATGATAAAAATATTAACTGGCAATTGCTTCTTGATATGAGAAAAATAACAAATACACTTGTGAAATTGCAGACACCGCTTTGCTTCATGAAACAGTCCCTCCCTGTCTCCTTTCTTCCCCTTTCCAGGACTCTGCAATTCTCCAGCTGCTCGGAGGCGGCCCTCCTCACACTCACAGCCCCGAGGCTTTCTAGTAACCAGCTCCTAGGGACGCTCTCCAGCCTCAGTCATGCTTGGAGGCCACCCAGCACTGGGGTGGAATCTGAGCCACGTCTCCACGCCTGCACTTCCTTCCTGTGGGTTCTTGGGCAAGTTCCTCAGCCAGCCTGTGCTCATCTGTAAAATGGGGCTTGTCTTAACATTGTTCTGCCACTCACTTCGGGCTAATTCTTGGCCTGGCCGTAGTCGACGGCGGCAAGCGCTCACTGTTGCACAGTGGGCCTCCGGGGGTCTCATGCCTCTTGGTAGAGCTTTCTTCCTCTTTCTGCTGGAACCCCGAGAACTTCACAGCCCCTGCTGTCTTTAGCTCTTCTGCCAGGCCCACAAGGGTGGGGTTCCCCCCAGCACGCTCTCTCTGCCCACACTTTATTTCTTTAATTTTATTTATTGGGGCACCTGGGTGGCTCAGTCGTTAAGCGTCTGCCTTCGGCTCAGTTTATGATCTCAGGGTCCTGGGATAGAGTCCCGCAACCGCCTCCCTACTCAGTGGGAAGCCTGCTTCTCCCTCTCCCATCCCCCATGCTTGTGTTCCCTCTCTTGCTGTCTTAAAAAAAAAAAAAGACCTTATTTATTAATTTGACAGAGAGAGAGAGAGTAGAGCAGGGGGAACGGCAGGCAGAGGGAGAAGCAGACTCCCCACTGAGCAGGGAGCCCAATGCAGGACTGGATCCCATGACAAGGAACTCGATTCCAGGACGCTGGGATCATAACCTGAGCCGAAGGCAGCCGCTTAACCCACTGAGCCACCCACACGCCCCTCTCTACCCACCCTTCTGAAGTGGGCTCCTCACAGCCATAGCACTGGCTTCCGCCCTACCCCACCCCATTTATATTGGTGACCACCACTTGGTTTCTCTATCCCAGCCCCTCCCCTGCACTCCAGACTGGTAGCTCCATGTGTACTGGGTGCCTCTGCCTACCCAGAGGTCCAAAGCCGCCTCACCTGTCCTGGAGTTCTACCCCCACCTCTCCTCCTCCTGAGCCCTATCTGTCTTCCCACCCATCCCCCTTCGTGTCATTCATGCATTTAATCCTCATCTCCAGGAGTAGTCAGGAGGTTAAGAAAGATCTTTATAGAGTAGTCCCGGCTCTCAGATGTCTCCCAGGGCAATGGGTGGAGGCACATAAGGACCCTCTGAAGAGGAAAGTGGTTTGACGAAAGGAAGCAGGGGACTTAGGGGAGAGGGCAGGGGAGGGGCTTACCTGGCCTGGCGGTCAGCCCAGACTTCTTTTAGGAGGGCTTGGGGCACCCATGTGAGATGTTTACCAGGAACAGACGTGAATACATTTTCATTTTGAAGCAGGGCTTGGGTGGAATGGGAGGCCTCTTAGTAGTCGCTATTACCTGAGGGAAGAAATCAAGAAGGCTTGGCCGCAGGCACGCTCACTTGTGGAAACCCTGCCCTACCTGGAAACAGGCCTGAAACCCAGCCTATCCCACAAGAGACACAATTATATTGCTGTTTCTGAGAGATCTCTCATAATCTTGTATTCTTTTTAAAGTAAATTGCTACCAAAAAGCAATTTAACATATATTAACTATTATTTCTCTCAAAGGTCATGAGGAGTCAGAAATCTTGAATATAACAAAAATTTAACCTACAGATTGCTCTCAGATTTAATGAAATTTTTATGGAATCAAATGTTAACAATTAAAGGAGCTGATGTAATTTACATTTTATAGTTATTACAACAAAAATGTGTGAATTTTCATTTTACACTTCTAATTTTTGAGCCAATAGTTCCCCCACCAACACCCCCAGATTTCACGTGGTTTGGTAGGACCTTGGCACATTTGTAGCCCTGGTAATGAGCTTAAGGAATTTTCCTGGGCCATCAGAACCAAGCGTGCATCAGCTAGAATGAAGGGCACAGTTGACTTCAATATGTTCCCCACCCAGAGGTGACCATTTTCAATGCTTCATTCTGCCTGGGATGGTGACATTAGGCAGGAGGGTAGGGGGCCTGGGGGGAGCAGGGGGCAGCACCCCTGAGACGGAGTAGAAGGCCCATGGCTTACTCTTTCAACATTACTTCCTTGACAGAAGTAATACAGACTCATTAAACAAAATTTGGAAAACATGGGAAAGTAAATTAACATCTATTGCCTACAGTCCTGTTACCCAAACATAAATATTGATCACTTCTTTTATCTTCTTGTGATTTTCTCTGCAAAAAGGTGTTCCTTTTTTTCCCTAAACATAGTTGTAATTGTGCCTACAATTTCATATTCTGCTCTCCCTACTTACTACATTCTGTTTCCTTCTGTCATCGCTCACTTTGGTGTACTCTAATCAGTGATAAAATGTCATCACATGGATCAAAGCTCACCTAACTGTTGCCCTGTAGTTGGACATTTAGATTGCTTTCAATGTTTTACTATTTATAATTTTTTTGTTATTATAAATGACATTGCAATGCATATATGCACGTAAACCTTTTTTGACATTTAGGATTATTTCTAAAGATTGAGTCTCAGCAGTGGAAGTATGCAGTTCGCAAACACAAACACTTCTGAGATTTTAAAATTCATTTTGCCAAATTGCTCCCCAAAGAGGGCTGTATTAATGTACGCTTCCACCACCAATATGTGAAAATTCCAGCTTCATGATGACTTCAGCTGCACTGGCTAGATAGATAGATAGATACAGATATAGATATAGATATAGATCTAACTTAATAGGTAGAAAGTGAGCTGGTTTTCTTATGTAAACTTTTTATTGAGACTTATCATACACTCAGAGAAGTACACAAATCATAAGCGAATTTTCACAAAGTAGACTTCGAAGTAACCAGCACCCAGATCAAGAAACTGAACGTTACCAACCCCAGAAGCAACTGGCATGCCCCCTTGACCCTTCTCCCCCCACTGAAGGGTAATCACTATCCTGACTTCTTGCACTAGGTTAGTTTTGGACAGTGGCACTGTTATAATTTTCATTTTTGTGATGACTGGAGGAGCTAACCTGTTTTCCATGTTTTAGTCGATGAACTGAGTTCCTCTTTTATAAATTGTCTTTTCAAGTTCTTTGGGAAGTAGTTGATTATTAAGCAATCTCCTGATGTCAAGTTTGGCTATCGTTGGACTGTAGTCATCTGGCCACTGTTCAAAACTGGAGAAGTGCGCGTGCGCATGCGTTTACGCTCTCGGGATCTCCCTCGGACTCCACGCTCCTTTCCTGCCCAGCAAGGGGGCGCCTCTGTAGGCAACACCTGGCGGGGGTAACTTTTTGGTGACAGAGTTGAGCCTAAATAGACTCTGCTGTTCTTTCAGTGTCTGTGAGAATTACAGAAATAGGTCACTGAACCTTTTTAAAAATAGACCTGACACATTTGGGGAAAGCATTTTTTCTGCGGAGCTAGCATACAGTATGAGATGAAATGATCTCTAGAGGCTAGATGAATTGAGACGTCGGGCTTAAGAAATATTGCAATGGCAATAACTCGCAGGAAATAGAACGTCTTTCATAAGAAAGGTCTCTAAACATCGTTACCTGAACAGCCTGCGTCACGTTTTCCCACTTCAGTCCAACGGGGGTTCTTCTGGGGAGCACGCAGCAGCCTGCTAACCCCTGCCCGCCGCACCTGGCAACAGCTGGGGAAAGAGAAGGGCCACGGCATCAACTGCGGTCAGTATTTGTTCCCACACCAAAGCCAAGAGCTTCTGTCTCACTGGGTTTGCATTCTCTCCTCTGAAGTTACTCGACAACCACCTGCTACCCTTGTACCACTATCCATTCTGCACAACAGGGACAGGGACAGGGGCAGGGACAGCCGCCCGGGTGCAGCTCCGTTCCAGCCCTTCCAAGGGCTGCACTGGTTTGTGGCAGCCAGCCCCAGCATCTTGGCCCACGGGCCCCCCAGGAGCTGTCGAAGGGCCCAGGTCTGCCCTTGGTGGGGGGAGCGGGTTTGATCTCCTGAGACATCCCAGTAAGCTCTCTCTGGCACGCATCCCCCTGTTGCCTTCGGAAGCCCCTCAGGGGCAGACACTTCCGTCTTCTCCCGAGATTCCCAAGGAGCTGCCTGCTCTGCCTCGCTTGGGCTCCACTCATGAGAGAGGCAAGATCTGTGGACTGCAAAAGCAAAGCTTGGAGTTACTATGGGGAGGGCACTGATTCAGCCCCAAGAAAGGCCAGGAAGACACATTAAGGGCTTGGTTGTCCCAGGAGTGGGGGTGAATGGGAGCAAGGGAGGAGGGTGCAGAGCTGGGGCAGGGACACCTGTGTTTCTGGAAAGTCTTGGGCAGCAGGGCGAGAGGTGCAGGGCTGATAGTACCCAGGCAACCGAGCAGCAGCCGTGGGGGAGCGGGGGTGGGATACAGGAGACGTTTCTCAGAAGTAGAACACACACATGGACCTGAGGACTTTGACATTGGCACTGAGGAAAAAAGAAGAACCCAAGATGCTGACACGGCACTTTCTAACAAGAACACGGTTCCTTTTTTATGACACGTAGCCACTCAGTGAGCATGTGTTGGGTACTTGCCTTGTGTCGGGTAGTGTTGTAGCCTCTGGCAATAACATGTTATTCCTGCCCAAAGGTGCTTTCACTCCGCGGGATGGTGGGTGGGCAGTGTGGACGACAAACACATAAGCAAATAAAAAAGATGATTTCCCGTGGCCATAAGTGCTCTTGAAAGATACTTGGTGCTGGGGGGCTGGGGGAATTGTGTGATCAGAAGGACTTTTCTGAGGAAGTGACACTGGAGTTGATATGAAGGAGCCAGTCAGGAGAAGAGCGAGGGCAAGGACATTCTAGATAATCCAAATCGCCTCTGCAAAAGGCCCTAAGTAGGAACGGCTTTGGCACATTTGAGGAACAGAAAGAAGACCACTGTGGCATGACAAAGAGTTTTACAACACAAAATTGTTTTCTGACCTATTTGCTGAGTGGCCACCGCCTCGAAGTTTCATCTTTGGTTTCTACACACTCCACACCCCTTCTAGATCCTTCCCCCATCTCTCTTCTCTCTCTCTCCAGACCAGCTATGGTAAGAAGTGAGATCAGGAGCCATAAATCTCCTCTGTGGGGAGGGACTAGAACCAGTTCGGTCTTTATAGAAGCCAAATGGGGAGGAGGCCCTGGGCCTGGCTGGGCTCCTTTTTTCGGGTGTCATTCTTAACCACTTTTGAACTACGAACCCCTTTAGTAACCTGATACAAGCTGTGAAAAACATACAGATATATAATTCTTCTGCACACAACTTTGGGGGTTTGGTGGCTGAGAGGAAAGCTTGTCCTAGACCGCCTGCTACGATCTCTACTTTGGCAGTCCTTTTAAAGCTAACCAAGTCCATTTCTCACTAAGGCTGTGTTGCTTGCACAAGAGAGAGGATACACAAAAAAATCACCTTATCAACAGCAAATTACCCTAGAAATACAAGTTCTTATGACCACTGTAGCTTCCATAGAGATATACTCACATACGATAAAATGTGACCGTAATGATAATAAAAACACACTTGCACAGTGTTTTTTACTCTCCCTGCACATTTCTACTTGTATCCTTCGATCCCATTGACATCCTTGGCACATGGGTAAGGAAGGCATTGTTGTACCATTTTACAGATGAAGACACTGAGGAATAGAAACAGGGTCAGTTGGCTCTAGCTTTGGGACAGGAACCGTGGTCTTGTCACTCCCAGGTCCAGGCTCCCCAAGAAGAACAGGTCGGGGCAGTGACCATCTTGACTTCTCTTTGACTCCTTTCCCCACAGCCTTACCCCAGAGCCTGGAGTCACTCACCACAAAGGCAGTCTCTGCGAGTACAAGCCCTCCTGGTAGGAAACAGTGATGTGGAGGAAGTGATATTTTCCAACAAGGGCAAAGAAGCACGGAGCCTGACTATAGAAGTCAAAATTGTGTGGATGGAGGGGAACTTCCCACTGGGGCTTCCTCTTGGCCAATTAAACCTAGCGAGTCATTTCCTTTTTCTTCTGAAGACTTAAAGCATTTCCTCCTACAGTTCCACAGAAATGAATCTAGAGGAGTGCCACCTAGTGGCTCCGACTAGAAGGATCACCGACTATTTTCCCCTCGTCATCCCACCCCCACTCCACGGGGCCACCTTGCCTATGAGAAAATTGGACCCATACCTCTTACTATCCACCGGGATAAATGCCAAATGGATCAGAAATGTAAATGTAAAAAAATGAAACCACACAAGTATTAGAAGGAAAAATAGTTGGATTTATTTACACTGTAGGTGTGGGGAAAGTTTCCCAAACCCTATACAAGCCAAGGGCAGCTGTGGGTACCTGCTTCTATAGAAAAGAGAAGATATTCTGGGATCGAGCCCCACATCAGGCTCCTCCAATGGGAGCCTGCTTCTTCCTCTCCCACTCCCCCTGCTTGTGTTCCCTCTCTCGCTGGCCATCTCTACGACTGTCAAATAAATAAATAAATAAATAAATAAATAAATCTTAAAAAAAAAAAAAGAAAGAAAGAAAGAAAAAAGAAAAGAAAAGAGAAGATATGGGGCAGCGTTCTCTATCATGTGACATTCATCCTCCCCAATGAGATCTAAGTGTCTGTAACCCTCCCCAACCAGGATTCCTTCGGTCAAAGAGAGGCAATGGGGACCTCTTGGAGGAGAAACAGGTGAAAAAAACCAATCAGACTGGCTCAACTCACAACCCGCATTACCTCCCTGGCAGAAGGGAAAAGAAGTCTCACTACTTTGTCTCACAAAAGGGAGAGACTTAGGACATCAAGATGCATGGGAACCCAGTCCAAGCCCAGCCCAACTCCCAAATAAAGGCTTTCTAACGAAAAATAAAATATCCAAAGGCAATAAAAGAAAATATTGGTAAATTCAGCAGCATTTTTAAAAACCCTGTTCTACGGCAAATAAAAGAAAAAAGAAAAAAAGAAAGAAAGAAAAAAAAATGGTAGCACGTGAGAGAAAAACTTTGCAACATTTATCACAGATACAGGCTAATCTGTAATATGAGGAATATAAGGAACATTTAAATATTAAGAAAAAGAGGCCAAAATAAAGGCCATATATGAAAAACCCACAGCTAACATCATACGCAATACTGAAAAACTGAGAGCTGTTTCCCTTAAGATCAGGAACAAGACAAGTATGTCCATTCTTAGCACTTTTATTCAACATGGCTCTGGAAGTCCTAGCCACAGCAATCAGACAAGAAAAAGAAATAAAATGCATCCAAGTTGGTAAGGAAGAAATAAAACTTTCACTATTTGCTGATGACATGATATTATATATGGGAAACCCTAAAGACTCTGCCAAAAGACTGCAAGAACTGATAAATGAATTCAGTAAGGTTGCAAGAATCAAAATCAATATACAGAAATCTGTTGCATTTCCATACACTAATAATGAAGTAGCAGAAAGAGAAATTAAGAAAAGAATCCCATTTATAATTGTACCAAAAATAATAAAATACCTAGTAAAAAACTTAATGAAGGAAGTGACTTGTACCCTGAAAACTATAAAATATTGATGAAAGAAATTGAAGACGACACAAGCAAATGGAAAGGTATTTCATGTTCATGGATTGGAAGAACAGATATTGTTAAAATGTCCATACTACCCAAAGCAATCTATGCATTTAATGCAATCCATATCAAAATACCAATAGCATTTTTCACAGAACTAGAACAAAAAATCCTAAAATTTGTATGGAACACAAAAGACCCTGAAGAGCCAAAGCCATCTTGGAAAAGAACAAAACTGGAGGTATTACCATCCCTGATATCAAGATATACTACGAAGCAGTAGTAATCAAAAAGTATGGTACTGGCACAAAATAGACACATAGATCAATGGAACAGAATAGAGAGCCCAGAAATAAATCCACAGTTATATGGTCAATTAATCTTTGACAAAGGAGGCAAGAATATGCAATGGGAAAAAGACAGTCTCTTCAACAAATGGTGTTGGGAAAACCAGATAGCCACATGCAAAAGAATGAAATGAGACCACTTTCTCACACCATAACACACACACACACACACACACACACATGCACAAAACTCAAAATGGATTAAAGACTTAAATATGAGGCCTGAAACCATAAAAATCCCAGAAGAGAGCACAGGCAGTAATTTCTCTGACTCGGCCATAGCAATATTTTTCTAGATATGTCTCCTGAGCCAAGGGAATAATAAGAAAATAAATTATTGGAACGATATGAAAATAAAAAGCTTCTGCCTAGCAAAGGAAACAATCAACAAAACAAAAAGACAGGGGTGCCTGGCTGGCTCAGTCAGTGGAGCATGTGACTCTTAATCCTGGGGTTGTAAGTTTGAGCCCCACATTGGGTGTAGAGATTACTTGAAAATAAAATCTTGGGGTGCCTGGGTGGCTCAATTGGTTAAGCATCTGCTTTCAGTTCAGGTCATGATCTCAGGGTCCTGGGATTGAGCCCTGAGTCGGGCTCCCTGCTCAGCAGGGAGTCTGTTTCTCCCTCTCCCTCTGTGCTCTCTCTATCTTGCTCTCACTCTCTCTCAAGTAAAAGAAAAGAAAACCTGAATGCAAGAAGATACTTGCAAATGACATATCTGATAAAGTGTTATAGCAAAATATATACAAAATTTATACAACACAATGCCAAAAAAATAAATACTCCAATTAAAAAATGGGCAGAAGGCATAAACAGACATTTCTCAAAGAAGATGTCCAGATGGCCAACAGACACATGAAAAGATGCTCGACATCATCCATCATCAGGGAAATGCAAATCAAAACCACAGTAAGATACCACCTCGCACCTGTCAAAATGGCTAACATCAAAAACACAAGAAACAAGAAATGTTGGTGAGGATGCAGAGAAAAAGGAACCTTCTTGCACGGCTGGTGGGAATGCCAACTGGAAAAGCCACTGTGGAAGATAGTATGAGGTTCCTCAACAAATTAAAACTAGAACTACCCTATGATCCAGTAATTCTACTACTGGATATTTACCCAAAGAATGCAAAAACACTAATTTGAAGGGATACATACACCCAGATGTTTCTAGCAGCATTATCTACACTGGCCAAATTATGGAAGCAGCCCAAGTGTCCATCAACAGAGGAATGGATAAAGAAGATGTGGTATATATACACAATGGAGTATTACTCAGCCACAAAAAAGAATAAAATCTTGCCACTTGCAACAACATGGATGCATCTAGAGGGTATAACAGTACGTGAAATAAGTCAGTCAGAGAAAGACAAATACCATATGATCTCACTTAAATGCAGAATTGAAGAAATGAAGGAACAAAGAAAAAAAAGAGACAAACCCAAAAACATACTCTTCACTATAGAGAACAAACTGATGGTTACGGGGGTGGGGGGGTGATGGGTGAAATAGGTGATAGGATTAAGAACACACTTACCATGATGAGCCCTGAGTAATGTACAGAAGTGTTGAATCACTACGTTGTACACCTGAAACTAATATAACACTGTATGTTGACTATACTGGAATTGAAAAAAAAAAAGCCAAAACTTGATAGAAAATTGGGCAAAATGCACAGACAGTTCACACACACACACACAACATATGTAGATGGGTCTTAAAAATATGAAAGATGGGGGGCGCCTGGCTGGCTATATCAGAAGAGCATGGGACTCTCAGTCTTGGGGTCATAAGTTTGAGGACCACATTGGGTCTACGTAGAGATTACTTAAGAAAATAAATAAATAAAAATAAATAAAGAAGGATGTGTACTTGAAAAATTTTTTCTTAATAAAAATATGAAAAGATACTCAGCTTCACTCATAACGATATAACACATATTAGAGCTACATCGACATATTAGTGTTTATCAAATTGTCAAAAATTCAAAAAGTTTGGTAATATACTCTGTTAGCTAGGCTGTAAGGAAAAAGGAATTTTCATAATCATTGCCGGGGGTGCAAACTGGTACAACCCCTAGGGAGGGAATTTGGAATATCTAGCAAGACTACGTATGCATTTACCCTTTGTATACAGATTTTTTTTTTTAAGATTTTATTTATTTATTCGACAGAGATAGAGACAGCCAGCGAGAGAGGGAACACAAGCAGGGGGAGTGGGAGAGGAAGAAGCAGGCTCCCAGCAGAGGAGCCTGATGTGGGGCTCGATCCCATAACGCCGGGATCACGCCCTGAGCCGAAGGCAGACGCTTAACCGCTGTGCCACCCAGGCGCCCCTACCCTTTGATCCAGCAATTCTAATTCCAGGAATTCACCCTGAAAGTACACTGCCACAAACATAAAACTGTGTTTTTATAAGGTTCTTCCCTAAAGCATTATTTATGATAACAAAACATTAGAAACAACATAAATGCTCAACCCATTAAGACGCTAACGGAATAAACTATGATGAATTCGTGCAATGGAGTAACATAAAGCCAAAAAAGGTTGAGGAATATTTCTATGAATTAATATGTGGTGATTTCTAAGATATATCAAGTGAAAAAAATCAAGGTGCTCAATAGTGGCATATAGTATGTTACTTTTTTTTTTTTAATAATCTCTCCACCCAATGTGGGGCTCAAACTCATGATCCTGAGACCAAGAGTGGCGTGCTCTACTGCCCGAGCCAGCCAGGCACCCCTATCATGCTACTTTTTGTATAAGAAAAAGAAACACAGGAAGAATAAGCCAGAAACTAATAAAAACATTGCCTACAGTGGACAGGTGGGAATGGAGTAGAAGGAACAAGGACGGGAGTAAGACTTCTGAGTGTACTTTGTTATATACGGTTTTGACTTTTAAACCTTGCGAAAGTCTGGTATATTAAAAAGTAAATTCAGGGGTGCCTGGCTGGCTCAGTGCGACTCTTGATCTCAGGGGTGGGTTTGAGCCCCATGTTGGGTGTAGAGATTATTACTTGAAAAATAAAATCTTTAAAAAAATAAATTCAATTTTAAAAGATTTCGAGAAAACAAATCCTAAAACTAAAACTAAATGCAGATAGAAACAAAGACACCTGACTGTGTATCGAATTGGTAATGGAGCCGCGCGCGCACGCGCGCGCGCACACACACACACACACACACACACACACAGTTCAGTTCAGTGGTTTGTGAATGCTGTACTCTGTATACATTTAGTGGGGTCATTCTAAGAACAAATAGAACTGCAAAGAAGTCTTGAATTTGGGGGCACCTGGGTGGCTCAGATGGTTAAGCGTCTGCCTTCAGCTCAGGTCATGATCCCAGGGTCCTGGGATTGAGACCCGCATCGGACTCCTTGCTCAGCGGGGAGTCTGTTTCTCCCTCTCCCTCTGCTGTTCCCCCTGCTTGTGTTCTCTCACTTTCTCTGTCAAATAAATAAAATTAAAAAAAAAAAAGAAGTCTTGAATTTTTTCTTAGAAGGCTTCTTGGAAATGGTATCAGAGTAGTAATTCTGAAACTATTTTGAGTGCAACGTAAGACAGAGCAAATGATCAAATACATTGATGTGGTCATGAATCAGGGTTCTCACTGGGGAAGAAGAGAGATACAGACATGGAACGAGAAGGGGAGGAAGAACCCTATGGAGCTGGATTTGAACTGAAAGAAATTTCCTAAAAAAGAATTTTTTAAATACATTTTTTAGCTCTGTCCACTAAAAGGGGCTATAAGCAATGATATTCCAGTTGCAATGAGCAAACCTAGCAGCCAAACCTTGGTTTCTGAATGCCATTCTCCACTAAAAGACCTTGGAGAGATGGCTGATTCCAGGGCTGGGACAGGGAAAATACAAAGTGAGCCAGCACGTAAGCACGTGCTCGAAGACTGACGGGAATCTGTGGGTTCCGAATTGGGGACAATTTGACTCGCAGAAGTTGTTATAGCGGATTATTTCACTCAGGTGGCTGTTGGCGGCTCAGAAGTGTCCCATCCAAGATCACTCCTGTGCGCCTCTCCACGCAGCCGCCTCACAGCACAGCAGCTGGCTTCCCTCAGGACAAGTGATGCAAATAGAAAGAGAGAGAACTCCCAAAATGAAAACCACCATCTTTTTATAACCTAATTTCAGAAGTGACATTCTCTATCTCCGTCCATGTTCCAGTCTTGAGAAGTGAGTCACTAAGTCTAGCCCACACTCAAGGGGAGGGGGACACACCAGATATGAATATTCAGAGGGAGGGACCACTGGGGCCATCCTGGGGGCTGCCTACCACGCCAAGTAATCAGACATAATAACATCACCTACAATGGGACAGACTGACATCTATGGCTCCTGAGACAAACCCCCTAACATAGAAATGCAAATATAAGTGCCCATGTGTATTCACAAATACGAAAGATACACTTGTGTTCGTTGTCTTACTCTTTCAACTTCTCTTGAGGTTTAAAGTTTTCCAAATAAGAGGTGATGAAGGTGGGAGGTAGGGGTTGGTTATCAGGACCCCTGGTGTTTGCTAGGCCATCCTGGAGACCCTAAGGAACCCACGAGGGCCATAAAGCTCTCTCTGCGGTGCTCAGTGCATGCTGCGGATTCTCTGAGTCAGTCGTCACCCCATCGTGTAGGGTAAGAGGGAGATCTGGGGAGTCAGACAGGCCTGAACTATAATCCTTGCTCTGTCCCTTCTTGGCTGTGTGTCTTGAGGCAAATTACTAACGGCCTCTGACCTCATTTGTAAAAAAAGAGATCACGCCCACCTTGCAGGGTTGTTGTAATGTGCTCAATAAATAATACTTCACAGTCCCACCTCCCAAACCACCAAATGGTTTGTTCGTTCGTTCGTTCATTCATTCATTCATTCATTCATTCATTCATTCATTCATTCATGTATTCAATAACCGTTAAGTGTTACTCCCTGCAATGGGCAAGGGATACAAATATGAATTTAGTTACTCTAGGGAACTGGTAATCAAATGGGGGGAAGGCACTGTGGTCGATGCTGAAAGATACCTGCTGAGGCCGTTGCAGAAGCACAGGGTGCAGGGTGGGGTGAGGGGCTGCCCCAGAAGAATTCTCAAAGGCTGCGAGGTCCAGCGGCCTCCATGGGGGATGAGGAAGGAACGTGAGCTGCCCCGAGGGGCCTCAGGGGCAAAGGCAGAGAAGACTGGAAGAGAGTTTGGCAGAACGGACAGGGCCGGACCAGGAAATGGGTTGGGGAAGCCACGGGAGCAATGTGGGTCCTGGTCTCCAATAACGGGGCACAGTAGGCCGGGATGCTTGGTTCGGAAAACATAGCAGTGCTCCGCTCTATTAAATTGGTTTTAAAAACGCTTGAGGGAAGAGAGTTCCCCAATACAGAGAAAAATAACCTATTTTTTAATAAAAACAAAACACTTGAGTTGACAAATAAAAGGAAGTTATGTACCCTAAATTTTTCCCTGTTGAGCCCCTCCCACAAAGGGAGGAGGAGGAAGAGGCGCGGATGGGGTGCCAGGTCTGGCAATAGGGCTTGCTTCCGCGAAGGGAGATGGTGACCCCCAAAGAGTGAGGCTCATTTGTCACTAGCTACCACTGCCTCCTCATCCAGGGTCTGTCCCCACGCACATAAAACTGTTAGATCTACCCACCACCCCATTTCTGCTTTCTAAATCACACATTTCTGTAATGCACCAACCGTCCACCTGGCTGGGGAGGCACAGGGGCCCCCACCCCGTGCCAGCGCCCGCCCGAGAACTGGGGGTTCCCTGCCCCCGCACCTGGGGCCGAGCGCTGAGCCTGGCTGGGTACGCAGACGCAGAAGGAAGCTTCTTGCCTAATTCCAAATCATTTTTCTAAGAACAAAAACTATGTACAAATGAATATTTCCATCTTTATTTCAAATTCTAGGTTTCAACTGCAATATTAATGCTACTCCACAGTGTAATTTACTTGTAATAATATATCATTATTTCCATTTTACAGTTCTCTTCTTAAAGTAGTAAAGCAAATGTTTAAAACAGCACAAATCCGCAGCCCCACCATTCTCCATTCAGGCTCAGAATTTGTGCGCTCCTTTCAGAATTGCACATAATTGAAAACAATGAAAACCCCCGATGTGCTAAATGCTCTAGTCATTAAAGCATTTTTTTACTTTGGAATAAAAGACCGTTCTTGTGGTTGTAGTTATTATTTATTTATTTATTTTTAGAAGCCCCAAACAAGCTGCTTCCTGTTCCCAGACTGACATCTGCTGGGGATGTCAGGCTGACCCGCTTCCCGGGCAGGCCCGCAGCCGGCTGCCACTCCTCCCAGCCTTGGGGGGCAGGGGACTGCACCTGGCGGCTGGGGCCTTATGCGCAGGCCAGGGCCGAGCTGGCCTCTACCAGCTGGTATCCGGGTTTAGAAACCAGCCCAAGGAGACCAGTTTCTCTCCTGCTTCCAGCCACTGGGTTAAGCCCCAGAATGGCAGTGGCTTGGCACAAGGTCTCCGGTGTTGGTGGCTTCAGCAAGGGGCTGGTGGGGAGGAGAGAGACTGGGGGGCAAAATTCGGCACATGGGCAGGATGAGCGTCCTCTGCGTGCAATGGCCTGGAGACTAGAGAAGACTGTCTTATTTCTTTGCTTTCTCTGGGATGTCTCTTTGTGCATCTTTTATTATTATTATTATTATTATTATTATTATTATTATTATTATACTGGTTCCTTTGCCTTGGATAGAACAGCTTCCTCTTAGGCAGCCCTGGGCATTGGGTCCTGTAGGGAGGGTCCCCGTCCTTCGCAAATTAGATTTCCATTCCACTGGCTTCACAGTTAACAACCAGGAACCAGGCTTCCTTTTCCACCCAGAATGAGGGCCCCTCTGCCTATTTCCCAATTTGTAGGAAGACTGGTCTCCCTCTCCTCCGAAATTTAAACCACAGCAGGACTGGGGGTGGGGGCATGTGGGGCTGGGGAAACAGAGGGTTCTTTTCTGTCTTCTGGAGAGTTCTAGCTCCAGGGCCCCTGTGATGTGTGTCTCTGGCTCTGAGCTCTGGGTTCCAGCCCCACGAAGGACATTTTTGGTAAGGTGACTTTGGGCCTGCCCTAGCCAGCCCCCAACACACTCTCCCACATACTCCCGGATTCCTGCCGCTTGGAACCCTCACCCACCCACATCCGTCCCACATCTGTCCCTTCATGACCACCAACATTTCCTTCCCCTGCCCAACTTCTTCCGCTCCTGGCAAACTGCTCACCTCTACACCCGGATGAAGGCACCCCCCAAAACACTTAAACACCTTTAATGAAACCTCACTGTCCATAGAAAAAGCCCAAGCCTTTGGTCCCTACATTCAGAGAAAGCTCTGCCTGGCCTGGCCCAGATCCAGCCCAGGTTTCCCAAGGCCCAGAGCTGCCCTGGGGGTGGAGGAGTCGCTGGGATGACTTCAGGTGGCTCGAGGAGGAGGTCTTAGAAGATGGGATGACCACATGAGAAAAGTGAGCTTGCTTTTTATTCTCTTTCATTTCTCAGCGTCAAGGAGAAAGTCTGGTTTGGTGTTGGTCAACTTTTTTTTTTTTTAAATAAACTTCTAATGTTAGAATTGTTTTAGATTTACAGAAAAGTTGCGAGAATATCACGTGGAGTTTCTGTGCTCCCTGCACAACGTTCCTCACGGTTAACATGGCCAATGGGGGCTGTGACACCTCCCTGGCGAATCTCCCTTTCAACCAGAGCCCTTCCGAAGCCACTGCAGGGAGGGTGAGTGGGACTCTAATCACATTGCTTCATGTGCAATAATATATTTTCTGTTACCTTTTATTTCCAGCAAGTGATACTACTCACCCACATTCTAAATTCCAAAAAGCTCTGAAAAAATGAAAGGTTTTTGTAAGTTTGGAGCCAAAGCTGATTTGAGGCAAGCTATAAATAGTCTTTATCTTACTTGGTGTAAATATTCATACATTTCTCTGCAGAAATATTCATTCATTCTCTGGCCCTCTGGGGATGTTAACTAACGTTGCATACATGCACCACACCACCTTTCAAAATCAGAAAAAAATGTGAATTCCGAAACACATCTGGCGCTGTAAGCCTACAATTTACAGTTACGATACAAAGTTTCTTTTAAAAATAAATTTACGTAAAAAGAGCAAGTCATTTCAAGAGAAACAGTAAGTAAATTGCAAGTACAGGTGACCTAGACTTTTAAGTTCCTCTTTCACTTTTTCCCACCCTTCATACAAACATATAACTAGCACCAAATGGAAAACAAAGAATCTGCAAGGCCTCCAGGATCCTGTCCAAACACCTCAAGTGGCCTTCATCTGTGCTCTGGCCCTACTCACTCCTCCACCCACACCCATACCTCCGTTCTCTCAACACGCCAGACTGGCTCAGGCCTCCAGGCCTTCACATAGTCTGCTCCCTCTCCTTGCAATGCCTTTCTCTGGCAAACTCCTGGCCCTTCTTCCAAGCTTGGCTCAGATGCCACCTCTTGCAGGAAGCCTTTCCTGGTTGTACCCAGTCTTGCTTAAGTGCTCAGCCTGTGTGGTCCCATGGCACACTGCACACAGTATTGTGGGTAAGGAAGCAGCTTGACTCTCAGTTTGACTCCAGTTTGACTCGGCGTCTTTTAGCTGGGTGATCTGCTCACTTACACTCACTAAGATTAATCAGTGGGATTAGTAATGATAGCTACTATGCGTTGAATGCACTCTTCCAAGTGCTTTACATACATAAATTCACTTCATCCTCATAAGCCTGAGAAGTAGAAACTGCTTTGGTTTGGGTTTTTTTTTTTTTTTAAGATTTTATTTATTTGTCAGAGAGAGAAAGAGCACATGAGCAGAGGGAGCGGCAGGCAGAGGGAGAGGGAGAAGCAGGCTCCCCGCTGAGCAAGGAGCCCGATGCGGGACTCCAGGATTCTGAGTCGATGTGGGACTCCAGGATTCTGAGTCGGAGGCAGATGCTTAACTGACTGAGCCACCCAGGCATCCCTAAAAATTGTTTTGATCTCCATTTAACATATGAAGAACTGAGACCCAGAAAGGTTAAGTCCCTTTGCCAAGGTCACGGTCAGCAGGGGCGGAAGGGATTTCTTCCTCGGGCCCTCCCCATCCCCACCATAGAACAGCTAGCAAAGTGCTTGCATCACGGGGCTGCCAGCAGAAAACATTGAGATGAAGTTGGCCGTGGGTGCCGTGCTTATCCTCACAGGCTGCGTCTGGGCACCCCGGGCACGGGGCACCGGTTCGCTTCGGAGTATAGCTCGACCCCAGGGCCTGCACGCTGCGGCTCCCGGCGGCTCCTCTGTGCTCTCTCCCATCTCCTCAGCGGAATCTTCCTGCCTAAGCCCAAGCCAGGTGGGGCTTGCCCAGGGCTTTCTGCTGTAATAGGTATTTACAATTTGGGCATCTCTCTTGGAGCTCAGCAGGAAAAAAATATGTGCCAGACTCACATGTCTTGCATCTAGCACCCTGTACAGGGTCTGAACCAAAAATGTTTGGTAAAGAAATGCAAAGAAAAAAATGATAAAGTAAATGTATGGATGGGTAAATGGATGGACGGATAGAAGGATGGAAGGATGGCTGAAATAACAATGAATGGACACATTTTTGTCCTTAGAATTTCAAATGCACTTGACATACCATGACTAATGAAAAATTACATTATGCAGTTAGCGCTCCGGAGCAGATGCACAGAGGCTGAAAAGGAGAGGAAAGCACCGTCACCGCATTGCACTGTATGTCTGCATTTCTAGTAAAATAGGTGCTAGTAATATTCAGCCCTTGAGACAGGAAACTGGGGAGGGAACAACTGGCATCTATGATAAAGTTAGGACATTTCAGCTGTCACTGGATAAATGCGACGGTATACCAACACTTGGACGTGAGTCTGAGGCGAGATCTTCAACGGCGCTGGAAGGGGCCAGGCCGCGGTGGAGGGGCCAGGCCACCAGGCCCAGCTCTGACGCCGGCCACCTGTCAGCCCAGCAGAGGTGCTCCTCGCACACTAGCTCTGTAACGACCAAATGGAATCCAAGGCAGACGGTCTGCCTGTCGGTGGTGACAAAGGGGTATGATGTCACTGACATTCAATTTATTAGACTACTGTCCCTTATCTTTTTTCTTCTCGTCTAACTTCAGCAGTGGAAGGATAACACATTCCTTCAGGAGTACAGTTTTTAAAGGTACAAGTGTCTAATTATGGGATAAGAGGAAATTATTTTGCTGGAGAGCGCAGAGCAGCCTGGGTCCGGGAACAGCAGCCCCACGCTGCAGTTTAATTTATGTGCTATTTATCTCCTCACGTACACCTGGCAGAAACAATTAGCACTTGGTAATTTGTTGACCTTATCAAGGCCCTAGGATTTGTTATCATAGTTGCCACCAATATAAACGCTGTGGGAAATAAACAATTTAGAAATGGCCCGTTATTAAATCATGCCTATTTAACTGGGTTCGGGTTTGTTTTAGTCTGGTGGAGGCTTCACGTTTTGTCACTTCTTGATCAATATGTTAATTTTCCAAGGGATTTTAAGGATGCTTCCAGAGCCCTATACTATCGCAGTGGGAGTCAGGATCCTTTCCAATGTGCCACCAGCCCCTCAGGAAGCCCTACCCGTGCAAACACAAGTGCAACAGGGAATCTTGCAAGAGGGTTTTCCCGAACAGCAGCCTCTCCCCACTGGCCCTCAGCAGCTCCTGAGACCCAGTCACTTCAGGTCAACCGGGCCTCCCTCCCTTCCTCCCTCCTTCCACGTTCGCACCCACTCCACCAGCACCGCCAGACTGTGCAGAGCGCTTCCCCACTGCCCGGTGCCACGTTGTGAGCCCTGGCCATTCCGTGGCACCTCCGTGGCACCCCAGCATATTCCTCCGTAGACCACGTGGGACGCCACCTACAGAGTTTCTCTGAACTGTGCTCCCCAAAGTTAAAACAGGTGTGATGGAGTGAAAGATATTTTTAGGTATGAGCTGCTTTCTCTCTCCCAATTTCATGCTTTCCCTCCCCATTTAAAGCTGGAAGGGGGTACAGCGCTCACAGCCCTCAGGGAGGCTTCTATTAGAATAGAAAACAAAACAACCAGGCTTTCTGGCTTTTGTTATTCAAAACCTAAATCCTTTGGAGAATTCAGCTGATTCTCAAGCAAAGTCTGAATGAATAGAGGGGGATTTACCCGAGCCTGGAAAGTTCTTGACTGGAGGAAGGAGAGCAGGGGATGGGAGGAGGGAAGGAAAGGAGGATTGAGAGGAGTGGTGGGAGGAGGAGGGGAAAGAAAGAGGGGTAATCAAGGGAAGGGGGGATCTGGAAGAGAAGGGGAGAGGAGAGCGGGAGACCTTGTCTGTATGTTTCCGTAGAGTTCAGGGAATTGGTTCAGCGGAGCCCAGGCAGGTGGCCAAGGACGTGATCAGCAAGGTCACCCAGACCAGGGTTTGCACTTAGCAGCTTTCCAGAGCCGGGCAGAACGGGTAAAACAGGCCTGAGAGTCGATAGGAAGTGCTGTGGACGGAGGAGCTGGAGAGAGAGTGTGTCCTGCCCAAGGACAAGGCTTCCTTTATCCTGAGTCTCCTGTCCCAGAAGGGCCAGCCCCAGACCTCGGACCTGGCAGGGCCAGGTTGGCTGGGATGTGGGGCATCTGAGAAGTGCCTGGATGGATCAGTGAGTGAGAACCAGAATCTGAACGGCAACCCTCCTACCACCTAGAACTGGGGCACAATGGGGGTGGGGGGAGGGAGGAGGCTGGTGAGGGAATTCCTGGAAGGAGAGATGTTATGTTTTGGGTTTTTTCCCCATCAGTCTGGAAGAAAGGGACTCAGAATCTGAAATTACATAGTTTCTGATATGCTCGAGTCTGTGGACTAAGATGTATATCCATGTCCTATCTTTGGGGAATGCTTATTCACAAAATTAAACACATTCCCCTATTGTAGGACTTCTTAGAAATTTTAATATGCTAAAATAATACATTCTGGGATCTCAGAGAAACGGATTCAACAGATCACTTGTGTGCTGGTAAATGATTGATGGCCAACTCAGGAATCAAATCAGGGATTAAAAACCCTGCCTTGTAGCATTTGCCAATTTCTGTGGCATAAATACTCTACATACTCCAAGCCCGCGGCTGAGCTGCCCTGGGTCACAGTTGAGGCCCTTGAGGCCCTTGCCACAGTCCTACAACTCCCTGAGCCCGTCCTCCTGCCTTCGCTCTCCACACCGCATGGTCCAGAGGACTTTCCACAGTAAACTTTCCACAGGCACATCTCTGCCTTGGAGATGTTTCCCCAGGGTTTTACTTGGTCTAAGACTTGTCCTTTTATAAGTGTCGGCGGTTTTAATTAAAGGGACCAGTTTCCTGTTCACTAGGGTATTTCTACAGAGTTGAGTTGTTGTTTTAATTTTTCAAAAGATTTTATTTATTTTTGAGAGAGAGAGAGAGAGAGAGAGAGCGCGAGCACACTGAACTCTCTGAACTCTACTGAACCACACACAGACAAGGTCTCCCTCCCTCCCCTCCCCTTCTCTTCCAGATTCCCCCTTCCCTTGATTCCACCTCCTCCCTTCTCCTCCTCCTCCCCACCCTTCCTCTCTGTCCTCCTTTCCTTCCCTCCTCCCTTCCCTGCTCTCCCTCCTCCAGCTGTCTCCCACTGAGCAGGAAGCCTGAGGCGGGACTCGATCCCAGGACCCTGGGATCATGACCAGAGCCAAAGACAGACATTTAACTGACTGAGCCACCCAGGTGCCCCAAGTTGAGTTCTTTTAAGTGATTATATTTATGCCAAGATCTGAGATTTATGAGGCATAGCATAAGGAATGAATAAAAGACTGGATCCCAATGGTAGCCAGCTTCCAGGATGACCACAAATGATTCCTGCCTCCTGGTAGTCACGCCCCTGTAGAGGGTTGATCTACGTAATGAAGGGGAGCAGATTTTGCCACCCTAAAATATGTGTCTTTGGCATAAGGATTATTTTGAGCTAAAGGCAATTGCAATTCGAAACTCGGCAGATTTGGGAAAAGTTCTTTACCTTCCCTTCAACCGCCTAAATGTACACTGGAAAAGGGGCCTGTACCAGGAAGAGAGCTATTACCAGAGATGCCTTTTTACCTAAGAAACTTACCTGCATAACAGGGCACCTTTGTTTTCCAGACTTCCCTTTTGCCTTCCTGTGAATGGCCTTCCTCCCCTTTGTATCTCCAGGCCCCCTCCCCTTTCCTTGGCTCTGGATGTTACATAAGCTTCAATCACCTGGATGCTCTTTGGGTCTCATATTTTTACGGGGCTCCCGTTTGTTTGAAATTTGTTTTTCTCCTGTTAATCTTACATTAATTATTAGACCAGCCAAAGAACCTAGAAGAGAAGAAGGGAAATATTTTCCACCCCTACGGTAACAAATGGGAAATTGGGAAAATGAGTGTGTGACTCCTTCTGAGGCTAGATCATAAAAGACATGTGGTTTTTGCCTTGCCCTTTCTTGGATTACTCACTCTGGGGAAGCCAGATACCATGTCATAGACTCTTGAGTAGCTCTATGAAGTCCACATGGTTAGACACTACATGGCATCAGCTTGCCAGCCGGAGGGAGCTCCGTGCCGGAAGCAGACCCTGCAGCTCCAGTAAGCCTTGCTTTGGCTGACTGCAGCGCAGCTGAGTGGCTCCTGCATCTCTGGCCTGCAGAAGCTGTGCGAGGTCCTGAGCGCTTCTGGTGCTCTGAGCTGCTGAGTGTGCACGTACTCTGTTGTGCACGTATTTGTAAGTATCAGAGCACCTGATCAAGAGCACCTGATCTACAGCTGTGAACAGGGAGAAAAGATGGATGTAGACGCACAAATACGCAGACTAAGCGGAATATGTATCGTCAGACACCCACCGCTACGCATTTGGGGAAACGGGAGGAGAGAGAGGGAAGAGTTTGTGCATTGGACAAACAAGGAGCCCCGTTAGGGAAGCTTTCAAGAGGTCAATTTTGGAAGGAAAGGAGGTTTGAAGAAAGGCTGGACCACATTTGGGGGGGAGGGGTGTCTCTCCTTTTTGAAGAAATCAAATTTCTGAGGCGTTTATACAAACGTTCTTTGCAAAATGTGAAATTCACTTGAAAATCAATGTATCTTTAGGACATTATGGGTTAGCCTGTTTTCAGTAAAGTAATTCAGTCTTAGAAAAAGTACAGAAAACTTATCAAGACACAAAGTTGTTACCAGCTTGCTGTCTACCACTGCTTACATTGTGTGAGACGTACCAGAATATTTATTTATTAGGTGGGTTTAAATTACAGAATAAAAAGATTCAGTTCTTGGTGGGTTGGTTTCCAACCAGGAAAAATGGGTATAAGCTGAAATAAAGGGAATGATTTCTATTTAATTGAAAGGAATCAACAAACAAAAGCCCTTCAATCAACCAGAGAAAATTAGTACCTCTTCCCAGTCCATTGTTTTTCATTTTGCTTTGCTTTTTGTTTTTTTTTTTTGTTTGTTTGTTTGTTTTTTTAAAGGAAATTTAAAGCCATAGTGGAAGTCATGATGCTGTGGAAATGCAGCCTGGAAAAGCATCCTGGTATCTTCCTTTTGCCTAATTCTCATTCAAGATACCAGTTTCAAATGATATAGGAAGTTTGCTTAAATCAAATAGAAAATTAAAGCACATGAATTAAGCAGCTGGAAGAAAAAGTACTATAAATATAAAGTAAATGAATAAATATATAAAAAAGACACCCAGCCTCACAATAATTAAAGAAATGGAAGCTACAAGGAGATGCAATTTCTAAAACCCTATCAGATTGGCAAAGACTAAAAAGTTTGATAATGCTCTGTAATTGGGAGGAAGGGGAATCAGGCATATCACAGGCTAGGGTAGGAATGTAAATTGGCACAACAATTTTAGAGCGCAATTTGACAACATCTAGCAAAATGTTAAATGCACATACCCTTTGACGCAGTAATTCCATTCCTGGGTATAAGTACAAGCTGGAGGATATCCACTGCAGCCTTGTTGGAAATAAAAACGAAAAAACAGAAATAGCAATGTACACAAGAGAGAGTGGCTAAATCACAAACAAATCAATGATAACAAATGCTTGCATATTTTGTGATCAGCACTGTTCTAAGAGCTCTCCTACGTGAAGTCACGTGATCTCATAAGAACCCTGAGACTTGATTCTCTTCTTAGAATGGCACAGCCACACGAACAGCATCCAGCCATCCAGGTCACTGGGGCGCGTGCTGACACAGGGCTGCTTACGCAATAGGAGGCATGAAGTACGCTGTAGCATAGGCTACAGAGCACGGTCTCCTTTCTGATAAACACTAAAATGCGTATATACATTAACATTTCTGCAGAAAATGTCTAGAAAGATACACCAGAAAGAGTTAACTGAGGAACCCTCAGGGGAACTTTTTTTATTTAATACCTTCTTTACTTTTAAATATTATCTATTTACTTAGTTTTTATTTACTTACTTACTTGCCTATTATGCATGTGTTGAGGTTTCACCTAGTTAGAACACCTGCAAAGGTTGAGGACAGAGTTTTCGAGTCTGCCTTCGCTTCTGACACCAAAGGCCTGTGGAACGGTCAGTTTCCAGCATTCACTAGAAGGGCGCACAGAACTCATCGAAGCTTTTCTATTTGTGGTTGTGGTTTGTTACAGGGAAGCAAGGCAGATTACAATCAGCCAAAGGAAGAGATCCATAGGGCAGAACCTGGGAGGGTTCCAGATGTGAGGCTTCGATGGTTCTCTCCTGTGGATTAAGGAAGCTTTACGCCCTTGGCATCTATGTGTGACAATGCACATGGAGTTCTGCCAACTGGGGAAGCTCACGGGAGCATCAGTGTCTGGAAGGTTTAATGGGGTTTCATTATGTATGCACGACTGACTGATGGCCCACATGGTTGAAGTCTACAGGTTAACTGATACTACATGATCCAAAGCCACACCCTAAATTAGAATGTCCTCCTGGAGGGGCCAGTGCCTACTCGAAGATCCAGTGTGGCCATCCCATGCCCTAAACAAAGACAATCCTATCAGGTATGACATAGATTAATTCCAGAAGCCGAGGGTGAAGGCCAGACTTCCTTTGGGGCAAGGCCAAATTCTTTATTACACATTTTTGTAATTAAAACCTGGAATAGCTGTGTGGTTGGTTTTCCATGTGCTTGTTGGTACATAGTATAGTTTCGAAGTTGAATTTTGGTTTGTTTGTTTGTTTTTTAAGATTTTATTTATTTGTCAGAGAGAGAGAGAGCACAAGCAGGGGGAGCAGCAGGCAGAGGCAGAAGAGGCTTCCCGCTGAGCAAGGAGGCCGATGTGGGGCTCGATCCCAGGACCCTGGGATCATGACCTGAGCTGAAGGCATGCGCTTAACTGACTGAGCCACCCAGGTATCCCATCTAAGTTGTGTTTTTATGTACAAGGACTGGTTTGCACGGAGACTCCCTGATCATGTGGATTTTTGTTCCATGTTTTCTTAGATTCTGTATTTGTCTACTTGGCATCTGTTGGTCACAGGGTCAGACTCACAGCCAAAGCTGTTGACTTCTCCTCTGTGAGCCAATCTTTGTGGCACCTGATAATCATATTACAAATCCTCTAATCAATCATGAGTCCTCACACCCTTTTATTTAAGGAGTCCCAGCCACCTCTTTTATTTAACTCACACACCAAGCCAATATTCCTCTGCCCTAATCACCCAGGGCCAGGTATCATACAACTAGACACCACTCTATAGCCCGGAGCCTGCCAGCTCAAGTTAGCCAACCCTAAGCTGTTTTCTCCGCCTTGCCTCGCCTTGCCTTTCCCATGGGAAACAATAAAGGTTCTGGCCCGTGCTTCCCCCCACTGCCTCTGTCTCCCGACCAAAACTGGTGCTGCCCGATGTGGCCCTGTGCATGATATGCTCCCTTCTCTTGGGAAATGAGTAATAACAATCTTCCTTCAATGGCGTTAGCCTCATTGTATCATCTCTCCAAATTAAAGTCCTGTGGGTACAGTCAAGACAACTGTGAAACCCCTCCTCCACAGCCCTTCCTCCTGGCGCAGGCCTGGGCTCCTACATGCATGTGGAATCCAACGAACAAGTGCACACTACCCGTTTTTCCTCAAGTGATGGCCCATAAACCATTCATCTTGCTTGATGCAATCAGTGTCGTAGGTGCAATTTGGAAAGAAGTTCAATAAACCACTTGTGGAAATGCGCATCAGTTTTCAAATGCTGTGCTGAGTTTACCGAAATACGTACGTCCTAACTTGGTCTGTGTTCTTTTGTCACTCTTTTTACGCACCCAACCCCAGTTCGTTTAGTTAGCAAATATACTTGTATCTACCGCCAATAACTAAACCTGCCTTGGTCAACTTAGAAACTGGAACTCGGAAGGGAGAGAAAGTTCTAGTTATTCCATTTAGGCTGGTTGCACGACTTATTTTAGGCTCTGAGCAAATGTTAGTTCATGAGTGGTTTTGCTTTATTACAAAATGTCAGGGATTTCTTGGAGCTGGCTTTAACCCAAACACCTTAAGTGTACTGTCAGCAAAGGTATGAAAACAAAATTCTGGTAAACTGACGATGTATATTTGGTAGCTATTTCTAAAAAGGACAGTGTTTGACCTGGCAGCCCCCCAAAATGAGGTTTGGTCATATTTGTGCATTTTTAGGGACATAAGGTGTAAACATAGGAGTGGGTTGAAAAGGAGAAAAACTATAATAATATGAAAGAAAGAAAATTTTAAGCCTTTAGCAATAAAAATGGATAAAGTGCTGACGTTATGGACAAATAAGAGTATGAAATGCCAAGCCATAAAGAACGAAGAATATTTGGACTTTTAATAACGCAGGTGAGCTTTTATAGCAATTAAAAAAAAAAACCATCATGACCGCCTCAGGCGATGGTAGAGGCTGTTTATAGTTGGTTTCCAATAATTCCGAAGGGCCAACCCAATTAAGAACTCCAATTCTGAACCAGAAAGGTTTAAAACATTTTAAAGAAGACAACTCTAAAATGCCTCTTTGGGAATACTGACATTTTTTCTTGAGATCACTTAATGAAAAATCATTTTATTTATGCTGTTCCATTTAGCGAAAGTGTGCTAGAAAACCTGAAAAATTAAAAT
Source organism: Ursus maritimus (assembly GCF_017311325.1). NCBI lineage: Eukaryota > Metazoa > Chordata > Mammalia > Carnivora > Ursidae > Ursus > Ursus maritimus. The sequence goes on along the minus strand of NW_024423343.1, from coordinate 56,966,162 downwards.
ACTTTGCTTTTATAATACTCTTGGATCTTCGGCTAAATTTAATAAGCTATAAAGGAACCATGCCTTAACAGCCAAGTGTAAGTTGGGGAATTGCTGCTGGTAAGTCAGGGTAAAGAGTGCTAGTTACAAATGCTCTTGAGCACACAGCAAGTTCTGTGAAGTCACAGGTATCTGGAGGCTTTGAGCTGCAAGTAACAGAATACTCAACCACAAATGGCTTAAACAGGGAGGGCATTTGATTCTTGCACAAAACAAGATGTCTGGGGCAGGCTGATGCAGGATTGGATCAGCACCAGTTAGTGGTCTGTCTTTGCCCATCTTTTTGGACTTCCTTTCCACAACTCCAAATATAGTCCTTGACTAAACCTGTTTTCAAATCTCGAAGGAAGGCTATCCCGAGGGCCCTGGAATTTACAAGTCCTCATAGCAGGAGGGAAAAGAGAGTGGCAGTCTCTTCTGGTCTCCCTCTTTTGGGGGAGGAAAAACCCACCCCTTCCCCAGCTCCGTCAAGCCTCCTCCTCAGATCTCTTTACATTTCAGAGGCCAGCGCTGGGTCTCCCGCCCATCCCTGGCACAGCAAAAGAGAGAGTACATGACGAATTTAGGCTAATTTGATTCATTTCCTGGAGCTGGGCGCATTCTCTATGGAACAAAATTGAGATTTTGTTAGCAAGCAAAAAGGGGTGAGCTGGGTATGTGACAGGAGTATGGGCAAACCGTCAGCAGTGTTTGTGATATTTGGAGGCACAGCACGTGAAAGGTGGGGCATTGGTCCCCATGCCTGAGCTGGTCATTGCTGTTCAAAGGGTGCATAAAAAAGGAAAGATATCTTTCATTTGTCATGTTGTTTAAATTGGATAAGGACTTCAGTAAATCAGATATCCTATGTGTGGCTTTGTTTCAGTCAAGCTATGGGACGGGCTCCTTCCTTAGAAATAAAACTTGGCCAAATCTAGTATGGTTCTTCATAAAATCTATTTGCCAGTAAAAAAGAAATGGTATCCCAAGGTCCCTGGAATTCACCCCAAATGACACAAATACAATAAGCCAAACAGCTGAAATGGCTTACACACAAAATTTGACCAAAGCAAAGAAGCTTGCTCTCATGCTGTGATGAGAAGAGCAGCAAGCTGGAGGCTTTGTTCAAAGCAAAAAGAGCATGGAATTCTAAAGACCGTGGTCCTCCAAAGGGGGCAGCGAGATATTAGTAAACAGGGTTCGTTAATCCACCCAGGCAACAGCCTCAAAAGTTCAAGATGGCTTTCTCATCGGCATTTTCACGGCGTTTCAAAGAATTGAAATGAAAGGCTATGAACTGTACCCGCCACCCCCTCTCCCCTTCTATCATTGCTAGCTGCAGCACACCTGCTGAGCTCCACGGAGACTGGGACTTCCCTCAAGATGGGTGCTTGCCCCAAACAGAAGGTTCGGCCGGCCTGACGAGAACAAGAACCAAGGAACCTTAACCACAGAAATAGAAAGACAAAATGCCAAGCCTCGCAAGAGATGACCTGAAGCGCTGGTATTTCCTACTCCTTGGAACAAGATAAAGAGCAGGAGCACGTGAGGCGGGAAGGCGCCCACTGTCCCAGGACTGACCCTCGGCGGGCGCTGTGCACCATCCACACTGATAACATACTGGGGTGCTTCTGAAGTACCTGGTGGCTGGCTTGAAGTCCACGTGCACAACCCAATAACCAAAGGGTTCATAAATGGAGCTTATAGGATTCTGTGCTACCCCATGGAAACTTGGTTTAAAAAAAAGAAGAAAGAAAGGGGGCGCCTGGGTGGCTCAGTTGTTAAGCGTCTGCCTTTGGCCCAGGGTGTGATCCCAGGGTCCTGGGATCGAGCCCCACATCAGGCTCCCTGCTCCACTGGGAGCCACCGGGAGCCTGCTTCTTCTGCTCCCACTTCCCTGCTTGTGTTCCCTCTCTCATTGGCTGTCTCTCTCTCTGTCAAATAAATAAATAAAATCTTGAAAGAAAGAAAGAAAGAAAGAAAGAAAGAAAGAAAGAAAGAAAGAAAGAAAGAAAGAAAGAAAGAAAGAAAGAAAGAAAGAAAGAAAGAAAGAAAGAAAAACAAAAGCAAAAGGGCAAGTTGAAGAGGGCTGTGTAAAACTTCTACTTCCCCTTCAAACCCACCCTCTCCACGGCCCCTCTGCTGTGGTTTTTCACTGTGGAACAAGCTACACATCTCTCCGTGTCTTCCCTGTCTTCTCTTCTATTCCAGTGGAAGAAGGATTCCTGCATCTACCAAACGCCAGCCACTCCACCCACGTGCCAGATCGCACCCCCTCACCCTGCCACCTCTCAAGGGCTGCACTTCTGTCCCTTCCTTTCCTTCTTCCTTCATTAGCCTCAAACTCTCCTCCTCTTCATTGCTAAAAAGACCAGCCAACCAACCGACCAACCAACCAACCAACCAACCAACCAACCCTTTTGCTTGAACATCTCCCTCCAGCCTCTAACCTCATTTCTTTTATCCCCTTTATGGCAAAACTTCTCAAGAGAGTAATCCAAACTTGCTTTCAAGTGAAACAGAACTCGTCAACCAGCACATCTTTGTCTTCTTTTTCTCAACTGCTCAGCAGCATTTGCTTTCTTTTTGAAACTCTGCCTTCGCCTGGCTGCTCTGTCATACTCTCCTTGGTTTGTTCCCGCCTCATTGGCTGTTTCTCTGGGTCTGTTTTGCTGATCTCCCCTCCTTTCTTTGACCTCTGTTCCAGGCTCATTCGTGGGTCCTTCCCTCTTCTCTTCCCACACTACTACTTCAGTTCTCAGGTGTTAAAAATCACCCACAGAGTGATGATTCTAAATTTATATACCTGCTCCCTCAAACTTTCTCCCAAACTTCGGACGCACGTAGCTAGTGCTCAACTCGATATCTACCCGTATATGCTTAAAGAGCATCTTGAGAGCGCCTGTGTGGCTTAGTCAGTTGAGCGTCTGACTCTTGATCTCAGGGTCGCGAGTTTGGGCCCCATGTTGGGCTCCACACTGGGTTCCACACAGGGAACAAAGCCTACTTAAAAAATAAAAAATAAATTTAAAAAATTAAAAAAAAAAAAGAGCATCTTGAACCTACATTTAAAACATTTTTAAATTGGCTTTTTTGTTTTCTCATTGAGTTCTAAGACTTCTTTGTATATTTCAGTTAAATTCTTCATCAGACAGGTCTTTTTTTTTTTTTTTAGATTTTATTTATTCGTTTGACAGAGATACAGTGAGAGAGGGAACACAAGCAGGGGGAGTGGGAGAGGAAGAAGCAGGCTCTGCATTGAGCAGGGAGCCCGATGCGGGGCTCGATCCCAGGACCCTGGGATCAGGCCCTGAGCCAAAGGCAGACGCTCAATGACTGAGCCACCCAGGTGCCCCCCATCAGATAGGTCTTTTGCAAATATTTTCTCCTAGTCTGTGGCTTGTCTTCTCCTTCTCTTTACAGTGTCTTCTGCAGAGCAGACATTTTAAATTTTAATGCAGTGCAGCTCATCAGTCCTTTCTTTTATGGATTGTGTCTTTGGTATTGAAAATGTTACTTCCATACCCAAGGTCATCTAGATTTTCTCCTATGTTATTTTCTAGGAGATTTAGTTTTGTATTTTACATTTAGGTTTGTAATCCATTCTGAGTTATTTTTTTGTAAGGTGCAAGGTCTGTGTGTAGATTCTGTTTTTTTCCCTGTATGTGGATGTCCACTTGTTCCAGCACCATTTGTTAGAGACTACCTTTGTTCCATTGTACTGTCTTTGTTCCTTTGTCAAAGATCAGTTGACTATGTATGTGGGTCTATTTCTGGGCTTTCTGTTCTGTTCCATGATCTATTTGTCTATTCTTTCACCAGTACCACGCAGTCGTCTTTACTACAGCTTTATAGTAAGTCTTGAAGTCAGTTGTGTCACCTACATTCAAAATAGATTCTTAATTCCCACCTCCACACACTTTCTATACCTGCTCCTCTCTCAAGTCTTTTCTATTTCAGTAAATGGCAACATCCACTTGCTCAGGCTAAAAACCCAGGAGTCACTCTTCAATCCTCCCTTCTCTCCCCCATCCAGTCCATCATTATGTCTTAATTCTTCCTGCAGCAAGCAGATCAAATCAAGTTGCATCTCTCCATTTCTACTGAGTCCAAGTGAGGAGCGAGTCTCATTGGTTCTACCATAACTGGTCTTCCCCTTATCCTCCTCTAGTCAGTGAGCCCCCCACCTTTTCTTCTTCAAAAAAAAGGAAAAGAAATTAGGATTTATTATATACATCTTATATTCAGCCTTAAATGAAAACACAACCAGCCTGAGCTAACATTGTTTTTTTTTTAAGATTTTATTTATTTATTTATTTGAGATAGAGTGAGAGGGAGAGACAGCAAGAGAGAGAGAGAGAAGAGCAGAGGGAAGGGAAGAGGGAGAGGGAGAAGCAGACTCCCCACTGAACTGGGAGCCCATGGGGCTTGATCCCAGGACCCTGGGATCATGACCTGAGCTGAAGGCAGACACTTAACTGACTGAGCCACCCAGGCGCCCCCAAAGTGGTTTTTTTTAAATGAGATCTGTTGAAATCAGATGGGGATATGAGTTCAGGCTAAATTCCTTAGAAGAAAAGGTAAAGCGGGGCACCTGGGTGGCTCAGTCAGTTAAGCGTCTGCCTTCGGCTCAGGTCATGATCCAGGATGCTGGCATCGGGCTCCCTGCTCAGGGGAGAGCCTGCTTCTCCCTCTCCTTCTGCCGCTCCTCCTGCTCGTGTTCTCTCTCTCACTCTCTCAGATACACAAATAAAATCTTAAAAAAGAAAGAAAGAAAGAAAGAAAGAAAGAAAGAAAGAAAGAAAGAAAGAAAGAAAAGGTAAAGCCCTAGACCTGTACTGTCCATGCTAGTAGCCACTAAACCACATGTGGCTATTGAGCACTGGAAATGTGGCTAGTTTGAACTGAAATGTGTTATAAGTATAAAATACACTCCAGATTTTGAAGACTTAGTATGAAATAAAAAAAAGCTAAATAGTCTTACTAATTTTTAGGTTGATTACATGTTAAAGTGATATACATTTGGAATATTGGGTTAAATAAAGTACATTATTCGCAAACAATGAATCCTGGAACACTACATCAAAAACATAAAAAACTAAGGATGTACTGTATGGTGACTAACATAACATAATAAAAAATTATTAAAAAAATAAAGTACATTATTAAGATGAATTTCTTTTTTTTTTTTTTTTAATTTTATTTATTTGACAGAGTGAGAGGGAACACAGCAGGGGGAGTGAGAGAGGAAGAAGCAGGCTCCCAGCAGAAGAGCCCGATGTGGGGCTCGATCCCAGAACTCCAGGATCACGCCCTGAGCCGAAGGCAGACGCTTAACAACTAAGCCACCCAGGCGCCCCAAATTGTTTCTTTTTTAAAAATGTGGCTGCTGGAAAAATTTCAAATACCTCTGTGGTTGGGCAGTGCTGCTCTGGGAAGTACATAACGCATGCTTGGTGCTGTTCTCTGGCCTGACATTCCCTTCCCTGCTCCCAGGATCTCTGCTCCATCTCTCCTAGGCACGTCAGCCAACACATTTGCTACCCCCTCACAGGTGGCTCTCACAACTGGGAGGATTGGGTAAGACGGCAGATGCGTCGAGATGCCACGTGATCTTTAAAAGCATATATCATGGGTGCCTGGCTGGCTCAGTCAGAAGAGTATGCAACTCTTGATCTTGGGGTCATGAATTCGAGCCGCACGTTGGGTGTAGAGATTACCAAAAAAAACTTAATAAAAATAAAAACATCAGATCGTATGCCTTTTTTTGTTGAACACCTCTAATGGCTATCCATTTAAGTTAGAATAAAATCCTAGCACTACATCGTACATATAAGGCCCTGCATAACTGAGAACTTTTACTCATTCCACTTTAGCCATCCCAGCTTCTTGTCTGATCCTCCAAAACACCAGGCTCTTTCCTCCTTCACAGCCTCTGCATTTGCTGTTCCTTCTGCTTGGGATGCTCATACCCTACTTGTTTGATAGCTGGATCCTTTTTACTCCTTGAGTCTTGGCTTAAGTGAATACATGGCAATTCTTGGATATGATGTAATTCTAGATGCATTTTTACATTGCCTTCAAATCTTTAATTCAGTTATTTCAATGAAAAATTGCATAACAATTATAATCCCGTCTGTGTAAAAACTTACGTAGATGTGTACATATATGTAAACATATTAACTATTTGTGAGGATACACACTAGTTAACCGACGTTACCTCTGCAACCTTGCTATGCATCCTCTTCCACAACTTACTTTTCCACAAACCAATATGAGTAAGAAATTTTTCTATGCCAGTTCATACAGATGTACTTTCTTCTTTTTAATGGCTGATGGTCTTCTTTGGTATGGATGTATTATCATTTGTTTCACCGTTTTCCTATATTGATGGATATTTAAATTGTTTCCAATTGTTTTTGCTATTACAATTGAATCTTATTACAGCTGATATGGATTTCAATTCTTCGGATCATAGAAAATAATTTACCTTCCTATGTATGGGAGCCAGTCTTTTATCATAGCTTCTGAAATAATACAGCCTGTTCAATTGTGAAATGTGGCCATCTTAAGCATTAACAAATTTTTTGTATGCAGTTTATATATTGATATCTCGAACCAACATCTTTAAAACTTTAAAGTACATAAGCACTTTGTGACAATTCAACATTGCTAGTAATGCTTTGTGCCCGAGGGCTGTACCAACCAACCATTTATAATTGAAGGATACATTTTTCTCTTCTGAATTGAGGTCTAAGTTATATACAGTAAAGTACACAAATCTTGACTGTCCAGCTTAAGATTTTGCATGTGTAAACATCTGAGAAGCTGCTCCCAAGATAAAAATATAGAGCACTTCTGACCCCTTAGCGGGTTGAAGGACAGCACTTTTCATGAGTAGGATACTTTTTAAGCTGTTTGCTTTCAAATTTCCACATTCCTCATTTCTTTAGGATGAATACTTCTTTACGATTCTTATGGTAATAATAACTAGGAGAAGAGAGAGTAGGGTGAAGAAATAGGGGAATCACAAGCATCTATCGGGTGTTTTCTAATCTCTACTCATCTCCGATCACTTGTTTATTTTTAGAACCTGCTCATGGATATCCTAGGCTGAATGAATGAGAAAATCATGGATTGCCAAAACTTGCAAGGTTATATGATCCAGACTCCCCCAAAATGGTTTCTATTCATTAAGGCCAATATGGGTCATTCAACGCAAATAATGCTATACCATACGGGTTGCAAAATAACGAACAATGTTTGTTTGTTTTAAACAGGGGGAAGTAATGAGCTGTGCATTTTGGTTAAGCAAATTTAATTTGTGTCTTTACAAGAAAAGGAGTAGTGAGAAAGAAACCTGGAGTTATAAGAATAATAATGGAGATACATAAAATAATGACCGAAGTAGGTTATGGTCAGATTACCAATGGCCTCAGTTGCTGAGTTGATATGTTTGGACTTTTTACCCATTCTTTTTTCTGTCTCTTTTTTCTTGGCTGTCCAAAATCCCCTAGGCTATTTCAGTTATACTGGGGTAAATCGAATTCTGTGGCTCCTCTGTATATGTAGTAACAATTTTCTGTGAGAAGATTAATTCCAATTTCCAAATAACTAATTTACAACTTAATCTTTGCAACAGTTTATTATTTTATGACTTGTCATTCTGTTAGCATTACTTAACCTTTCTGCTCCTCAGTAACTTCTGATTTACAGAATAGGTGAGTTAAGCAAGATATTCTCAAATGACATTTTTCAGTCTAAAAATTCAATGATTTACATGAAGTCCTGGCATGTTATTAGCAAAATGTCAACATTTATCACTCAATCCAACAATTTCCTCTTTCAGAACATTCTTTAGCAACATTAAACTATTACTATTTCTTGCACAGAATAAGCATTTAAATAACCACAGGAAAACATGACTGCATAGTTGTGTATAATACTTAAGGACTGGACCTGTGAAGTGATGTTAAAGGGAACTACATAGAAATTTACATTTATCAGTGCCTCTTTCATACCAAGCCATGTAGTCTATATGTTAGTGTGATCCTCATTATACATATGAAGAAGGATCAGCTTGCACAGGGTGACCTCCAAGTGCTGGATGTGGTATCTGAACCTAGATCTGATGAGACGCTCTTTCCACCCAGTACAGCTGTGCTCCTAATACGGAACAGAACGTATACATTCCAAATAAGATATAATGGAGTCAAGTTACAGAACATGTCTGTATTTGCTAGGGTAAAAAGCTAAGCTGCTGCAAGAGAAATATGGTAGCTTGAATACAGTAGCTTAAAAAACACAGTTTACCTGCCCCGAGGTTAGCAGCCAGGTGACTCAGTGCTCTGCTCCCCAGAGTCCTTCAGAGATGCAGTTCCTGCCACACTGTTGCTCTACTGTCCTTGTACGCATGATTAGTGACGGGTTCTCTGGAACCTGAGGGAAACACACATCCAACACTGGAAGTCCTAGATCTGGAATCAGCCTTCATTCACAATCCACTAACAAGATTTTATGTTTTTAACTTTATGTATATATTTTAAAGGTTCATGTATTTTAGAGAGACTGTGAGGAGAGAGGGGCAGAGGGAAAGAGAGAGGGAATCCTCAAGCACGCTCCGCTGAGCATGGAGCCAGATGTAGGGCTCCATCCCAGGACCCCGAGATCATGACTTGAGCCCAAACCAAAGGTCAGCCACTGAACCGACTGAGCCACCCAGGCGTCCCTCTGCTGACAGGACTTTAGTCATGTCATCTACACCTAGCTGCCAAGAAGCTGAGAAACAGTTTGTAGCAAGACAGCCAGGTGCCCAGCTATACTCAGTTAAAATTATGAAGAAAAAAGAATGCATTCTTGTAGTCAACTAGCAAACCCTCATATAATGTCATTTCTCAGAGTAAAATCAACAGAGTTGATAAAATAATCTGCGAAGTGCCTCCTTCAAACAGAGTTCACAGTTATGCTCTGGAGCATAGTGTGTTCTATAAAACCTTATGCAGAGTACTAGGAAAAACGTGACTTGAGATGTGATAAAATGAAGATATGATCTATTCCTTGCGCTCAAAGGCAACCAAGATGGTTTATTTCACCAGAAAAAAAAAAAAAAGGCAATTTCCACAAAGACCAGAAGGAGAGTCAGACTCTCAGACACGTCACTATTTATTAGTCCTTCCCACGCTCCCGTGGCACTTACCTTGCTGCGTGGGCTCTGTACCCTCAAACGCAGGCCACAGACGCAGGCACCGTATGAAGGTTTCTTCCCTCCTTAGCCGCTCGCCAAGTGTGAAAGTAACTCCATCATATGTGATAAGGAAAGAAGATACAGAAATGTTTTCCTGGAATGGCATCAAAATGAGCTGTGGTTTGAGAAGCATAAATATAGAGTAAAAGGAAGAGTTGGATCTGAGAATCTCAACTCCTGTGACTGAGATCTTCTCCTGTGTCTCTGAAGAGCTGTTGCACATCCTACAGCCTGGAAATCTGTGATGCTAAACAGGCCAATCTCCCCACTACCTCCCATTCTTATGTGTCCTTACAAGAAATACCACAATCATCTGTGAGCATCTTTTCAGTGTGGCCATACAGAGGCAGGACTAATAAAGTGACTCAGTAGTCAAGCAGACACGAGTGTCCACAACTGGAGACATCCATTAGAGCCCTGGAAGTGATTTCTTAAAGGACATTTACATTTCTTTCTTCTAATTTTACACTTACCACGCAACTTTGTTGTATCACTTTGAGCGGATACAGACTCTGGAAGAAAGCACTCCAAATGTAAATTAAAAGAATTGCTATCATTTACTAAGCACTTACTAGGCACTAAGCAGTTTCATCATCGTACTGTACAAACTCATTTCATCCCCACAACCACCCCATGAGGGAGGTCCTATTACCCCTATTTGATAGCTGAGGAAAGGTAACTTGCCTAACCTAGGTCACACAACCAGGAAGCAGTACAGCCAGGATTCAAACCCTGGCTTCCTGATTTCTATGGGCTCCTACCACCGTTTCTTGCTTATATATCAGAAACATCTTTTACTGTACATGAAAGAACTTGACATTCTAGTCTATAAATTAGACTCTCAGAAGTTTGGAAAATGTTACACACAGCAGAGGCTGAGCTGAGAAAATCAAGTCTGGAGGCCTTCAAAGCCAAGGATCATAAGAGATAGTTGGTTTGAGAACTCTGTACAGTGCTGCCTGCGTGGTCAAGTCAGTTCCCTTTTTATTTATTTATTTTTATTTTTAATATTTCCTAGTTGCAACATGGGGCTTTTTATTGAGATAATGATTTACAAGTGGTTCAGGATATTCATAGATGAGGAAGGCAATTCAAAAAACTATCAGTTTTTATAGGGGCCCCAAATCAATTAGGAGACCAAAATGTCACTCAAAAGTCTAACCTAGCTCTTTTTTTCTATCACCATAGTGTATTTTTACAAGTTTAAAATGAGATCAATTTTCTTGCCTAAGCAGTTTGCCATTAGAAACATTTCTTGGCACCTGGGTGGCTCAGTCAGTTAAGTGTCTGCCTTTGGCTCAGGTCAGGATCCCAGGTCCTGGGATCGAGTCCCACATCAGGTTCCCTGCTTGGCGGGGAGACCGCTTCTTCCTCTACCCTTACGTCCTGCTTGTGCTCTCATGCTCTCTCTCAATAAATAAAATCTATTAAAAAAAAAAGAAAAAGAAAAAAACTTTTCTGAAGTCTCCAGCAAAATAAAAAGAGCATTAAGTATATGTAAGTAGACGAATCAGAAAAATATAAGAGACAGGAAAAGAAGGTATTTTCTGTCTCTGATTCTTCATTTTTTTTTGTTTTATTTTTTGAAAGATTTTATTTTAAAGTAATCTCTACACCCAATGTGGGGCTTGAACTCACAACCTCAAGAGTCACATGCTCTACCAACTGAGCTAGTCAGGGCCCCGGTCTGTCTTGGACTCTTTGAATGAGAAGGGACATAACTGTTACAAAGAATCTTTTGAGATATAATACAAAGCGATAACTGGAGATAAACATCAATGTGGATTTTGATGTGGGAAGTTGATTAATCATGAGGAAGAAGACTTGCTCTCCAAATGGAGTTGGCAATTTACAAGTGAACAGAAGCTTCACTCATAACTATGTAAATGATGAGAAGTATTTGTGCTTTTTGAGAGATTCTGGCCCTAATCTGAGCCATGCCCTCACTGCAAGTTATAAAGGTAATAGAATAAAACTAAACTACATGCTATCGCACTTTTTTCAAGCTCTGGGCACAAATCTAACCTCTTCTAACACAAATTTGACTAAGATCTACAGAGAGGTGAAAAAACATTCACTTGTAATCCTAAAAATCCACTCATTAACACCAATATTAAAAGAGGGGAAATGATACAAGCACACGCCCAGTTATCTATATGTCAAAGTTCTTGGAATTCTCAACTTCTATAGAAAATATAATTTTGTACATGTATAATGTTGCAGAACTTCTAATCAAATGAAACATTTTTGGCATTTAATTTCAACCCCTAATGAATACAGTTACCTCAAAACTAACTGCTTTCTCTTATTAATGGCTCTGTTGTGCAATGCACAATTATCACACTAGAAGTTAGGCAGAAAGTAAAATTGCACAATCTTAAAGGCTTTCTAAGGAGATTTCAACTTCTTTAAGAAGTCTATGCAATTTACTTCGGAGAAGACTCAAAAGCAAGACATTTGATTTCTTCCTATATTGCTGAAATCTTGAACAAATCCACTAATCTATACATTCCTCCAATACAGAAAAATAATAAGAATTTTCACAGCAAACTTGGGTCAGCTGCACCTGTACCTGAGTTTTATTTATTTAGTTCTTTAAAAAAAAACCTTCCCACTGATTCTTATTTTTCTGTACTAATTTTTATGTTAGCAGAAGACCAGCATTTGATTCTCAAAAGGAACATAGACTAGAGAGCTTCTAAATTTTATTCATTACTTAACCAATCCTCTTTAAACATCTTTCCTATGTAAAGCCATATCTCTTTTAAAATTACTTCTTGCCTTTTCTGCTTCGCTAAGTAACTTTCAATGTTCAGTTTGTGTGTTTGTGTGTTTTGACACTTGCTTATCTTTAACGTGACACAGTAACACAGGGGGCTAACTGCATTCCACTGAATCTGCCCTCGACGGAAACGGTCCTGCGATCACAGACCACCACGGGAGGGCCATGGATGCGGACAAGGGAGGTCACGCGGGAGTGTGAACGTGAGGATGAGGAGACTCTACTATCATCATAAGAGAAGAAGGTGAAGTGGCAAAACGTCTGCAAATAACCAAGTTGTTACTATTTTCTTTCGGTTTTCTTCTATGTTTTTTGAAAGTGCTTAACGTACGCATACTAAAATTTCAACTAGTCTAAAATATTTTAATGGCAAATGTAAGAAAAGTTCTAGTTTTCAAGGTCTAATCTTTTTAGTAGTGGACTTTTACACTCACTATGGAATCGAAACAAGGATATAACCCACCAAACACAAATGGGTTAGTTTTCACAATAATTCCATAATTTCAAAGGAAATATTAAAAATGAATACACTTCTCAGTATAGTCAGAACCACCACCAAAAATCCCTTAATTTTTGAAGCAGAATTTTTTTTTTCCACCGTTGTTTTCCTTTTGGTCACAGTTTATCTATGTTATATTCTTTGTAACATCATTGCTATCATCTTTCAAAAAATGTCCATCTACAAATTAATTAACTTTCTTGAGACAAATCCCTGGTATACTATTCTTCTGAGTCCCATGAAAGACTCACTTTTAAGATACAATTGCAGCTGCCCCACACTGCCAGTTACTGTGTCATACACACGCCTTAAAATTCTGTAATCAGCAACCACCAGGTGCCGTATCGCATTCAGCACACCACAGTCAGTCAATACAGACATCCCCAAACACACCAAGGCTGGTTTTGTCAAATGTTTTATTGAGTGTAGACATCTGGAGTACTGTAAAACATGCATTATCTGTAGATTCAAAAAGGAGCAAGCCACATTGTCCTCACTGTCAAATGTGTCAGGCTTGGCATACATGATGGAGATTAATGAAGTATCATGAGAGTAATATGGTTCCTGAAAAGCTTCTACAATTTGGAGTAGGGTCTTAATCACGTGAAAAGCAAAGCTGTTCACATTCAGTGAACTTGCATTTCATTGGAGGTACACAGTATTTTAATTTTAAAACAAAAATAATTCTGTTTTTAGAAGATTCCCATCCCCCAACTTTATTTTTCCCTCAGTTTTCAGAAATGTTAATTTAAAAAAATCATATCCATTTTTGGAAGTTGTACATTTATCTGAACAATAACATTTATTTCTTCTTCGGTTGCTGAGGTGTATTAAATTTGAAGAAGATAATATCTCCATCTTCAACAATATAATTTCTGCCTTGTTGTCTGTACTTTCCAGCAGCCTGTAAAGAAGAGATAGAGAGGAAATGGGTTATTATACAGTGAAATGCATGAGGTAAATGATAGCATCAGATGCAAAAAGCATTCTATTTCTTGGGTCATATTAAACAAACAAACAAAAAAGAAATATAGGAAAATATGTAAGTTCAAAACTAGACTTGGAGAGAAGCACAATATTCCTGATTTGGGCAGAACTAGATTTTCCATACGTACATAATCATAATGTATTCTCTACTAAACTGTTGGTACATAAATGTAATTATACCAATATCATTAAGTTTCATTACATGCTGTTTATGGTACATTTCTGATGTGTCTGCAAACATCCGGCAAGTCACTGTAACAAAACAGATCAAACCAGGCAGGAAGAAAAGACTATATAACTAGTTTGAAGCTACTTTATTTTCTTAAGGAAATTATTTGGTGATTCTGGTGATGCCAAAAGGAGTTTGCTACAAGGAAAACTATTATCAATCTTAACGTACAGATTTTAAATGATTTCCTTGTAGTTTTTTATTTAGTCTTGACAATGACCACACACAGTGGTGTAGGCTAGAATTCATCACGAAGAAGTCTACTGACTACCAGCCCTAGCTACAAGCAGGCTCTAACAGGTTGGAACTGCAAAGACAGATACGTTTCCCACTTGTAAATCAGACAGATACGTTTCCCACTTGTAAATCAGTCGGCAAAGCAACTGATTCCACCTGCTGGTATGCAGATCCAAGAGCGCAATCCGCAGCAATTCTGTACAAACAAGCAGCAGCCCAGAGACCCAGGTTCGTGCCAGGCACAGCACACACACTCACCCAAAGCACAACAGGCTCTTTAGCGTCTACACTTAATACCGCACACAACGGACACAGTCCCACATGACCCCACCATCAGCTGCTCAACAATGAGAACTCGAGGATCTTTTGGAAAAAATTCTCTAAAGTATTTTCTTTCTGCTAGAATTTATTGAGAACATGAAACCTTTGCCCAATAAGATTAGTACTTCTCTTTGAGGCTATTGATAAGAATGTTCAAAGTCAAGTGCAATTACACTAATCAGAAATAACACTAACAAAGATTGTACATCTGAGGTTAAAATCAACAAAGCAGATCACAGAGCCCTAGTAAGCACATTTTCAAATGTCTAGACTACATATTAAAAATCACCTACCGATTACATGCTAATAAACTGGAGCTAACTTTTAAAAAAACCAGGATACCTTAACATTCTAAAAGATACATATATACACATACAAGCACATACCCACATTCACATGATTTCTGTAAAGACATGTGATATATTGAAGGCCATATGCTACTTATTTTGAGATTCTAAAGCCCACTGTTATAAAACTATATAGACAATTTAAATCAAATACATATTGACATGACATATTAATGTAAGTTTATATACTTTGTTACCACTCAAGTTTACTACTAATTAAAGGTGACAGTGTTCCTTTAAATTCTCTAGAGACCATTTAATCCATTTCCACTGCTATCAGAAACACTGGTTGAAAAAAAAAAATCAATACCCATTTGTGAATCTTGAGTATGTATTAAACAAGACACGTCTAACCAGTTCATTTGCACTTGAAAGCAGCCATCTGTAGAAGCCAGCTTTGCCTAAGCAGATATGATTGCTAATAATGTGATATCCCTGTAGACTACAAAGCCCACACAGAGCTATTCAGTATATAGTTCACAGCGCTGGCATTAAATTAGTTATGCTGCACTGGTGTTAGAAATACACACACACGCAATCTTGCTCTTAAACCTGAAACCTACTTGATAATATACAAGTAACTATTTGTTGAAAAAGAGAGCATAAAGCGATTCATAAATGTTTTACTTTACTTGGAGTTCAAATTCTGAAATGTTAGTTTTGGAGATTAAAAAACACACAAAATACTTAATGGTATTCTAAGCTGAAAAGCCAGAGGTCAATCTTTTTCTAATTTATAGTATAGAAGCTTTCAGTTAGCATAAAGCATTTTCACAAGCAAGAAATATTATTTTATTACATATTATAAGGTTTCTCTGTATAGTACAAGGAAGCATTCCCAATTTATGTATCTTTCAAGTTTATTACAACATAGACATTGATTAAGGATTGATAAAACAGGTTTATACATGAGAGTATAGGAAAGAAGCATTCCCTCCTGAATTCTAGTGATAGAAAAATATCCTTATTTTAATCATCTTTACTCTATGAAAAATATATATGCCAACATGATGCAGCATGTTGAAAAATAATCAGATTTTTCAAGTCTGATGAGTATTCCTGACAAAGTTCGATCTCAATATTTGCGTACCTATCGATACAAATGACACCATTAAAAAGTTAATGACTTTGTTTAGTTATAAAATGTAACTTCTTTCACTCCACTTAAGAAAACAAAATGGCTCTCATTCTACATTGAACCAATTATACCAAGATTTTTCCCTCCTCTTCCTGGGGTTCCAACAGTTCTATTAAAGTCCTGCTGTTCAGTATGATCTTTCCAATGATTACCGATGAGAATAAACTAAACTTGAAATAAACTTTTTTGCATTCCTTTCAAATTATGAAATAGTAAACACAAGAGAGACCTCTTTAACGTCTGCAATATTTTCTATGGTAGTCTTCAAATATCAAATTAAATTAAAGACAAAGAAGCTTTCATACAATGTCAGTTTAATCACTTGACCTATTTATCGATTAGAGATGACACAGTACTAGATTTTGCCAAGTAAAACCTAATAAAGCCAAACAAAATTAAGCTTGCAGCAGCATTTACATTTAAAAAAATCTTTTATTACTCATGTACAGCAATGCTTCATTGTTAGTGGCTGCAAATCAAATTATACTTATTAGCTAAAATAAAGCACAATTTTGGACCTGCCCTCTAGTGTTGAGAAAGCAAATCAAATTCCCAAAGATCTTAAAAAAAAGTACAACCATGAAGTTTTAGCAAGAACAGGTTTTATTTAACTAAATTTCTATCCCTTTCCTTGAATTAATCATAAGCATATACATACTACTTCTATTTCAGATATTCAAATGTAATAAGTATAGTTTTTCATTGGCGGTTAGTGAACAAACTCTTTGAAATTGTAATTACTTAAAACTATTTTTTATTTTCAGTTTTAGAAATATATTAACATACAACACAAATATACTGACAATTCACACATTTTAAAAATCACCTAAAAGCATGTGAACACCTACGGCTCTGTAATCATTGACAGTAACACTAAACCCTGATGCCCATTTTAAAAGACAGTTATCATTCACTTTACTCATGAACATTTTCATAGTAGTAAAAATGATAAACACGAAATCAGAAAAAAATTTCTTACCTTGACCGCATTTTCAGAACCTTCCTCTTTAAAATCTTCATATTTCATTACTTCAGCCATAATGAATCCTTTTTCAAAATCTGTGTGAATCTTTCCTGCAGCTTGAGGAGCCTTCGTCCCTTTCTTTGAGAAGAAAGACCAGAGAAAACTAATTGCATTTAAGATGATTGATTGTAAGCGTAGAGTTTCTTTTCTCTGATCTGCAGTTGGATTCAACTTGAACTTAGTTTAATACTACGGTTAAGATGTCAGATATACAATTAGTACATTTTTAACACGGGGCACTGTCTGTGCAGCAGATTTGAGCACAGACACATCAGTAGATATTAAAGCACAGCTTTGTTTTTCCTAACAGTCATCCAGTTGTATTGATTTAGATGCAGTGGGCTAGTTCTGGTGTCGGTTTCATTTCGATTTTCTATTCTTCACAGTGGAAAAAAAATAAGGATTTTCAAGTAACTTTCAAGCTGAATTATCAAAGGTTTTAAAAAGATAAAAAGCCTTAAAATTTCAGCTCATCTAAAGAACATATAAAAATCAATATATAAAGGGACATTTTAAAGACATTTCCAACAAATCATATAATCTATGTTCAGCAAATAATTTTGAAATTCTCATAAAATTTTAGTAATAAAATTTTCAAACATTTAACATAACACACGCTGCCTCTAACCATCAAGAAGGAAAATTCAAGTTGATATGGGAAGAAAAATGTCTTATAATTACTCCATATGTTAAATTACAAGGACATACATTCCAGACACACACAACCATGGAAAGAAATTTGAGAAATAATGGTGACCTAAAGGCTGCTTAATAAAGCATGTTAAAGTGATAAGGAGTCTGACACTATAAAGCACAGTTTTTACAATAAAAGATGTATTGGGTTAATATGGCTACTCACTGATGCTTACCTGACTAAATATCTCAGCACATTAAATCATGGATACTTACAATCAGTCTTAAGATAAACCAGCTTTCACACTTTCAAGCCCAGAACATGTTATCTTCCCTGCTGCATATACTTAAGTTTGGAAGTTTTAAGTCTCTAAAATATATAGTGAAAATAAACTGTGGCAATTTGTTTACCAACTTAGATTTGCTTTGACATTATTTTCTAAGTCTATATAAAAGGACCTTGGTTAGAAGTCAATCAAACACTTTTTACAAAGAGTAGAAGGAATAAAAGTGAATCTCAGATTCACACAACACATTTAACGTTACGATGAACTGCCTCCGTGATTCTATCCATATTAAATCAAAATAAATGTAACGATAAATTATGATAGTCAGTGAAAACAGAAATCAAAACAGCACTAAAATTTATCAGGGAGCATATACTAAAAAAAGCATAATAAAAGAATCCATAAGACACTGAATATTTCTGAAAGTTCTGACATTTTTATATTCTGTAACGTTATTTGGGACTACATATATTTCAAAATATTTTTCAATAGTGACTACCATATTACAATATATTTACATTTAAAAGCAAGCCATTACAGTTCACAGTTTCCATTGTCCTCTGGGAATAAATTAGTCATTCTTTCTGGTCGTAATCAGTATACATCAATATTTAAAATATATATCACATTTTTAAAGAAGAAAGATTGAATATATAACACTGCAAAAATAAACACCACTTCTATGAATTCAAATAAAAAAGCATGAATTATTACACATTGAGTTTAGCTCTTTGAGCCCAACTGTGTATCTATGAAGAGCATAATGATGTCATATTGCTTTTATTGCTGAAAATGTAATCCGAGCAAAGCAAAGGAGGAAAGAACCACCCGCAACCCAAACAAACTTAGCGAATACAAAATGAAAAGCAACATCAATTTCACTGCAGACAAACCCAGTCACACAGATTAAGCAAGCACAATACTGGTGCGTCTTATCTCGGACCACAGGAGGAGGGTAGACAGATTCTACAGGATGAAGAAATTCAGACTATGTAATAGGCAGAATCAATTGTTACCTGCCTCAATCAATGCCGCTCCACTTTCACTGTTCAGCAGCTCACAAATAATTAAAGTTATCCTGGACAAAAACCTCATCTGTAATGACTAGCTAACCGCCACCATGACAAACTTCAAAGTCAGTGATATCAATCTGAATTCAATAGTGTGGAACTGGATATAGCTGATGAATAAGTATGAATCTTACCCTGATGGTCCATGCACGTACTTCATCTGGGCCTGCAGTGAAAAAGTATTCTAGTTGGAGTGCTGCAAACCCAGCCTTAATGATCTTTGGCAAAGCGCTGAAATAAAATGAAACAAATTCACTCAAC
This sequence comes from Ursus maritimus, assembly GCF_017311325.1. NCBI lineage: Eukaryota > Metazoa > Chordata > Mammalia > Carnivora > Ursidae > Ursus > Ursus maritimus. Next base: position 56,947,085 of record NW_024423343.1, on the reverse strand, counting down.
ATATAAGTTGATTGTGCCAGAGATCAGTATAGAGCTAAAATTATTCATTTCGAGCCGAAATGTTAAGGATATTAGTAAATGACCATTCATCTTTCATAACACACTTGAAGAGGCCTGAAACCATGTAACTGTTTCTAAAAAAATCCCTTCTAAAATTGGTTTTAATTGTATTCGTCTGAATATATCATTTTTAATTGTTTACTATAAAAAAAAAGAAAAATCTGATCTACCCATTCTATGACTATTTTCCTCCAATATTAATTATTTCCAGGACGTGGGTCATGAAAGCAAAATTGATTGAAATCCAATGTTTAAACAATATATTAGTGCTACTCAGAAAAAATTAAGGCAACTGATTCACCCTTTCCCCTCCCCCACTGAACATGACGAAAGAGTTTTGGCGATCATTCCTTCTCAAAAATATACATAACTAATACCTATGTTATAATTAAAACACTGTACAGAGATGACAGATGACAGTTAAAAACTTAATTTAAAATAAATCTTTTCACTCTGTCTCATGGTAAAGAAAGGAGAAGATTCCCTCTTTATAATGGTAATTACTCTGTCATTTATTATTCTATCAGCGCAAGCAATTAAATTACTGCAAGGAAATAGTTGATAATAAAGTGTAGGGAAAATGAATGCTAATTAACCTTTGTGTCATGTTCGCTTCCAGATACTTCTGTCTCTCCTCAGCACTCAATTCTTGCAACTTGAGTTCCAAGGCCCCACTAAAAGGAATGACCAAGGCACCTGGGTCATACTTGTCCACCCACTCTTTAATTTTTATCAACCTGTAGACAAAAAAGGGCACAACATTATCTTGTAGTGCATGCATGACTGTACCACATTCATTATTATCAAGTAGCACATACATATTCATAAGAATTGCACGGTTTTATGATGCCATCTTTTTGTGTATAGCTTTCCAAGGTCAAGGCATTAACAGGCAGCAATTGCTTCAGGTATACGCCATAAGATTTTACTGTAACCTAGTTTTACTTTAGCACATTATCTATACGAACCATTATACAAATATTATAAAACTTTTTAAAGTTACACTAAATTTGTTCAGCGTTAACACCTATGTCCTTGAAAACCTCAATTTTATGATTTATTATTTTCCTTACTTTACAAAGTAAATTTTTAAGAAGCAAAAACATTATGTTCTGTTTGTATAGGAACCACACCTAAGAAGTGCCAGCTAATTTTGAAGAGTTTTTGCCAAATAAATCATTTGTTCCACCCAGATATTTATATGCCTAGGCCAGTTCCCTTTTGGACTAACAAGAGCTTACCTGTCTTTGAGGGAGATTTTGGCTAATCAAAACAAACACATCCAGAAATGCACATTTACAAACCTAGTTGATTATTTCCACACTGTTCTTACTTTTGCAGGAGCACAAATAAGAGAACTGTAGAGGAAATAAATTCCTTCAATCACAAAGGGTTTGGAAAGCCCAATCAGTTAGGGAATAGACACCAAGTTGTTACCCGAAAAGATGTTATTGAGTGATTTTTTTTTTTCTTCCAGATTATGGGTTGTTTTGGCAAAGCAGTAGTTAGAACATAAATGAAATAAGTGTAGTGAATACATTAACCAGGTTCTGATTCTACTACTACTTTGTTAGCTCTTTATTCCTGGGCAGGTTATCAAACCCTTCTAAACCTGTTTCCTCACCTATAAAAATGGAGACAATTGTCGTACATATTATATTGTAATGAACCTGGAAAAGTAATGCCTGGCATACAGTAAACAGCATTACTATTATGATTATTAGTGTTACTAATAACAGTAGTTACTATAGCTAATTTTCATTCTCAGATAATCACAGATTATATGCCTATGATTCTTTGTTTTTGTCTTTTTTTTTTTTTAAGATTTTATTTATCTACTTGAGAGAGAGAAAGAGAGAGAGTGCGAGAACAAGGTGGGGAGGGTAGGGGCAGATGGAGAGGGAGCCCTGATGCGGGGCTTGATCCCAGTACCCAGGCACACACTTCACTGAGCCACCCAGGCGTCCCTATGCCTATGATTCTGGAAGTATAGAAGTGAATATAGATTTCACAGAAACTTATGTTAAAAATATTACTGCATACCATAGTCTTACATAGTTCTATGAGCCTCCCGCATTTATACCAAAGTGTTTTGGTTTTTTTTTCTCTTTTAAAAAAGATTTTATTTATTTATTTGACAGATCAATCTCTCTGGTGTATTCCTTTTTTTTTTTTTTTAAAAAGATTTAATTTATTTATTCGACAGAGATAGAGACAGCCAGCGAGAGAGGGAACATAAGCAGGGGGAGTGGGAGAGGAAGAAGCAGGCTCCCAGCAGAGGAGCCTGATGCGGGGCTTGATCCCAGCACCCTGTGATCACGCCCTGAGCCGAAGGCAGACGCTTAATGACTGAGCCACCCAGGTTCCCCTATACCAAGGTTTTAATAGCTATTATGACAAAAAATTGTGGCAGGAATTCTTTAAATAATCAATGTAAGTGTCACAATAGGGGAAAAGAAGCACAAAAACTAAACCACAAATTCACCAAAACTCACCTATCAAAGAAAATGGCAGGGGATCAGTTATTATAAAATTAGGAATATGGCCTACCAAGTAGGATTTAGGATAGGATAAGGGAATGAAAAATTCACATAACAGTCTGTACATGTTTGTTATATAAGGTTAGCCTGTAATTTACTTATTTAATACTATCAGTAGTTTTGAGCTTCATAGTATTTTTTTTTTCTTTGGTCACATCCTGAAAGAATGGACCAATCCCTAAGATTTATTTTGGAATAAAGTATTTGTCCTTTAAAATAGGAAATCCACAGCAGGTATTTTCTTATCCAAAATTATAAAGGATAGGCTAAGGAAAAAAGGGAAAATTTGTTTCTATTTTTGCTATTTTTCTAAAAAGATTTTATTTTTTAAGTAATCTCTACACCCAACGTGGGGCTCGAACTCACAACCCTGAGATCAAGAGTTGCACATTCCACAGACTGAACCAGCCAGACACCCCAAAAAAGGGAAAATTTAAACGGATACTTCTGCCTATAATAACATTATGAGATTCTAAGTTACTTCACAGACTTACACTGTTCAAACAAAACGATATGGTTTAGTAACATACGTTTATTACACAAGTCAGAGCCAAGTGTGTGTGTGTGTGTGTGTGTGTGTGTGTGTGTGTGTATATAAAGATTCCATACCAAATACAGATTCATTGAAAATGAAATAAAACAAGCCGAGGTAGAAGGATAATATAAAAATATCATACACATTTTGCTTCATAAATATGGTCAACATAACTAATAAAACCAGAACTGTTATGAAACAACAAGATAAGAAATAATTACTTTGGCTAAAACATCAATTCAGAATAACAATAGTTCTACCCTGTCATTTTAACAGCCTTTCCTGCAGAGTCCTCAGAGGGATTATTTGCATTCCTCAGGTGTTCTATTGTACAATTCAGATGAATAAAGACTTACAAATCATTCCTCTACCGCCAATGTGAGACTTTGATCTGGTGAATACACCATTGTACCTTAACTATAATTGGCAAAAAACCTGACAGTGTAGAGCATCACAAGCTTAATAACAAAGGAGAATATCTCAAAGTGTTGACAGATGATCTTCATAATGCAGAAGCAGAGCTGGTACATTTTAGCAATAAATGAGCACTGAGGTCTAAAGGTCTCTAAAGTGACTGACATCAGACCTGCTATAGCCTCACTAAAAGAAAAAGGTACCGGAGCACTCTCCGTAAAGTGAGTTAGGCTCTTTGCCTGCAAGCTTCACTTTTGTGACTTTCACTGTCATAGAAAACACAGGGAAGATGAAAAGTGAGTTGGGTTCTTTGGCTGTCTGCTTTACTTTTGTTACTTTTACTATCAAACAAAAGTGAGAAATGTCCCAAAGTGATTTTTAATTACATATTTGTAATAAACCTTGGGTAATAAAAAATAGTACTCAATTTCAAGATTACAGACTGAAATACATAAAATAAATCTATTACGTCTGATGGTTACAAAAGTGTGATAATGAGGCCAAGATCACAAGTTTGAACCCCATTGGGACCAGTTACCTTTTGCAGAAAAATGTCTATTCTATTGCTACAAACCATACCCCAAACTATAGTTAGTCATCTAAAAATGTGTGCTACTGGCATATGAGGAATATGGAAAATCAAAGTTGAGCTCAGTACCACCACTAGAAAAACAATTTCAAGTGCATTCTGTCAAAGTAACTGAATAATAATCTCCATATACAAATGTTAGCAAATGTCTAAAGAAAACTATCCAATTGTTAGAAACCAAAATAATAAAATGATAATGATATTGTCACAGAATATCAAATTATATGAGGGGAGACAAACAGTAAAGACAGTACACTCCCAAAGAGTTAAACTGTAAAGACTTTGATAATACTCGTTTTGCAAATTTATACAGATTATTACAAGGGGATCCATCTTTTTCTTGATAAGGAGTCAGAGCCATGTTGACTTCCCTAAAGTCTTATGAGTGACAAATGGAAAGAAGAATTGGCATAAGTCGTATTTTTCTCTCTGGTAATGATTCCATAGCAAGGGGACAAAGCGGGGACAATCAGTTTTAAGACTAAAAGGATGACACTTTGAAATACACTGGCAGGTTGTGACGTTAAGACTGTTGGGCAGAATGAGATCTTTAATATTAAGTTAGTATTAGATTTCCAAAAGACCATGTCTCAAATTTACCTTTGCTCTTATAATCTGACCTTCTTAGCAAGTCTTGAAATTCCAGATTTCATAATTTGATTTTCCTAAAGTTCATTTACATTGTTTGTATTTCTTTTCCCTGATACTAATTTTATTTCTTTTTTTTTAAAGCATGTGCACATATTCCCCCCCCCACCAAGATTGATTTATTTATTTGGGGGGGAGGGGCAGAGAGAGAGGGAGAGAATCTCAAGCATAACACAGGGCTCAATCCCACAACTCTGAGATCATACCTGAACCAAAATCAAGAGTTGGATGCTTAACTGACCAAGCCACGCAGGCACCCCTAGTTTTATTTCTAAAAATTCTATTTGTTTCTCTTTCAAATCTACCTGCTTTTTTAAAGTAATATTTTACTCATTTAATAAATTCTTAGTCCCATTCCATATTTTAAACAGAATAATTTAAAAGTTCTTTCCGGGCTGCCCTAATTACTTCTGGTTTCTTGGGTAAAACTCTGCCTCCCACCATGAATCATCAGCTAGCAGCCTCTCACAACAGTTGGTTCCTGTGTATGTGCTGTGCTGTTTGGAGCGTATGGTCATTTGGCAGCAGCACTCAAGTTTGAAGGGAGTCTGTGGTCCCCTGTGTTTGGAAATGTATCTATGGGGTAGTTCTATGCTTGTTCTTCCAGGGAAAGATGTATGAAGGGTTGTGGGCTCTGGATCATTTTAATGCTTAGTGTTTCTGCACTAGGTTATTGGTAATGCAGATTAAAGCCCCCTACCTCTTATATTGCCATCCTAGTCTCTAATTTCTGACAGTACAGTTTCTTCCTTGTCCAGAAGGGGTGGGAATGGGAGGTTTTGTAGTATCTGATCATGGGAAGGATTGCTTTTTCTAGGCTTTATGAGTGAGCCTCATTCCAGCACCTGCAGTCTGGGGCCTATGCCTTAACTCATTCCTACACCCGCCAAGGCCTCTAGGCCATATACAAACTGGGTTTTTTTCCCCCTGAGGGCCATACTCTATTGATTTCACTCTCTACTCTCACTGAGTTTCCTCTTTGTTTTTCACATCTAGAAAATCCCTTATTCGCTTTCAAGTCCTTCTGTGTGTTCTAAAAATAACACACCATCACCAAGACCCTCCTTTTCTGGTTACCTTCTCTGGTGTTTCTGTATTTTAGAACAAGAATGGAGCTTCCTGTACTGGCTCAGTCCACCATCCTAACTGAAAGCTCTCCATACTGGAGTTAAATCTCCCATTCTATTGTGTTCTAATACAACAGCTTTCAATTTTTTTTTTTAAGATTTTATTTATTTATGTGACAGAGAGACAGCCAGCGAGAGAGGGAACACAGCAGGGGAGTGGGAGAGGAAGAAGCAGGCTCATAGTGGAGGAGCCTGATGTGGGGCTCGATCCCATAACACCGGGATCACGCCCTGAGCCGAAGGCAGACGCTTAACGACTGAGCCACCCAGGCGCCCCCAAACTTTTTTTGAACATTACCCAACGGAAGAAATAGATTTTATATTTGATTCAAACATGTGGTGCACAGACAGCTTATTTTTATACACATATCCAAATTGACCCAGGTTTCACAAAACAATACTTACCTTTATAGTGGGAAATAGGACAATCCCAATGGTGCTATTTGATACTCTACATAAAACTAAATTCTTGCAACTTAAAATAAACCCCTGAGATAATTTTCTCTAATATATTTTAAGGGGCACCTGTGGTTCAGTCAGAAGGCGTGCAACTCTTGATCTTGGGGGTCATGAGTTGGAGCCCCACGTGGGGTACAGTGATTACTTAAATAAACACAACTTCAAAAAAAAAAAAAACGCTTCATACTTTAATAAGAACTTTAACTCTTCTGTACACTTCATGTCCATCTAGCCATGCAACTACCTCTTAGCTACTAAATTCTGATTATATTTTCTAAAAATCCTTAAAGATGGCTCAACCCAGCACTAAAGCCAAGTTATATTACCACTTATAGTATCTTTGCTGAACATTAAAACTCTCTCAAATCTGTTCATTCTAGTTTGTAATATCAAACTGTATTTCAAATCTTTAAAACTGTTACATATGATAATATTAGATTCTTATATAAAACCTACATAATTTTCTGTGTGAATCTAGGTCTTAACTTTTCAAAAAATCAGCAGTCACATCTTGCTTCTGAATGAATATAACTGCTGGCAAGAACCATATGTCAATATTCAGAAAATGATGCAACTTCATAAAGGAGGATCTAGGGCTGGTTCGTTAGTGATTTTTTTTTTTTTTAAAGATTTTATTTATTTATTTGACAGAGATAGAGACAGCCAGCGAGAGAGGGAACACAGCAGGGGAGTGGGAGAGGAAGAAGCAGGCTCCCAGCGGAGGAGCCTGATGTGGGGCTCGATCCCAGAATGCCGGGATCACGCCCTGAGCCGAAGGCAGGCGCTTAACCGCTGTGCCACCCAGGCGCCCCTGGTTCGTTAGTGATTTAACATCATTCAGTCAACGGTATTAAGGACTTGACCTTTACTAAGTTAGTTCTTCTCATGTTGTTCATGGTATGGATGTACCATAAATACAGGGGCACTGAAAAACGCTGAGGTCATTTCTAGTCTCTTCCCTTGCAGGTTTACTCTCGTTTCTATTAGAATTCCCCAGAGTCCCAAAGAATGACTTTAAGATATCACACTTCTTTTTTCCATTTTCCAAACATTATCACTGCAAATTAAAGTCAATTTACAGTGTTCTAAAAGAAAAGAAAAAGAAATAAGGCTATGGAAGATAAGATTATCCTCTTACGGATGACAAACATAAATCCAGTTCTTTCACAAATGACAATAAATAACACTGGAATTATTAATACTAAAAATTAATATACAAACAATGTACAAACGGAAATATACCCTATAAACAATATTCATTCAAGGCCAAAAAATGAGCTCTAGAAAATCCAAAATTCCCAACTCTTCAGAATTCTTTGAATAAACTTATTAGAATGGAGATATTAAGGAAGTTAGTGACGGTGGGTGGGGGGAGGCGGAAGGAAGAAGAATTACCCAAAAAAAAAAGTAAACTCTAGTCTAATTGATTAGTGTCTAAATATCTAATCCTTATTCCAAAAGAGATCCCCATCTCTTTGATGTACATAACAGACTTCAAATTTCCCTGTTCTCGTCTGATTTCATGGAACTGTACAGGATAATGAATATAACTTTGTTCCTCAAAGTGTGCTCACACCATTCAGCTATCTATTGGAAATGCAGAACCTCAGAATCTGCATTTTAACAAGATCCCCAGGCATTTCACAGGCATGTCAAACTTGCAGAAGCACTGAACTAAAGCCTTTGAAAATGACGGCACATTAACTGAAAGGATGAAAATGTCTGAGATAACTCTGCAGACCGACTGGTAACTGAGCACATGTTGACCATCTATCCACTGATATGAGGGGAGTGAGAATAACAAAAAAGTTCCTGTTTACATCTTCTAAGTTTGAAAGCAGAGGAGAAAAAAGTCACTAGAATTTCAGGAAGTATAAGGAAAATGTTTGCTGTGAATCTCCCGCAACATCTAACAAGTTTCAGATTCACAGTAAAAATAATTAACTTAGACAGAATTACTATATGGTCAATAGTTTCTTATTTTATAAGACATAATTACACCTCTGTTATATCTAATAAGCTTCAATACCTGGAAAAACATCTGTAGTAAGTTAGCTTTGGAGTCTAGATTCATATTATAAGAAGTGACTCCTACAGAGAGAACTTTGTGAAATTTAAATTGTTATCAAGTAAATGGGGTATTTTGCCCCAATTTCAAGTATTATGCCACAAATTATTCCCTATAAGGACCTCACAGAACCACTGCCTGAAAAACTCCATTTATTTTGCAGTCACTACAATAAAATGGCATTTGTATACATCCAACTATGTGTGTGTCTGTGTGTGTGTGCATGTGTGTGTATAAAAGGAAGTGAAACCTAGAGAAATGGGCATTCCTTTTGCAGCAAATAAATGAAAATCGGGTTTCAGACTCTATTTCAGAGATTAACAAGATTTCTGACCCTAGGAGTAACTGGAAGGTTATGAGGAAACTGAAACGATAGGTGTTATGACAAGGACACAACCTTAAAGCAAATTAGAACAATTGGGATATACTTATCCTAACACTTTCAGCTCACTGTGACTCTGGGATTTCTTAAACTCTTAATGTGCTTAAAAAAGGATCATATATGCAATTAATTTCTATGTGATGAGCACATAACAACTGTATGGGAATATTTTCTATGTTCAGCAAAAATGCTCTGTTTAAAAAAAAAATCTTTCAATGAATAACAGGAGGGAACAGCAGGATGAATCCTAATTAGTCTGAGTAAATCATAGTAATCCCATTCTCTAGCTGGCAACTGGTTAGAGAATGGACATGTGAACCAGTTTTGGCCAACGGGGCATGAGGGGAAGCCTCCTAGGGGCTTTAGAAAAAGATTCTGAATGGGTCCTTTGGCTCTCAAACAGAGAAAAGAAAGGAGTCTCTACTGGACACTATGTCTGGATATTACCCCTGGAAATCTAGCAGCCATTTTGTGACCAAAAGAATGGAAGTGCGGAAAGATGAGAAAAACCCTTCTTCTTGATAATATCACAATCTTGAATTAAACAGGAACATTGAGGGGCGCCTGGGTGGCTCAGTCAGTTAAGCATATGACTCAGGTCATGATCTCCGGGTTGTGAGATTGAGCCCCGCATCAGGCTCTGCGCTCCGAGGGGAGTCCGCTTAAGATTCTTTCCCACTCCCTGCCTCTGCCCTTCCCCTCCGGCACTCTCTCTCTAGTAAGAAAATAAATAAATAAATAAATAAATAAATAAATAAATAAATAAATAAATAAAATCTTAAAAACAAAAAAACAAAAACCAGGAACACTGAATTAAACAACCCTAGAGACTACTACCTTGGGTCTTATTATTATGTATTAGGTTGGTCTTTGTTATTTATAGATGAAGGCATCCTGATCCTGATAATGACTGCATTTTGGGGTTATCTTCATTTAAGTATATGAATGCAGCTCCTCTTAACTGGTCAAACTCCAATTTATTATTTAAGAAACCAGCTCCTGCAGAGCTTTCCCTGAGCTTCCACATGGACAGATGCTATTACCACACTCCACCCTGTATTATAAATTGACTATTTTTTTTAAAAGATTTTATTTATTTATTTGACAGAGAGAGAGACAGCCAGCGAGAGAGGGAACACAAGCAGGGGGAGTGGGAGAGAAAGAAGCAGGCTCGCAGCGGAGGAGCCTGATGTGGGGCTCGATCCCAGAACGCCGGGATCACGCCCTGAGTCGAAGGCAGACGCTTAACGCCTGAGCCACCCAGGCGCCCCATAAATTGACTATTTTTCTTATCTCCTCCCACTATAATAAAAACTTCTTGAGATCAGGGACTTGTCTTTCTTTGTTCCAGATATATCCACAGAACTGTCCTAGCATAGCACTGACACAGATGCTCAAACATTTTCTGAATGGATGATAAGATGGAAAGAGCTTTAGGCTAATAACTGGCTAAGTGACTGCGGGCAGCTACTTAAGGTCTCTTAGCTTTAACTGACTCATCTGCAAACTGATGGTTTTCCACATGTTCTGGGTTCCCTAACAGAGCTCTCAGGGTGCTAAGAGAGGAAAGGGTGGAAAGAGATGAAGGAACATGGAAGTTGAGGACCCTTCACTTTTGTATTTCAACCACAGCTGCATCACTCTTATATGCTGAATTTCCACATCAGATTTCATCAGAAGAAAGTTCTGTTGTTTTTAACAACTCTAAAGTTCAAGGAGTAGATGATCCTTTTCAGATGGCAAACTACCATTTTATGGCATATGCCAGAAACTGAACAAGAGATACAATCTTTCTACTTAAATGCTACAGTTCACCATCTTTAAAAAAAAAAAAAAAGATTTTATTTATGGGGTGCCTGGGTGGCTCAGTCAGTTAAGCATCTGCCTTTGGCTCAGGTCATGATCCCAAGGTCCTGGGATCGAGCCCCGTGTTGGGCTACCTGCTCAGTGGGGAGCCTGCTTCTCCCTCTGCTGCTCTCCCTGTTGTGTTCTGTCTCTCTCTCTCTCTCTCTAATAGACAAATTAATTAAATCTTTAAAAAAAGAGATTTTATTTGTTTATTTGAAGGGGGTGGGGGGGAGAGAGAGCGCACGTGTGTGTGGAGGGGAGAGCAGAGGGGGAGGGGAGAGCAGAGGGAGAGGGACAAGTAGACTCTGCTGAGAGAGGAGCCCGACACAGGGCTCGATCCCACAATCTGGAGATCGTGACCTGAGTGGAAATCAAGAGTCACAGGCTAAACCAACTGAGCCACCCAGGTGCCCCCTACAGTTCACCATCTTTAAAAGAGAAACAAAAAAGTCTTCCTATTTTCTGTTATTCTCTATTCCTTCACATAGACTTTTCATAGCACTTATGTTCTTAATGTTTATGGTCTTCCACCTAGCACTGGTGAATCCACTTACCTAGTTATTAGGGCAAGGAACTTTTAAAATATTTTGTTCACTGCAGTTCCCAGCACCACTTATAATAGTGCCTAGCGTAAGCGGATGCTCATTAGATGCTGGGTGGATCAATGAATAGGAATGAATTAAGTTGAAAGTTAATTTACAGATTAGGTAAATGAACATTCAGAAATACATACGATTCTTTCAGTCAACCTTTAGAAATTAGTAAACCATAGTTGACTTGGCCATTGGAAGTATGCATGCTTATTAGTTAGAGTGGCAAAGTGAAAAATCATACCAACAGAGCATGGGGGAAGCATACCTAGTTCAGGTAAGGCTATACAAAATTCACAATATAGTGGAGTTATTTTCATTCCCATGTTAAACCTGTGGCCTCAACCACTATAATTCAAGTCTAAACCATCAAGGTTTATTGTGAACGTACAAAAAGCACCTCAAAATTTAAGATGTTCCCCAACTCTCATGCTTCTTACTCCTTCAAGGCTACTAAGTTACAACTTGTGTTCATACTGAGTGGTCTCAAGGAGGGTACATTTTTGATACTACAGAGCAATTTTCTCAAAATACAGTTTCTGGACCACCTGTGAATCCAGGACTCTACAAGAAAACCTAGATCTGTGATCTCTGCAAATGGGATTTGCACCTAACCCTTACAACACTTTGCACTGTTTTGATAGCCACTGTTCTTGAATCTCTTTCTCTCTCTCTCTCTCTTTTTTTTTTTTTGCATCTCTACATTCTAGATGTAAACATTACACATAGAAATATCCTGTGATTATAGTTGTCATGAGGTATGAAACCAGTATCTGTAGCTTGAGACTGTGAAACAGCTGCAAAAAACTTCCTATTTTATGATCCTATAGATATGAGATTACTTCTGGCCATTGGGCTCTGAGATAAAGTATCTTTCATTCCACCTTTGTACAAAGAAGACATCAGGTTGATGCAATCTATAATCAAAACATACATTATAGGGAGAGTCACAAGACTTAACTATCACAAATATAATTTTTTAAGAATGTAGATGGTATCAGAAATGAGACTTTCATATCTAGACTACTTATGAAGAGAAGAAAGTCAAACAAAACCTTTACTATCTTGGGAAAGATGGAGGAGAAGACGCTTGGAATAAGACTGGGTATAGATGGGGGTGGGAGGGAGAGAGAGCATGAACTGCAAAACATATGTCATAGTGGTAGTGTGCCAAAGAAACACAGTACTATTAACATGATGAAAACTTTAGTATCAAGTCTTTTTTGATATTGGCCTAAAATTTATAATGGGCTTGTAAATGATAAAAACTAACCTGAGATAGGAACATATTTAACAAAAGAAGTATACTTGTACAAGAAAATTACAAAGCATCATTGACAGAAATTAAAGGCTGAATTAAGTGGAAAGACATTCATACTCATGGACTGAAAGACTGAATGTTGTTAAGATGCCAATATTCTTGGGGTGCCTGAGTGGCTCAGTCGGTTAAGCATCTGCCTTTGGCTCAGGTCATGATCTCGGGGTCCTGGGATCGAGCCCCAGATCGGGCTCCCTGCTCAGAGCAGGGTGTCTGCTTCTCTCTCTGCCCTCTGCCCCTCCCCCCTGGTTGTCCTTGCTCGCTTTCTCTCTCAAATAAATAAATCTTAAAAAAAAAAAGATGGGGGCGCCTGGGTGGCACAGTTGTTAAGCGTCTGCCTTCGGCTCAGGGTGTGATCCCGGTGCTCTGGGATCAAGCCCCACATAGGGCTCCTCCACTAGGAGCCTGCTTCTTCCTCTCCCACTCCCCCTACTTGTGTTCCCTCTCTTGCTGGCTGTCTCTCTCTGTCAAATAAATAAATAAAATCTTTAAAAAAAAAAAGATGGCAAATAGTCTTCAAACTGATTCACAGATGCATTCTATGAAAATTCCAGCTGCCTTTTGTGTAGAAAGTGACAAGCTCATCCTAAAATTCATATGAAAAATGAAAGCCAAAACAGAACAGCCAAAATAATATTGAAAAAAACCTCCAAAATTGAAGGATTCACTATTCCCTATTTCAGAACTTACTATAAAACTATGTGTCAAGTAATCAAGACTATGTGGCATTGGCATAAGGCTAGACATAGAGACCAGTGCAATAGAATTGAGAGTTCGGAAATTAGCCCCTACACCTACAATCAATCGATTAAAAAATTTTAATTGTGGCAAAAAACCCATAAAATTTACCATCTTAACCATTTTTAAATGTATAGTTCAGTAATGTTAACTATATTCACACTAGTGTGTAACGATCTCCAGAACTTTTTCATTTTGCAAACTGAAATTTATACCCACTGAACAAAACCTATTTCTCCCCCAAATCCAGTCCCTTGCAACCATCATTCTCCTTTCTGTTTCTGTGATTTGACTACTTTAGACAATTCTTGGAGGTAAAACCACATAGTTTTTGTCTTATGTGACTGGCTTATTTCACTTAGTATAATGTGCTCAGTATTTATCCATGTTGCAGCATATGTCGAAATGTTTATTTAAGTCCTTTGCCCTTTTTAAATTGGGTTGAGGGTTTTGATATTGAGTTTGTTAGAGTCAATTAACTTTTTTCCCAAGATATATTTATTTTAGAGAGAGAGAGTGTGTGTAAGTGGGGGGAGGGGCAGGAGAGAATCTTTAAGCAGACTCCCTGCTGAAATGCAGGGCTCAATCCCACAACCCATGAGATCATGACCTGAGTCAAAACCAAGAGCCAGATGCTCAACCGACTGAGTCACCCAGGCGCTCCTAGTCAATTATATGTTTGACAAGAGTATCAAGACAATTCAGTGGTTTTCCTTCTTTTTAAATGTTTAATAATATTTCCATTTTATGTATATGCCACATTTTGTTTATCCATTAATTTACTGATGAACATCTGGGTTGTTTCTACCTCTTGACTATGATGAACAATGAGGCAATGAACATGGATACGTAAATATCTCTTCAAAATCCTGCTTTCAATTCTTTGGGATGTATAGCAAGAAGTGGGACTGCTGGATTATACAGTCATTTTATTTTTAATTTTTAAAGGAATCTCCATACTGGTTCTCATTCCCACTAACATTGCACCAAGGTTATAATTTCTGCACATCCTTACCAACATCCAGCAGAGCAGGGAGCCCGATGCAGGGCTCGATCCCAGGACCCTGGGATCACGGCCTGAGTCGAAGGCAGACGCTTAATGACTGAGCCACCCAGGTACCCCCTCATTGTAATTTTGATTTGCATTTCTTTAATGATTAGTGATACTGGCATCTTTTCATGTGCTTATTGGCTATTTATATATCTTCTCTGAGAAATGTTCATTCAAATCCTTTGTCCATTTTTAACTGGGTTATTTGTTTTTTTGTTGTTGCTGACTTTGTGTTATAGTCAATTGATTTTTTTTAAAGAAAAGATTTTATTTATTTATTTGACATAGAGATAGCGAGAGAGGGAACACAAACAGGGAGTGGGAAAGGGAGAAGCAGGCTTCCCACTGAGCAGGGAGCCCAATGCGGGGCTCAATCCCAGGACCTGAGCCAAAGGCAGATGCTTAATGACTGAGCCACCCAGGATGCCCTATAGTCAACTGATTTTTGACAAGGGTACCAAAACGAGTCAATGGGGAAAGAACAATCTACAAATGGTGCTTAGACAAGTGGACATCCACAAACAAAAATAAAAATGAACCAAAGACCTAAATGTAAGAGTCGGAACTATAAAACTCTTAGAAGAAAACATGTGGAAATCTCCATGACCTTGGATTAGGCAATAGTTTCTGAGATAGGACATGTAAGGCACAGACAACCAAACAAAAAATAAATTAGACTCTATAAGAATTAAAAGTTTTGGACACCAATACAATAGACACTATCAAGAAAGTGAAATAACAATCCATAAAATAGAAAAAAATATTAGAACTCATTTATCTGATAAGGCCTAGTAGCCAGAATATATATTTTTAAAACTCAGTAATAATTATAACTTACAACTAACTCAGTAATAAAAGGACAGAAATCCAATTTAAAATGGGCAAAGGATTTGAACAGACATTTCTCCCAGAAAGATAGACAAATGGCCAACAAGCGTATGAAAAGATGCTCAATATCACTAATTATTGAGAAATGCAAATCAAAATGGAAATGAGATACCATTCCACAACCACTACAACGGTTATAATTTAAAAGATGGACAACAGGGTTGCCTGGCCTGCTCAGTCAGAAAAGCATGTGACTCTTGATCTCGGGGGCGTGAGTTGAGCCCACATGGGGTGCAGAGATTACTTAAATAAGAACTTAAAAAAAAAGGTTAAGAAAAATGGGCAATAGTAAGTTGTATATCCATATAATGAAATGTAAGTCAGACATAAAATGAAATGTAAGTCAGACGTAAAAAGAAATGAAGTACTGATATATGCTACAACATGGATGAATCTTAAAACATACTGAGTAAAAGCCACCATACGCAAAGGGCCACATATTCTATAATTCAATTTATTTGAAATATCCTCAATGGACAAATCCAGATAGACAAAATAGATTAGTGGTTGCCAGGGGTTAGGTAGAGAAGGCAAGGCGAAATGACTATTAATAGGCTCAGCGTTTCTTTTTGGAGTGATGAAATGTTCTGGAATTAGTGGTGATGGTGGCACTACATTGTAAATATACCAAAACCCACTGAATTGTGTATTTTAAAAGGGAGAATTTTGTGTATGCTAATTATCTAAAAAAATTTTTTTAAAAAGCTAAACTGAGATTTTAAAAATGAAAAATAAAAGTGCTAATATTCTGCACATTGTGACACTATAATGTTTGACCTTCCTGCAGAGAGATCAGAGATCAATACAAAAAGCAGAAATTCTGGAGTAAGGCAAATATCAACTCAAATTTCAGCTTACTTGCATATTAGCTATAAGATCCTGGAAAAGCCATTTAAGGTTCCTGAACCTCTGTTTAATCACCTATAACACAAATAATAACTACTTATCCTCACAGGTTGATGTCAGTATTAAAGTGCTAGAACATTAGAGACCTTTAAACTTTAGTTCCCAACCTTACTATCTCTTATCAGTGGGGGTCATTCTCAATAGTTACTGTAGAGTTAAAAATACTATTAGATTACCTGTGAATAAAGAATGAGCGTTCTTTTTAAAAACCAGGTATGTATTTCTAGGAAGAAATCTTGCCTCACCAGTCCTTTACAGAAAGGGAGATAACTGAAAGGGAAAGATTCAAGCACAATGATTGCAAAAATATATATTAGGTAACTATGTGTACTAATAAGCATTATGCTAGATGGGGTGCAACTTTGAAAAAGGAGGTAGAGGGGGTAAGGGAAAAAAAGGCAAACACATAAATACAAAAAAGCATAATAAGTGTTATGATAGGGGAAGTAATGTGACACAGCAAAAATGGGGAGGAGGTACACAACCTCAATAAAGGAAGATTTTGGCCTCATTAAAACTAGAAATTTCAGAAAAACAGAAACTAATACATTTAATTGTCTTTTCAATTATAACATTTTTTTCAGGTTAATTTAGTTGTAACGGGAGAAACAGAAAAGGAAAGGGGTTTTTATTCATGATAGAGCTGGAATTTTGTGGGGCCAATAAGAAAGTAAGAAACCCCCAAGGGAAAGATAAATATGGGTGTGTATGTCAGAATCCATTTGCACAGACCGCCTTTCCTAAATGGATCCTTCTCCTGAAGTTGTTCTTAATTCAGCCTCTGGAGGGTGCTTCCATAGTCTAACAAAAGAGGCCATCCCCTCATGATCCTGTTTATCTAAATCCTCTGTTTACCATGTGGGATGCATGTAAATTTCATAAAGGAACAGACACAGAAGGATACAAAACCAAGGCAAATAGTCGATGTAAAAAAAGGGAAAGTCTCTGTTTCTGTATCTATGGAGAAAAGGGATTTCGGGGCCAAGGAGAAACAAGAAGCACTACGGAAGATCTCTTATGCAAACTTCAATTGCAGCAAGTAAGTTCTTATTAACATGTATTTTCAGAGGTGCTAAATAGAACCATGTTAAATGAGAAAGAAGTGACTTCTCTATCAGTAGTATGCCAACTGGCTTAATAGAATATTTTTACCCAAAAAAAAGGAGAATCACATCTACCAAAATTTGTAGTTGGTTTCATAGCTTGTAGTTTGTTCTAATAAGTAAAAATAAGCCAGAGTCCATTATTTTACTGACAAGATACTGTGTGTAAAATGAATTTTTGTAAATAAAAAAAGTTAATTTATTTCAATGAAAGGAATCTCATAATTAAAGCACTGTCATAATTAAAGTACTGCTAAGGGAGGCAGTACAGCATGTGGTTACAGAGCACTGGGGCCAGACAGGAGGAATCCCTAGCCATGTCATGGAACCTCTCTAAAGTCTGTTTTCTCACCTAGAAATGGAGATAGTAATAGCATCTACTTCAGAAGGCTGGTGTGAAGATTAAATGAGAAAGTGCACGTAAAATGCTCAACATGGTATCTGACACAAGTTAAGTGCTCAACATATATTCGTTATTATTATTTAGAAAGTTAAAAATGACAACTTGTGGGGGCGCCTGAGTGGCTCGCTCAGTTAATCATCTGCCTTCAGCTCAAGTCATGATCCCAGGGTCCTGGAATGGACACCCGCATCACATCAGGCTTCCTGCTCAGTGGGGAACCTACTTCTCCCTCTCCCTCTGCTGCTCTACCTGCTTGTGCTCTCTCTCTCTTTCTCTTTCTCTCTCTAACAAACAAACAAACAAATAAATATATAAAATCTTTTTAAAAAAATGACAACTCGTGTCTTTTTAAAATACCTCAATGTTCAGATCACAATTTCTCAAAACAGAACTGTGTTGGATTTATCTATGTCTGGCTATTTTCTTTTTTTTTTTTTTTATAATAATTTTTTATTATGTTATGTTAGTCACCATACAGTACATCCCTAGTTTTTGATGTAAAGTTCCATGATTCATTACTTGCGTATAACACCCAGTGCACCATGCAATACATGCCCTCCTTAATACCCATCACCAGCCTATCCCATTGCCCCACCCCCCTCCCCTCTGAAGCCCTCAGTTTGTTTCCCAGAGTCCATAGTCTCTCATAGTCTGGCTATTTTCTGATAAGGCAGGTCTAAGGGCTAACCACATCAAAATTTATTTAAGGTATTTCTTTTCTTTCTTTTCCTCCTTATATTGTCCTGTCTGCTTATAAAAAATGGCAAGTTTGCTACTCATTAAAATCATTGCTGAGTGATTCTCCTCCAGTTTCTAAGAAGGGGCAAAAAATTATTTAGGGCTACCAATATCACACAAGAAACAGATTGAAGGTAAAGCAGTAGGAAGCATATTTGACCCTGCTACAATTTCTGAACCAGTATTACTCAGACTTGTCACTCCCTGTTCCCTGGCCATTTTGGGAGAGACAAATTGATTAAACATTTAGTCCTTTACTCCTGTTCCCGCTTCAGAAGTTTCTCTTTACCACAGCAACACACTGCCCGCTATATATATCTACTGTTTTAAATAAATTCCCTTCAAAGAAATTGCCAAAAGTAATTTATTAATGACATATTACAAAATACACATTCTTGAGTGTTTTCTCTTACTTTAAGATTTCTGCTCTTAGAATACATCAAAATAATAATTATAAATGAGAATCAAAATGCTATGCAATTGACTTAAGCCCACTTTTCATTTTGTTTCCAGGGGAGATAAATCTTTTCTCTAATAGTCTAGCAGTCATTAAAAATACCCTATCTTTAGGGGCGCCTGGGTGGCTCAGTTGGTTGGGTGTCCGGCTCTTGATTTCAGCTCAGGTCATGATCTCAGGGTCATGGGATCATGCACTGTGTCATCGGGCTCTGTGCTCGGTGGGGAGTCTGCTTGAGACTTTCCCTCTCCCTCTGTCTCTGCCCCTTCCCCCACTTGCACACACTCTCCCTCTCAAATAAATAAGTCTTAAAAAAAATCCTATCTTTATACTGTAGTCAAAAGAATAAAAATAATATATCACTTCTTGTCTATCAAATTAGGAAAGATTAAAACAACAGTAACACTCAGTGTTGGCTGAGGCTAAGGAAATGTACTTTCTTGAATGGCTGCAAGGATGTCCACTGTACCTTATTAATTTTAAGTTTTTTAAAAAAGAGGTCAAATAAACTCAATAGAAAACACAAGTGATCTGGATAAAATATAGTACATTGATATAATAGCATGGTATATGATAATTATAAGCATTATAAAATAGGTAGAAAAACATTCATGGCTCATTAAGACTATCCACTCACACAAGTATTTATCAAATACTGACTTATGTGCTAGCAAAATAGTGGGTTGGTAGTAATAAAGAAGACAGACATTGTCCTTGTCTTCACAGAGTTTAACAAGTCAGCCTTACCAGGTTGATCTAAGTATTTTTTACATATACTGATACACACCTGATAGGAAACAAGGAAGCACTGATGGTCTTTTTTAATTTATTTTTTATTCGGGTATAATTAACAAAGAATAAAATGCACAGATCTTAAATGTTCAGTTTGATGAATTTTGAAAACTTTATATCCGCATCTCAACAAAGATAAAGAGGTTTTTATTTCTCCAGAAAAGTTCCCTTAATAATCCTTTCCAGTCAATCCCACTCCTGCCTCACCATGTCGCTCTGTGTTATTTTATTGGTGAGGTGTATGACTCCCACAGTACAAATACGTCACAATTTAATTATCCATTCTCCTACTGACAGACATGTAAGTTGCTTCCAGTTTTAGGCTATTACCAAAAAGGCTGCTATTATTTTGTGTAACAAAAACATTTGTAACATATGAGCATATATTTTCATTTCTTTTAGGTAAATGCTAGAGGTTGGAATTACAGGATCACAGGGTAGATGTATGCTTAACTTATGTGAAACTGCCAATTTTCCAAAGTGGTTGTACCATTTTATCTTCCCACCAGCAATACATGACAAATGTGTTCCACTTCTTTGTCCACATTTGGTGGTAGTTTTTTAAATTGCCTTTCCCTGATGACTTAAAGATGCTAAGTACCTACTTTCATGTTTATTCTTGTATCTTCTTTTGTAAAGTGTATGTTTGAGCCTTTTGTCCATTTTTAAAATTGGGTAATTGGTCACAGCATTATTTATTTATAGAAATTTTAAGGACATAAGTCCTTGGTCAGATATATGTGTAGTAAATATATTTCTTCTTTAGTCTGTGGCTAGTCTATTCACTTTCTTAGCAATGTTTTTTGATGAAGAGAAGTTATTCATTATGATGAAGTCCAATTTTTTCTTTTATTGTTAGTGTTTTCTTTTTTTTTTTTTTTTTAAGATTTTATTTATTTATTTGACACAGAGAGAGAGAGAGACAGCCAGCGAGAGGGGGAACATAGGCAGGTGGAGTGGGAGAGGAAGAAGCAGGCTCCCAGTGGAGCAGGGATCACGCCCTGAGCCGAAGACAGACACTTAACGACTGAGCCACCCAGGCACCCCTATTGTTAGTGTTTTCTGTATCTCATCTAAGAGATCTTTGGCTATCCCAAGTTGTGAAGATACTCTCCTATGTTTCTTTCCTTTTTTTTTCTTTGTAAAGATTTTATTTATTTATTTGACAGAGAGAGAAACAGCCAGCAAGAGAGGGAACACAGACAGGGAGAGTGGGAGAGGAAGAAGCAGGCTCCCAGCGGAGGAGCCTGATGTGGGGCTCGATCCCAGGACTCTGGGACCACCCCCTGAGCCGAAGGCAGACACCTAACAACTGAGCCACCCAGGAGCCCCAATACTCTCCTATGTTTCAATGAAGGATTATGGAATGAGAAAATGGCACAGTGATCTGCTTAAGGCAAATCAGAATGCTCTGCAGATGAAAAGAAGCTACAGTGTCAAGGCTGATAAACTAGGAGGCTGTCCCTAACTAAAAAATGAGGTGATGAGGTTTTAGTCCTGGTTGATGAGCAGTGTAACTGAAGAGAAAAGGATGAATAAGGGCCAGATTTAGAAGGAAAAAAAATGGAACCTATGATTAATTGAATATGGTATATGAAAGAAGATATGTTAAAATTATTTGAAGAACTTAAGATTCAGAGGGTGCTAGTATTACTAACCAAGAGGAAAGTTAAAAGTAGATTCCACTGTGGATGTATTACAGGAAAAAATAAGGAGTTTAGTTTTATATATATAAAGCTTAATAATGATAATGGAATAAGCCAAGTGGAGACTGCTTGTTGAGAGTCAATAATAATGAAACTTGAAAAGGGCTAAGAGGAGAAACTAAGGCTGCTGATTTGCAAATCATTAGCAGGGAGCAGCACTTCTCAACACAACAGCCACATACCAGCAGCATCAGCATCACCTGGGATCTTCTTGGACCTGACAGATCTCAGACCCCATCCCAGACCTACTGACTCAGAAACTCCCATAGTGGGGCCCGCAATCTGTGTTGCTCTGTGTGTGTGTGTGTGTGTGTTTAAAGACTTTATTTTTTTTGAGAGAGCGAGAGCAAGAAAGAGAGCACAAGCTGGGGGGGTGGGGCAGAGGAAGAAGCAGATTCCCCGCTGAGCAGGAATCTGACTCCAGGACCCTGGGATCATGACCTGAGCCGAAGGCAGACGCTTAACCGACTGAGCTACCCAGGCGCCCCAGCAATCTGTGTTTTAATAAATCCTGCAGATGATTCTGCTGCACACTAAAGTTTGAGAACCACCTGCATATAAGTTAGAGTCAAAGGTAAAAGCACAGAGGGAAAGTGAAAAAGAGTCACTCAATTACTAATCCCTAGGGAAGAGAAGAGTCATGGCCAAGCACAGAGAAAATCAGTAAAGAGACTAGAAGTGAAAGGCTAATATACCTGTCACTCAAAACCCAAGCAGAAGAGAATGTCATCAAGTTTCTAAAGAAAATTTATTCTGGTAGGGTCAGAGACAAAAAGACAGAGACAAGTACATGCATACTTTCATTTATTATAGACCCCCCCCCCAACAACATGAGGGTCATATTGCATTGAAGAAAATATTATTCAGAATATATTTTCCATATTAGTTTTCCTTTAAATAAGAGAAATCTGCAAATGAAGTAATACAAAAATACTACTATAAAATTTCATTTATTTTTATTTTATTCATTCATTCACTTATTATTTTAATTTAAATTCAATTAATTAACATATAATGTATTATTTGTTTCAGGGGTACAGATCTGTGATTCATCAGTCTTATATAATACCTAGTGTTCGTTACAACACATATCCTCCCCAATGTGGATCACCAGTCATCCCATCCCCACCCCCTCCCCTCTAGCAACCCTGTTTGTTTCCTAAGATTAAGAGTCTTTTACAGTCTGTCTCCCTCTCTAGTTTCTTCTTGTTTCATTTTTATTATTATTATTTTTAATAATAATATTTTATGCAGGGCTTAAACTCACGACCCTGACTGAGATCAAGACCTGAGCTGAGATCAAGAGTTAGACACTTAATGACTGAGCCACCCAGGTGCCCCCAAACTGCATTTCTTTTAAAAGGAAAGGAGAAATTGGCAGGCATCTTACATGTGTAATTTCATTTAATACTTACATAGCTTTTTTAAGGAGGAAGAAGAGAAAAGGCTGTAGTGTAAAAGGAATGTGGGGCCAAAATAAGTTGTTCTAAAGACTAGAGACATAATAGCAAGCTAATATACTGAAAGGAAACATCTACGGGGGATGGGGGGAAACTGATGATACAGGAGAGAGAAAGAGGAGATGTAGATGAACGGAGATATATGTGCACAACTAAAAGGCTGTCTTTGGCTAAGTACGTAGACCAGGGGTCTACCGTACATTTTTGTAAGGCCTGCAAGTTCAGAACAGGTTTTACATTTTTTCAAACGATTTTATTTTTAAGTAATCTTTACACCTAACACTGAGATCAAGAGTCGCATGCTCTACCAATTGAGCCAGCCAGGCTCCCCAGTTTTTATATTTTAAAATGATTTCTCAAAAATGAAAAAAAAAAAGAGAAGGAAGAATATTTTGTGACAGTGAAATTATATGAAATTCAAATTTCAGTGTCCATAAGTGAAGTTTTATCGACACTGGCATACCCATTTATTTACATACTGTCCAAGGCTGCCTTCACAGTCTAACAGCAAAGGTGAGTAGCTGCAAGAGACTGTGTGGTCCTCAAAACTGGAAATACTTACCATGTAACACATACCACAGAACATTGCTGCCCCTGGGATAGACAGTTCATCCACCTGTGCGCTACACCTGTGCGCTAAACCTTAGATGTATCTAACTAGAATGGAAGGACTTCTACTGATCTAGACATTTCTATCAATGAGGACTAAAAGTCAGTGTTGAAACATAAGGGATACATTCAACTGATTTCATCCAGCTAGCTATTCAATCGGTCCACAGTACTTACTGAGTTGAGGGCAAGCACTGGAGATACAAAATGCAGAAAATACAGACATGGTCCTTATTCTCCTGGAATTTAAATTCTCATGAGACAGAAAGACAAATAAGCAAGATTATATATCTTGTGATAAGTGCTCTGAAGTAAATACACACGATGCTGTGAACAAAAGGGAGTCTGGGAGATAACTCTAGACAGAGTAGTCAGGGAAGGTATTTCTGAGGAGGCCACAGGGGCCAACCATGGTGGGGGATAGGGATGTGGTGAATAAGGGGGGGCTGACAATTAAATGTTCTTACATTTCTGCAGACACAGAAACATAAGAGGAAAGAGAAATTCATACACTGTGAGTAGCACACATGGAACACTTTCCCTGATGAATTTTCCAATGGTATTTTCACTACAAAGTATACACAGTGTAATTATATAATGGGTTCATATGGTTTGGGAACAAAATACAAATTAAAACACACACACACACACACACACACACACACACACACACACACACAAACACCGTATAATTACTTAATTACCCGTGAGATAGGAATGGTTCCAGAAAACCATTTCCGCTTATCAGGTATATACAGTAACAGTCTTTTTTTTTTTTTTTTTTTTTTAAATGGGGGAGAAACGTTCCATACGATGTAAGTTTTACAGGATACCGGCAAATGCAAACAAGCCAAAGAAAGCAAAAATGGTAGGCGTTTCTTAATTGCTTAAACCAAAATTAAGCTTTTCCTACTTTTTTATTCTATGAATACATCACAACAAATAAATATCAAAAATGAGCATAAAAGGATAAACACTAATAGAAACCAGAGTGTTCTTCGGTTCTAATTCATACATAGCTAATGCAGCATAACATATCAGTTGAAGCTTGACAAATGACAAGCTACGAACTTTGGGAAAGAGTTGGTGTCATTTGATTCTTAATTCTCAATTTCTTACTTAGGATATACCAAAACAACTGTTTAAGACACAACCTGTCCATTCTCTGGGTTGGCTATGCAGTTTGTTCCATGTTAAAATAATTCTTTCATTATCTTGTTTTTCAGACATAAATAACTTCCTGCTCAAAATTTAAACAGACTGAAGTAGTACAAAATAAAACATTTGGTAATCTTTCAGATATTTATAAAATTACGCAATTCTAGTTTATTTCTCCTTATGAAAAAGAGAGAAAACATGGTTTTCAACCATTTAAAAAGCCAGACACAGGTCTATCGAAATGTACGGTACATTCAATGTAATGATTCATAGTGTCTCTAATAGAAAGATTCAGCAGTTCTCAATCGAGACCTTTATTCCTTCTCTGAATAAATGATGCCTGAAATTTTTATTCTTGTTCTAATGGAATTTCAATGGCCTTCACTGCAAATCTACTGGAAATTTTTGCATATTAAGTGGAAAAAATTAAATGATGTTAACCACATTTTAATGTGATTAAGGCTGACAGGGTCATTATTTCTGCTAATCACTCAGTTTAAAAAGCTCAAACAAAACTTTATAACAGACAAGGTTTTTAATTTTCTGTATATCTTGTTGAAATTAAAAAAAAAAACTGTAGAAGAAGGGAAAAAACCATACCACAGTCCTTGACAAAAACCAATGAGTAGTTCCTACAATTTGCAGATGGGTTTCATTATACTTAATCTGGTGATGTAAAAACAAAAATGCAAAACAATCTCATACTGCACATGCTCCTCTGGTTTCTTTCTTTTTAAACACAAAGAGGGTAAGGAAAATGTGCTTTGTAGAATTTTGAGTTCTGTGTTTCCTATTTGCTGCTAAATGGAAACAAATACAGTTTTTTCTTTAGATCTTACAGTAAACTAAAACCAGAATTAATGCAAAATACTGCCTCAAACAATTCTTCAATGTTCTAACTTTTAGATTAATCTATGCCATGCTACTATGAATATTTCAAATATATCAGTGTAAACTAAAAATCTTTACTGATACAAATCTCCAAAAAGAGTGGTACTAACTGCTATTAGAAGAATAACAGGAATTACAGTGACTAGCAGTGCTTATAGACAATTTGTCTTTTCTGTTTTCTGGTATGATATTTACTTTGTTCACTGGTTCTTCTACACCAGAAACTTTAAATTAATTACTTGAGCTCGCAGGTATATTTGATGTAATTTTGGTGCTCTACTTGGAAAAACTTATTTTTAAAAGTACAACATTAAAATATTTTCAAAGCAAAAATGAGCAGGGCCTTAGCCAAAAAGACTTAACAAACATCTTCTCTAATTTTCTGAGCATTTCAATATTCTCCATAAAGAAGAGCAATTAGGTACATAACCCATACGCTCATAAGAATGAAGCAAATACCTCACTACTCTTTTTGTTGGCTGTGAACTGCTTAACTAATACTGGTTGCTGAAAATCATCTTTATCTTTCAGCTACAAAAATGGTAATTTCTAAAAATGATTTGAGGACTGTAATTCATTTTGACATATAACATAATATGACTATTCCTAATCCAGTAGTTGGTCGTTTTTACAAAAACAAAATTAATTAGCTTTTAGAAAAATATGACAAGCAAATTATTTTTAAAAAGAAACACACACCTGAAGTTCAGGCAGTCTAATTCATATTGATTCACCCCAATCTAGTAAACTTAAACCAATTCAGTGACTACAAGCAAAACATTGCATACACAAAAAAGATTAAGTATTTTTTTTGCATTGTAGTTTTCTAAAGCTGTATGAAACTATGATCACTGCAAATAATAGTCAAACTAACAATTATAAAACTTAAGCTACAGGTGCAGTACCTTTATCCAAAAAAACCCAGATCATTCTTTTCATGGTAAATTACTCAACTGCATGCAAATAGATAAATGAGTTTACCTCGCTGATCACAATCTCGGTAGCTAACAAAAGCAGAGCACCTGGCCAATAAACAAGTCCTTTGAAATTCAATTTCATACTAAAGTTTGAAAAATCGCTGTTTTGTTTTCACACTGAAAATCATAACCAAACTGTTTTTCAGCTAGAAGATCAGCCTTTTGTGAAGAGGAAGAGAGTAGGGTCTGTAGTAGATTACATAAATATCAAGAAGTTGGATATTAATGCTGCATTGTAGCCGTGGTCTTTGATGTCCACACAAAAAATTAATTTTGTTGAACTTCAAAAAAATTTTAGTGTGATGCTATGCACTGGTGCATCAACTAATAATCCTCCAGAATTTCTGTGCTCATCTAAAAAGAGTCCCTGCTGAATGTTCTAATGCATCTTATTGTGAATCTTCAGCAAATAAAACTTCATGTATGAGCTCATGATGTGCTTTGCTGCCAGAGAGTCACAGACTCTGTGGGAAGCTCTTTATCTTCCCAGCAGTCAGTTCTCTGAGAACATCAGTGCAGCTACTGTAGTTACCTGTAGATTACTTGTATTTTCTCACATCTGTGTCCAGCAATCTAAACCATGATGATAAAGGGTCATTAGGTTTTGAGTGAGGAAGGGGATGGACTAGACAATTTACTCTGATAAGCTCCTTGTTGGGAGCTCCAGTTTAGAATGTGAAATGTCGGATATGGACAGTTTTACACTGGAAGGAAAAAAGAATTTCACTCTTCTGCGCTGACAATTAAAAATGATGCAGTTTAATGTCTCACTATACTCTGTTGATTCACATTTTATGTGAGGGATTTATAATTAAAAGTATTTAAGAGAAATAATTTTCTGTTTGTAAAATGGACGTCTACGCTCTATTAGTCACAAAGAATTCAGGTACAATTACTAAGATAACTGCTGTTTGGAGCACAGCAAAGCAATTTCCCACAGTGGGACTTACAGTTCAATTTACCAGTTGGGCAAATATTTTGTGCTCTGTAGTGGCCTAGAGAGTTAAAAGCTATAGGTAACATTCGGGCAGTGTTATACCTGGAGAAAAGTTCCTTCAATCCAAATGGATGGCTTAGATTTCAAAGTAAAGAGAATACCCTAAAAACATTTCCCCAAATTAGTATTATATAATTTTGAAACTAACACAAAATACTGTTGTCACAGAAACTCTGACTGACCTCCTGTCATCCCTGAAACACAGCTCATAATTTAGAACTCAACCCTGTATTTTATTTTTGTATTTGTGTTGGATCATAAATCATTCTGATACTTAATCACATTTTCCTAGTAATCAGCTGATAGAATACGTTATATTCTTGATTAGATTATAGAATGGGAATACTAATTACTTAAATTTAAATGCCTTAGAATAATAGTGTCAGGTTACAGAAATATAAAAAAGAAAAAAAATTTTTTGGTGTCCTTCAGTTATTATGTGGCATACCACATAAGTAGGATGACAGAAGTATTTTAGTTAAGGAAAAGAAACAGGGGCTTTAAAAATGTTCGCTAAATTTGCATCCATAATTTACCTCTTATTTGGGTATGCTTATTTTAGTACAATATTGTGTCCTCTACCCATCTTCCACCAAAAGGAAATTTTAAGAGGTTAACAGTGACTAGAACAAATAAAACACTACCCTACCTCAAAGAACTATATTAAAATTATAAAAGTACGTGAATAAAATCATCCAATATTTTTAAATGAAACATCAAGTAGTGATTTGGTTGTTTTTGGAAAAAGTCTTAAAATGGTATTCATTTGGACCATTTAAAGGCTTACCAGTGCTGCTGGAGAAGAAAAATAAAAATATTTATTGTCAGAGTTGTTTGGTAGCACTAAATACAAGTAAGCTATATTTTCCAACAGGTTAAGGATAAACTAAGAATTTAAAAAACTCCTGTTCTTCCTTTCAAATACATGAATGGTCTAAAATCCATTTATGAAAGACCATAAAATGGGAGATATGTTACTATTACCAATGAAGAGTCATTTTTAAAAATAAAAAAGTATTGTAAAATATAACATTTGGTAACTAACATTAACACCTTAAGGCAATATGAGAACACAAATCCATAATAATTATTCATACACCAAGCCATTGTAAACCTAAATCATTTCTGAAGACCTGAATGTGTCAAGAACTTTGACAATTATGACTGGAGCCAGGAAACTGTAGCAGTGCAGAATTTCTTATGAATTTCTGCAGTTACTTTTTATAAATGCTGTCTTGGATGACAGCTTAATGTGTACCACATGCAATATTTATTCTTCTTCAGTGTCAGACTGTCTAGCCATCCAAGGGAATACAAAGAATGTCACTTATTAGGATAAAAGCACAAGGAAGGTAATCAAGGACATATGTAACATCAGCCAATCATGCCCTATTTCAACATCCTATTCCATTCATAACAGTTCAACAATTATTTGCTTACTGATAACTTGCTTTCAGGCTGTTTGTGTTCACCATAATGGTGGTTTGCATTTATTTTGCTCTTTAGAATTGGACACTTGCTGTGCCATGCATGTTTGTCAAAACTTTATATCTTCTGTCAGAAATGGCTTAGCATATCGAATAATTTCTATTTGTCAAGAACTACCAATACAACAATCAGTAGCCCTTGATGTCAATAGGGCACTGAAATAACTATAAAACAGCAAATGTATAACTATTAAATATTTCACAGAAAAAAATTCTTTAAGTGACACATAGTAAGAAAGTCATTATTAGCTAAGCCACACACACATACCTTCCCGTGCTTATGGTTAAGGATGCTTAATAGGCATTGCTTTTTTCTTTTGTTTCAGTTTTCCAAGATTACAAAGCTGACGGAATATCCCAATCTAATCTGGTAGTCTTTAAACTATATATCCAAAATGTCTAAGTAATACCAAGTCACATTAAAAACCATACTTGGCCACCCATACAAATTTCACTTAATAATAGATGTAAAACAATGTCCCATCATACACCATAGCTATGAAATGTGTAATTATAGAAACATAATTAATTATACTTAATCAGAAAACTAACCAGATATGACTTCAACAACGTATTCTAGTAACATTTAAAGGCTTTTAAAAGTACTCGTTTCCAGAGATCTAGACAACTAAGATGTTTATCTCTGAACATAAGAAAGGAAACAAAAGGTCAATATTCTCCATATTCCCTCTCTTGGTCTCTTTTTTTCCTCTTCAGTCTCTATCTCAGATTTGGCCTGAAGTAAAATTCTACCATGTGAGAGACATTCCACGCAAACTAATGCACACTAACTAAGCCACTTCAGTGGTTTTTTTCTGACTCTTACTTGGAGATTGTATAGATTAGTATGTGTGGAATGTCTCTCACATCATAGAATTTTACTTCAGGCCAAATCTCCCCACCCCACTGTACACATGTCTTGTAACGCAAACAGCATATGTCCTCCTTGTAAGGGACAAAGAGATAATGATATCTTTGGAGTTTTCCAGCACGACAGATAACATCCCAGTGACCAGGCAAACATTCTCCAAGACCCCTGACTTCAGGGAATGAATGACTTATGAAGGACCACCTAGACCCACTCCTTGTTCTGACCAGTTCCTGGTTGTCTAAGAGGACATATGCACCAGACCACAATCACCAGTAAAAACCCCAGACCTCTGGGGCGCCTGGGTGGCACAGTCATTAAGCATCTGCCTTCGGCTCAGGGCCTGATCCCAGGGTCCTGGGATCGAGCCCCACATCAGGCTTCTCCGCTGGGAGCCTTCTTCCTCTCCCACTCCCCCTGCTTGTGTTCCCTCTCTCGCTGGCTGTCTCTCTCTGTCAAATGAATAAATAAATAAATCTAAAAAAACAAAAACAAAAACAAAAATCCCCCAGACCCCAAGCAAAGATGAGACTCATGCTCTTTTCCTTTCTGAGTCTCCTAGACACTGTCCATATCTCCATGTATTTATCTCCAATAAACTCTGTTTTCACTTCCAAAAAAAAAAAAAAAAAAAACAGAAATATTTTTCGTGGGTGTTTTTTAGGGGGGAGAGGCAGAGGGAGTGGGAGAGAGAGAATCTTAAGCAGGCTCCATGCCCAGTGTGGAGCCCAAGACAGGGCTCAATTCTACCACCCTGAGATCATTGACCAGAGCTGAAATCAAGAGTTGGACTCTTAACGGACAGAGCCGCCCAGGTGCCCCTGGATTTTTCTTAACTTAACATCTATAAACTGTGTTGTAGACCATCAATTTTCTTAGTTATATAGTTAAGTGTTATAGTGTACCTGCTGATAGGACTAGGGAAAATCCATTTGGATGGAGTTGGAAAGGTATAGAGGTAAGTCTTGATTAACAAAAAGAAAACACAGCAAGATTTTCTAAATGCTGCTGTTCCACTTAAAAGTCTTGAGGAGAGGCGCCTGGGTAACTCCAATGGTTAAGCGTCTGCCTCCGGCTTTGGTCATGATCTCCAGGTCCTGGGATGGAGCCCCATGTCAGGCTCCCAGCTCAGCAGGGAATATGCTTCTCCCTTTCCCTCTGCCTCTCCCCTTGCTTGTGCTCTCTGTCTCTCAAATGGATAAATAAAATTAAAAAAAAAAAAAGTCTGGAGCATTCACAAAACAGTAAAATCTCACCAAACATGAAGTCTGGTTCTATGTCTAAACAAATTTTTAACTGGATCCTAAAAATTTGGGAGGAAGCGTGTTGAGGGAAGGAGAGAAGAAACAAAAGTACAGTGAAAAGAAGGAAAAATATAAGTGACCATATCCTTGCAAATTTTAGAAGATAGAACACTACAATATTATAAAAACCAAAAATATGTATATTTAGGAGAAATAAAACAAAATGGGAAATTGCTATCTTTTAAAAACAATTCAGGTATAATTAACATACAGTGTTATATTAGTTTCGGGTGTAAAATATAATGATTCAACAATTCTATACATTTCTCAGTGCTCATCAAGGTAAGTGTACTCTTAATTCACTTTCTCTATTTCACCCAGAGATGGATATTTGGGGCTGCTTCCATGTCGTGGCTATGGCAAATAAATATGGGGTGCATATATCCTTTCAAGTTAGTGTTTTCGTTTTCCCTGGGTAAAGAGCTGGTAGTGGAATTACTGGACATTATTTTCCACAGGGGCTCTACCAATTTATATTCCCGCCAACAGTGCGTGAAGGTTCCTTTTTCACCACATCCTTGCCAACATTTGTTGTTTCTTGTCTTCTTGATTTTAGCCAATCTGACAAGTGTGAGGTGACATCTCATTGTGGTTTTGACTTGCGTTTCCCTGATCAGTGATGTTGAGCATCTTGCCATGTGTCTGCTGGCCATGGTCTTCTTTGGAAAAATGTCTATTCAGGTCCTCTGCCCATTTTTTAATTGGATTGTTAGGGTTGTGGTTCTCATTTTGGGGGGGGGGGGTTTGTATTGAATTGTATAAGTTCTTTATATATCTTGGACATTAACCCCTTATCAGATATATCATTTGCAAATATATTCTCCCATTCAGTAGGCTGCCTTTTTGTTTTGTTGGTGGTTGCCTTTGCTGTGCAAAAGCTTTTTATTCTGGTGTAGACCCCAATAGCTTATTTTTCCTTTTATTTCCTTTGTTTGAGGAAACATATCTAGAAAAATGTTTATACACCCTATGTCAAAGAAATTACTGTCTGTTTTCTTCTAGAAGTTTTATGGTGTAAGAAAGTGGTCCAGTTTCATTCTTTTGCATGTAGCTGTTTTCCCAGAACCATCTGTTGAAGAGACTTTTACCCATTATATACTCTTGCCTCCTTTGTCATAGCTTGACCATTTTATTTATTTATTTATTTATTTATTTATTTATTTATCCTTTATTTCTAATCTTCTAGCTGTATGGGTTTCTGTGCAATTTTCACTAGAATGCAACTAACAAAAAACCCCTATGCAATTCTTGTTCCTTGAAAGGCTTGCTCTAAATGCAATAAAATGTTTTATACTTTTTCTCATGAGCTCAAGATAAAAGATGTCTTTAAGATGTTTAACTAGGTTTCTCACTTTATACTTCTCTAAGTAAATAGGTAACTATTTGCCTTTCGACGTTGTTATGAGGATTAATCCAAATAAGAGAACATATTATGGGGGCACCTGGGTGGCTCAGTCAGTGAAACGTCTGCCTTCAGCTCAGGTCATGATCCTGGGATCCCCGGATCAAGCCCCACGTCAGGCTCCCTGCTTGGTGGGGAGTCTGCTTCTCCCTCTCCCTTTGCCCCTCCCCCCAGCTTGTGTGTGCATATGCTTTCACGCTCTCCGTCTTAAATAAATAAAATCTTAAAAAGAGAGGGAGAGAGAGAACATACTATGTAAGTGCCCCAAAGTCCAGCATATAACACATGCTCAACAAATGGTAGTATTTTGCCCAAGACATATGTATATATGTTCTTTCCATTATGCTGCTATGCATGAATGTAGAATTTAAGCGGAATATTATACAAATTATCTATCTGTACTTCATCTATTAAAGATACGCACACATGCATACACATGTACAATTCCCACTTTCAAGAAGGTCTTAAAAACATTCCAAGTTACTGAAAGCACAAGGAATAGAACAAATAACTATGCGGTTAAAAACACACACACATACAAAACAACCAAGTGGTAGAAGAAAGTACTTATCTTTTTTTTCTCTCTCTCTTTTTTTTTAAAGATTTTATTTATTTATTTGACAGAGAGAGACAGCCAGCGAGAGAGGGAACACAAGCAGGGGGAGTGAGAGAGGAAGAAGCAGGCTCCCAGCGGAGGAGCCCGATGTGGGGCTCGATCCCGCAACTCCGGGATCACGCCCTGAGCCGAAGGCAGACGCTTAACGACTGCGCCACCCAGGCGCCCCAAGAAAGTACTTATCTTAAAACATGATCAATAATATGTATTTTCTATGTGAAAATATATAAACTACTTTAACTATTGTCCCTATAAAGGGCTATTAAATTGCTACATGTTTGGAATATAGTTTTCAATGACAAATTCATGAAAATTAAAATACTGTTTAGGTAACAATTTTTATATTACCTTCAGTTGGCATTCTCTAATCAGGTTACAGTGACTTTTTAGCTTCAAATTTCACAGTGCATTAACTGTTTAATAACAACAAAACCTTATCTAAATGAAATTTATAGTGATAGTAAATGTAGCTAGTATACGACCTATTGCTCAGGCCTCTTCTACCTTTCCCACCACCAAGGGCCCAATGCTTACTACTATGGCATAGTAGTAAAGGTCATGGGCTCTGGAGATAATAAACTGCTTAGGTTTGAATTTTGGCACCATTAACTGGCTATACAAGCTTGGCCGAGTTCCTCAAGCGCTCTATACTTGCTTTGCTTTCCTTAAAATAATGATGGTAACAATTTTATAAGGTTTTTGGGAGTCTTAAATGTAACTGGAATATAGTTAAATGGTCAGTTAAGCATCAAGTCAACACTTAACTACAACTAATACAACATTTTAGACATATGAATTTGTTGTTATTCATGATATTCTTTCACTCCACATCGAATTTATGATATTCTTTCACTCCATATCTAATTCATGATATTCTTTCACTCCACATCAATTCCTTCACCCCTAGCAGTGTAGAATTATTAACAAATTGTATGGTATGCTGGGGGGGGGGCAAATTCTGCTTACCATTTTAATATATATATAATGATCTGTGGTTATAGCTATGGTTTCTGGGGTCTATTCTGTACTACTATTTTAGACATGGCAACTTGACGTAATTTTTAGTTTTACTTTCAGTAAGAGCCATTGTATTTTCTCTAACAAAATTTTTATATATATGGTATATGTTTAAAAATGGTTGATATAGAGGGTGCTAAAATATACTGCTGTAACATTATTACATAGTTAATATAATAAAATGATAAGGCAAGACAAAAACACCAACAGCTAAAGCTTGTTATCCTAAGAAAGATACACAGTTGTCACCTTGACAATTATCTCTTTTAATTAACACTAAACAATTTGGTAGAGATGATATTTTCTGAGATAAAACATAACAGAATGTTCAAGTTAATTAAAGCAATACTTTCAAAGATATGTGAAGAATCACAAATATATCTTGCTCTGTCATGTGTGGAACAGGCATAAACATTCAAGTCAAACGGGCTTATTTCTAATACTTGCCTGCTACAAGAACTTGGGCGTGTTCCACCATCTCTCCAACTGCCCTAGCTCTAAAACAGCACGATACCATCTATGCTTCAGAAATATTCATAAAATTTTCCTATGTCTCATCTATTCTTCTATTAACATCTTACCAATTTCTAAGCTCAAAAGGGTGCCTGCCACATAGTAGGAGCTCAATAATAAATGATGGTTTGCCACGTATGTCTTTTAGTTTGGTACAGGAAAAGCTAAGTCAATGTCACTTAATGGGATGGTAGGGGTAAGAGACAAAAGAAAAATGGCACCATTTAAGGCAACAATTTTAAATATAAATTATGTATGAAAAATACTAGTTACTTTCATGTTTCAGACATCCAGAAATGCTCTTTGCAAAAAACCTTTTCAAACATCATTTAAAACAAGAAAAAAAAGCCAAAAACTATTATCAACAGACAGACATTATTTTTCTTTTAAATATCAAAATGGACTAAACCCAAAGATGTCTTCCACAGACTACACAGTTCTTTTTAAAAGAATTTCTAAGGAAAATGTTGATAATCATCACGAATACTGGTGACTACTCCTTGATCTTAATGACAAATACTTAAAGTTCTAAAAAGGTACCTTTGTATTTCTATTAATGGACACACTAATTTCATTTACCATTTAGCTAACATAACCCACTCCTAACTTAAAATGCAGATCTCTTAATTCAATGATCAAAATGTTTCATTTTCGTGAACAATCAATTCGAGGCCAAAATAGTTCAGTGTTGTGTGGGCCAGGTTGGGATGTGTCTGAGGATCCAATGAACTAATGTAAATTATGATGTTATAAAGTTTTGACAAATGTTATTTTTTTAAAAGATTTTATTTTTAAGTAAGCTATATCCCTAACGTGAGGCCCGAACTTACAACCCCGAGATCAAGAGTCGTAAGCTCTACCAGCTGAGCCAGCCAGATGCCCCAAGCTATTATTTTTAGTAAAGTTCAACCTACTTCTTTGAGGTCATACATTGAGGGACTTGTAAAAGAAGTGCTTTATGAGTGGTAAAGTGGATCAGCAAGTTGCTAGACAAGCATAAAAAAGGAAAGATGAAATTCAAAGTAAATCTATATATTTGCAAACACTACTTTAAAGGTTGTTTAAAACACCTGGCAATCTAAAATCTTTCTGGACTCTAAGAAATTAACTATCGCAAGCCAGAAGATAAATGATGGCCATTCTTAAAAACAATTCACTTTTACAACATATTTAGGATATGTTTTAAAATCTATTTACTTGCAATGTATCTGAATAAGAATTTACAAAGTTCTTTTCAAGTGGTTGTCTTCAGATTTTACTCTTTTTCAATGCCCTGTCACACATGCCTTTGCATTTGCTGTTCCCTCTCCCTGGACTGAGTTTTCTTCAGATCCTCTCATGGCACCCTCCTTTACTTCATAAAGGCCTTCCTTAACTACTCTAACTAAAATGGCACCTCTCTTCCCCTGCCTTATTTTTCTTCGTTGTTTTAGTTATCTCCTGACATTAAATATTAAATATTTGTTCACTGGTTGTCTATTATCCCATAAGACTATAAGCCTTAAGGGGCAAGGGCTTTTTCTGCTTACCATCTAAAATGGTACCTGACACACAGAAGGGCTCAATGATTACCTGCTTACAAAAGGAAAAAGAAAACATAGTTCCCACCTCCTCAATGAGTTCACAGTCTTCATAAGAAACATAAATTTGAAATGTATATTCATAATCATAGTTTTTATGAAATTAATTTCTCTTAAGAAAGTATTTAAAAACTGAATGGATATCAGTGTGCAGCCCTGAACTTTATAGATAGGGGTGTACTCAAAGTTCCTAAGTCAGTTATCTTAGAACATATATTTTTCTTAAATGCTTTTTTTTTTTTAAAGATTTTATTTATTTATTCGACAGAGAGAGAGACAGCCAGCGAGAGAGGGAACACAAGCAGGGGGAGCGGGAGAGGAAGAAGCAGACTCCTACCGATGAAGCCTGATGTGGGGCTCGATCCCAGAACACCAGGATCACGCCCTGAGCCAAAGGCAGACGCTTAACGACTGAGCCACCAAGGCGCCCCCTTAGAACATATTTTTAAGGGAGAATTTAAAAATTGGTGATAAAAATGGTTACAGATACCAAATATGTCTCATCCAAACTGCACTATTTCTACTATGTTGTGAGTTAAGGAGGCTTTTGAAGGTATTTCATAATCTACTGTTTTTGATGGGGAAATGCTTTCCAGGTCACGTCAGAATTTAAAAATGTAATAGTTTGAGTCATATAACTAGCCTCAAATACAGATATGTCAATTCTACAGACAGGTTTTATTTCCACTTTGTTCTCATTCTAGCCAAAGCAATAGCCACTCACTATAAGGAAGGATCTGAACATGGTGAGACCCAGAAAAGATTTATTTTCAAGGGGTAGAGATATGAGACAGGGAATGAGAGTAGGGGAAGGATCAGGTCTTATCTCCAACCCAGCCAGAAAAGTTGCTCATAAATTGGGTCTTTGCAACCTCAGTAATGCTCTATATAGTTCCACAGGAAAAAAAAATCCTACCATGACAAACCCGTACATGAGGGTTGAGAAGGTACTAGATATTTGCATGGGCATCTTTTCTTTGTGAATATGCTGTAATCCAATTCTTTAAAATCATAAAATTCTAGCACTGGAAGAGGGAATCTTAGAGATGATCTTTACTAACTTTCACTGCCTCACCTCCAACACACACACACACACACACACACACACACACACACACACATATTCAAAATAGGGAAAATGAGATATAGAAGATCACAATGGAACCATTTTATTTTTTTTATTTTTATTTTTTTTAAAGATTTTATTTATTTATTTATGTGACAGAGAGACAGCCAGCGAGAGAGGGAACACAAGCAGGGGGAGTGCGAGAGGAAGAAGCAGGCTCGTAGCGGAGGAGCCTGATGTGGGACTCGATCCCGGAACGCCAGGATCACGCCCTGAGCCGAAGGCAGACGCTTTAACGACTGCGCTACCCAGGCGCCCCACAATGGAACCATTTTAAAAGGCTTTTTAAAGAATAAACGGCCATTTAAAAAAATGCTATTGTAGTAAACAATGATTTCATCTAACGGAAGCCAAGAAATAACAATAAATCCTCTAAGCTGTGAATGGTAAAGTCACAGAGCCCAATCTGAGAAGGAGATAGGGGCAGAGTCATGGAAGATGGTGAGTGTATCACGGGAATTTAATTGCTACTGCTACTGTACAATAGAGATGATTCTCGGTTGTTCGTTTTGTTTTGGAGTACAACTGTTCCAAAGCATAAAACTACAGCTGTAGACATATATGTAACACATTTTATTCCTTTATCCATATAATGAAAAGAAAAACCAAGGGAATATATTCGGAAGATACATTTAGAAGACTAAACAAGTCCTTTTTCTATTATTGTATTCTTTTTGAGTATGCTAATTAAATTTGGGAGATAATGTTTATACAGAACACATTTTATGTGAACATTCTGATGAATTGTCTTCAATACATGAAAGACTAAGTAATTTGCTTGCAGTCAACAACCTAGATAGCAGCAAATAAGGACCACTGCACTAATATTTCAAATTCTAAAGTAGCAGTATTCTTAACATACCAAAATTCCTCATAATACACACTACCTAATTTATAAATAGACTATATGCTCAAAGTTTCTTAGAATTCATTTTCTTTCTTTTTTTTTTAAGATTTTATTTTTTATTTTATTTCTAGAGGGAGAGAGAAAGCACACGCAAGCAGGGAGGGGCAGAGGGAGAGAGAGAATACCAAACAAGCTCCGCACTCAGCATGCAGCTTGATGCAGGGCTTGATCTCACAACCCCGAGCCGAAATCAAGAGCTGGGTGCTTAACTGACTGAGCCACCCAGGCACCCCAGATTCATTTTCTTTATAGACCCAATGTTATCAATGGTACTCAACATTTTGGTCTAGCCTTCAAAAGGCTATTTAACTCATAATGTAGTAGCTGGACTACAACATTAACTCCAAAGGTAGATCTTGTGACTGGGGAACACAGGAGAGAACACAGGAATGAAGGGCAGTGGAAATAATATTCCTTTCCTAGTCTGCACAAGCAGGATATTAGACAAAACATGAAAACTGCCCAAAATGGCACCCTCTCCTTTCCTTTTCTACAGCCTTCTCCTAGGAAAAGGTTATTCAGACCCTGTATACTGCATTAAGGCTCCATTCTAATCCCTTCATAAGGCCCTGTCTTACATCTTCTACCACCAACAGTCCTAAAATTTCTAGGCTTCAAAATTCTCCTCCACTTCTACCAACTACTACTAGTCAAAACTCCCACTTATTAGTGTAGCTCATCTCAACTCACAGTTTTGGAAATAAAATTTGATCTAGAGGTCCTTCATTTCCGGGGCACAAATTTTTAAAAATATATAAATTTTTAAAAATAGTCCTTAAATTATTCACCAAATAAGTGGGGTAGAGAGGCAGTTTAATTCTTTTGTGTACTTGAATCATTTATAATTTGAAAAACAGTATGTAAGTTAAACTTTCCCTTTCATTTCTTAAATTATGAGTATCTGTGCATGTATGGAGAACATATATTTTAATTTCATATGAGAGAATCCTAGAGAACATTTGTTTGTTTTGTATGGAAAACATTTTAATTGTTCCTTTTCAAAAAAAATTTAATTCCAGTATAGTTAACATACAGTGTTATATTAGTTTCAGATATAGAATAGAGTAATTCAACAGTTCTGTACATTACTCAATGCTCATCATGATAAGTGTACATTTTAGCCCCCATCACCTATTTCACACATACCTCATTGACCTCCCCTCTGGCAAGTGAACACTTGTGTTTTTAAAAGAGCTTTAGTCTCTTAAAGCTAGACACAATTCTGTGAAACGTTTCCCTACTATATGCTGTGAAATTCTTCAGCTACTTTA
The DNA here is from genome assembly GCF_017311325.1 of Ursus maritimus. Lineage (NCBI taxonomy): Eukaryota > Metazoa > Chordata > Mammalia > Carnivora > Ursidae > Ursus > Ursus maritimus. The sequence continues at coordinate 56,907,542 of NW_024423343.1, read as the reverse complement.
AAAAAGATAAACATCCTGACATATTCGATTAATTATATCACTCACAGAACAGTAAGTCAACAGATGTGCTAATGAAAATAACTGACCCTCCCAAAGTATCGCTTTCTCAAATTCAGTGAACTATTTTGCAAATAGAAATTATTGTCTGTAAATAGTATGGGACAAAAATCCAAATAAGCCAGGGGAAATTCCTAAAATGCATACCACAGTGGGTAGCATTATAAATAGCATTATATTCCTATAAAAAGATGTGATTTCTTCTATAATTATCTTTTTCATAATATGGAATTAGAGTGTTACTTGGTTTTGTTACGACTAAGCACTCTAGGGTACTAATATCACTTGATAAGAATATGAAATTGCTGAAAGAGTATGCAAAATCCATTTAACGAGAACCAGAAAGAAATTCACAAGTATTATTACATGTATATACATGTACAAACGCAAAAGAAAATTCCAAGTAAAAAGATTCCTGAATAAGCAAAGGTCTTCTCCCTCACACTTCTTTTAAAGTTCCAGCTCTTGTAATAAAAAAAAAATTTATTTTGCTTTAGTATATTCTCTTAAGCTCTCAAGATTCCGATCCAAGAAATTAGAAAATAATTAATTCCACAAAATCCACTCACCGGAAATTATTTGAAATCCTAACTCACAGTGCATATGACACTGTTTCAAAGCTTTATCATAATACAAATTAAAAAGCAGACAGTTGAGAATCATCTAGTAGCAAAAACAAAAGACTGTAAAACAAAGAAGGGGTCTAAAGAAAAATTTTTAGATTCATTTATAACAAGTAAAATTGAGAATATTTTGTACAGCAGTTCACCAATTTAATCAATCCTATATTTTAAAAAATTGCTTAGTTTAGACTTCCAGAATACCCTTGACCTGCTCTATCACCCCTTCACATCTGTCAAAGGAGCATATAAGCACCAGTCCTCATGAAGGAATCACCATTTAAAAAAGTATTTGATTTATGAAAATCATTACAAATTATAGCTTATAAAATTTAATTCAGCTAAAAAAACCCCTCACATGTTAAAATAAACTTCCCAGTTGTGATTTGAAGTAGGTAGGAACACACTCAGAATAAATAATGTATTCTCATAGGCTTCACAATATTAGGTACTTCAAGATGAAGGTGACACAACAACCCCCCAAAACTGTATGAACCACAAATGATAAAAAACAGAAATTATAATCCCCCCAAAACATTGCATGGATATTTCAGGGCTTTTCCTTTGCCAGACTAGTGGATGATAAAAACATTTAAAAATCTCATACATGTGAATCTTGCTTTATACAACAGGGTATGTTTCTGAAAACTTTATGCGAATTAAACTTAATTTCAAATCTACTTGAGAAGCTCCTAAACTAAAATGAATAATTTTTTAAGAATAATTACTTATTCTCATCTTAACTGTTTCAAGTAAATCAAATGTGTAACAATGCAATTCTTCCACAGCAGCATAAATTTCTAGCTTCAGTAAATAATCTTGTCAGAAACTGATGACTTCTTAGAATTGTTTTATAGAAATAGTTTTACCTTTATATGGATATATGTATATACATGTATATCTGTATTGTGTATATAGATATACAGACATACAAAATTATATGTAAAAAATGAATATACTTCCTTCTTCATGCAGGGTTGCTGAGATACAGTACCTGTAATTCTCCCACACAGTTCGAGAAATCAAGGAAATGTTGGATTTATTCCGTGATTCTCCCCCTAACCAGGCATACAATGTATAGTATCACCAAACTATTTCCAGTTGTTGCACACAAATTATGTGGAAAACTAACCAAAACAGGAAAGTGGGGATGAGGGGACTGAATCACAGAACAGTAAGAATGAAACCTTTTTCTATTTAGAATTCAGTTAGTGAAATCGACACACTGCCCTTGATTACACAACAACTTCAAAGACGACAAATATTTGTCTACCTATCTTGAATCAATTTCAATACCCAGATTACCGGACTCATATAATATTAGTCAAAGGGTAATGTTTAGTGACCACAAGCCCACCAAGGCATATGCAAATATACATGTTTATACACACACAAATGCACACAAGAAGTCTGAATGTTTAAATGTTATATTTTCCAGTTGAATATTAACATGTAGTATATAATAAGCAATAAAATGGAATTATCCTTTACCAATAGTTTAAAGATGGGGCAAGAGAACACAAAAATGAAACATAATTGGAAGCTATGTAGGTATCCAAAATATCTAAAATTAGTTTGCTCTACTGATGTCATAACTGGATGGCATATACTACTTACAGAGCAACAAAGGTGCAAAGATTGAAATTTAAACCCCTAATTAAGCAATGGATTGAGAGTTCTAATGTCCTGTACCACCTGATACCATAACTCAGTAGGCAATCTCAAACGAAAATTAATACGGCAGACAGTACAATTTTAGTTATAAGTAACAACTGATCGTATTTAAAAAATGAAATCCTCAAGTGTTCAAAAATCACTGGCACCCACCAACAACTTCTGCATTCAAAGAACGGCAATTTGTAATAATAAAAAAGGGTTCGGTGGATTCCCCTTACAACATCTTGATTACTGTCATCTGATCCCATAACACAACTGTAACTAACCCGGCTGCCATGTCAGCTGCTCTTCAAGGGGCTGGGGCTTAATCATATATCAACGAAATGACTAATTCAACATTGTTAAAACAGCGAGGAGATGTCTGGAGTGAGACTTCAGTTGTTTACATCTTTCAATAGGTCAATGTACCTACTCAATACCAAAACAGGCTTATCTTTCAAAATGCTTCCTTCTTTTCCAGGATTGAAAAACAACGTTACCATTTAAATTTAAAGTAAACTCTAGTAATTAAAATGTTCATTAGGTCTGAAACAGTGACCCACTAAACTACAGTTTCCTATAGTCTTCCTCTTATGGCCCAAATCACAAATTCCTCCTCCTCCCTCTCTTTCCTGACCATTTAAAATAGTTTTCTAGATCTAAAAGACCCATGAAAATATTTATTACTGCTTCCTGCATCAGTCTTAATTTGCAACAGTAATATTACATAATAACTTTAAAAAACAAAAACTTTTTCTTTTGCTAAAGGAGCAACTAATGCAAATGGAACTTAGAAATGCTACCAAAAAACGAGATGCTAACACAAATTAAAAGGATTAAGTAGTTAAAACGTATCTTAACTATTTACATCTGCTTGCAGTGTTATAAACGATGAAAACCTAGTGTTCATATCCTTCATAATAAAAATTTATTCTGCACTTTAATACAAAGGCTATGTTGCATAAACAGAGGATTTAAAGCTGTAGCAGAGTGGCTGAATGAAAGGAAAATGGCAATCTTTCTGGCTCCAGTAGACGCCATTCCCTATCACACAATGTTTCCCACTCATAAATACATGACAAATACTTCCTCAATCATTTTTTACGAGCAGGGATGCACAGGGGGTAGTCAATGGCTAGCTTGAGGGAAAATAGGAACAGCAGGCGGCAGAAACTGTACAGAAAATGGCTATGTGGTAAATTCTCTTCTGGAACATCACTCAGTTACCCAGTCTTTGATCTTTCAGCTACAATTACACTAACTTCCACAAGATCTGATCCTCCCCCCACCAAACATACACACAACCCCAAACCAGATCATTAGTTATATATAAAATCTAAAATTTGGTTTTATAAATAGGATCATCCATACCTCTACATCTCTATAAATTAAAATTTGCTATTTAGACAAGAGTTTGCTTTCAATTGGCTATAACCATATCATCATCACAACTGGTCTCACAAAAAACATGGGGTGTCTGGCGACAGCTAAATCACAGACTGGCGTCTCCCAAGCAGTCTGTCTACCATTAGGGTCTGGGAAATGGTATTTACTATACAATTAGAGCCAGGGAGTTCTACCTGTAATCATCCAAATACAGGTGTGAGAAGCCCCTTTGGGCAAGGAAACTGACTCATCCCTTTTCATGTAAACTTTGATGTCTGTATTGTTTCATGAAGCCTCAGGAAACCTTACCATTCACACTACAATAAGATTTATTAACTGAGGTCAAGTAATAAATTTTAAAATTCCTTCCCAAAGGTAACAATTTTTAACGCATTAATCATCAAATTTATAAGAATCTGAAACAAGACAGTACTGATTATTTTAAAGTTAATTATCTATTGGAGGACACTGACCAGTCAGAACTGAATTTTCACGTTAAGTTTATGCTTTCTAGAACACTACCAATAAAGAGGACAAATTCAGTTTCCTATCAGGAACACAAAATGTCTTAAAGTAATATCAACAGGGCATTTTTAGTTGCAGTAATTTCACAGAATTTATTCTAATCATTTATTGGAGTTAACCATCTGACATTAATTATTGTTTTGGCTTCCAGTCTATGAATGTTTATTTTTCAGTTTAAAGCTTCTCACTCTTTGATATCATATGGAAATGAGAATTTTTAATGGAAAATTGAAACCATGTGCATCTAAGTACTTAATGAAGTACAGGGAAAAACCGACAATATATTTTAGGAGAACGCAGATATTTTGCTTTGGATAGTTTTGATTTGTTTGTATGACTTAATAGTATAAAATACTGAGGGTCCCGTGAGGCAAGTCGAAGTGAGTGCAATGCCAAATGTCTACATGTCCACATGTTATATGAATATATGATTTTTTGAAGTTATTAGTGAATGAAAGAAAACCTTGTACATTTGGGTTACATGTCAAAAATGACAACACATGAGTGCGCAGTTTTTACCTCTGTACACTTTAAAAGTATTTGAAATAGATCCCTGATCTTCCTTCTCCCCTTTCCATACACAATTTTTTTAATTGAAAAAAAATTTTAAAGCATTTGATCTGGATTTTAAAACTTATGCCCAGCTATAATCTCAAATGGGTATTTTAAGGCCACATATAATATCAACACAATTAGAAATTCCTAGTTTAAAAAGTTTTATTGGTCTAACTACATTTATTCTCATTTTGCAAAGGAAACAAACAATAATGTCTATTAAATTTAAATTTAATAAGTAAATATGCATGATTCAATATTGCCTAATTTAATTGTTTGTTTTTTAAGTTCTCTCAGTGTAGATCAATTAGGAGATTCATCTCAGAATGTACAAAACCAGACGAAGCTTTCTCATCCATTTTAAACTTTTTAATAATAAGGAGGAAAACATTAAAATCTAAGATAGCTCATATGTATGTGTGTTTGTGTGGGTAGAGACAGGATATGTCTGAATATATCTGAGGGGGAAGAACTTACCATTTGTTTTTCTTTCTAATGTAGTCTTTTTCAGAAAGATTAACCAAGTAGACCATTGGTTTTGAAGTCAGAAATAAGTGTTTATTCAACACTTCAATCTAAAGTGGGAGATAGAGGAAGAATCCCTTTTAAAAGTTAAGTAAGTCATTGAATAACTTGAAAATAAACTCTTTTCAAACAAGTAGCCATTTTCATTTTCATAATTCTTGTTTCTAACAGATTAGCAGGAGTAGGGGAAATATCAGGAGCAGGGGAAAAGAAAATAATAACAAGCCTGGGAATAAGCAATCATTGACAGAAATAAAGCTTAACTAGATATTAACAGTAATAATACATAAAACAATGAAAAATCTCATTTGTTCTCTAAGAAGTCAAAGTCAAGGCCGGAATAGAAGGATTGATATTTATATAACTTACCTCTTTGTCGTTCCAATCATGATAGAAGCGAACAGGTTTCTTCTGATCTATAACCCAGGATTTGACTTTGCACATTATATCCTGCACAAGATTGAGGAAAAAGTAAATTCAAGATGGACACTAAACATTTAGATACTAACTACTAAAATTAAAAGTTTCCAAATCCTCAAAGTAAAAATAGTCAATTTTATATGAAAGGGGCACGATGTCACACACATAATTATTTTTTAATACCTCATTAAAAATCCAAATACCAATGAAATGTTGTGGCATTAACATTTTAATATATAAAATGTAGAATACTAGCAAAATTAGTAACACTCTTAAAAATTTCAAGACAATTCACATACACCAAAGACTGTAAGAGCTAATAATATTTCAACATCACCTAGTGATGCCACTTGCAAGATAAACATGCTATTAGAAAATGGAGGGAGGGGGGAATACTGGAAAAAGACCGAATTATAATTTTTTCCTTAAAAAGAAAAACAAACAAAATAGACAAAATTGAACCTATTATTGATGATCTACCCTCCAAAATATTAAATCAACTGACCAAATCCTTTTAATTCGGAATTAATTTTTTGCCAACACCTTCTTCCTGCCCACTTCTCCTGTACCCGCTCCAACACCGCCCCCCCCACCCAACCTGCCAAAGCCTCCATTACACAATGGCAAGAGCCCTGCACTGGTGACCTCCAACCAGCTGCATTCACTTTCAGAACATCTCTCTCTGCTGGAAATCTAAAGGCCTTTTAGTTAGCAAGCTAGTGTGCATTCAGAAGGAGTAACTGCAGGAAGAGCCCAATGTGCTTTGTTTCTCTAGCCTTTCTTCACAGAAAGATTAATCATCTGTGAAATGGAAACGGCAAACAGCAAGTGACACAAACTGAACCCTTCAAGTCTTTCCTCATCAGTTTTGTGGTTCTGAATCTAAAAGCTGCGTGTGGCAAGGTTCTTCTTACAGGCAGGTGTTAATAAAAGGCTCTTGGGTCTGAAAGGTCAAACTTAGCTCTTCCAGAAGAAGTGCGTTTGAGAGTCATCTGGTTTTTTGTTGTTGTTGTTAAAGATAATTTATGAATACGCTTTAAATATGCATTTCTCACAAATTTATTGTAATACACAATTATTAGTAATAGATTTTTTAGGTTTTCATCGATGGTATTTACCATAAATCAGTTATTTTTCTATAAATATCCACTTGTATAAATTACCTCAATATTTAGTATACCTTCCTTCCAAATCTTGCTGTTACCAACAGGAAAAATAAGGAAAAAGCTCCATGTCCTTAGATCCTGATTTGAAACTCTCCAGGAAAAGGACTTCCCACAGATTTTAACAAGGAAGGGGCAAGCTGAAAACTTTTAATGAAATCTAACATGTTCTGCTTAAGAATAATCACTTTTACTCTTCTATAACTGAATTTCACTCATAAATGTTTAAAAGTGGCTAATGTAACACCATTTCCTACAAGGAGAAGATCAAAGTGCTATATTACAAATGCATTATGATTAAAAAAGCCCTGTGCAGCCTTGCTATTAACTGTTCTTTAAACCCTAAAAGGCTTCCCATAGATCTCACTTGGCACTGCATATACAACCTTTGACAAGTAATGTAGACCATTTTTATTCATTGCCTAAAATTGTAGGCAATTATGTGCGTCACACTGGCCACCTGCAAATTCTGAATGCCTGCTCCAGTTGTCAGTGCAAAAAACTAATGTCGGAGGGGATTAATCTAGGGGGAGAGAGTCCTCTTTAATGGCTCCAGCAGGTGAAATGGCCCAGCTGGTTACTATGATGAGTGGCCAGAACAGCTTATGTAGAGACACGCAACAAGATTATACAAAAGAAGGAGAAAACAGTGGTACCATCTTATATTTGGTTCCATTAGTTTTTTCAATTAAAGAAAGAAAAGAGAAGAAAATAGACAAAAGAAAGCCAAACCAAAAATAAGGAAGGAAATTAAATTTTAATCATATAAAAAGTATAAAATACTTTTGTAACTATAAACATTTTTACAAAACCAAAGGGCCTCCATAAACGATGATCACTAGTGAAGGAATTTCAGTATTTCTCTTCCATTTTAAATTAACTACACAATCACTCCAGACACTGAAATCTTATCACATAATCTTTTTGGCATTAGTTTTTTTTTTTTTCTCCTCACACCAACACATTATACTACCAATTAGAAACAGTCAAATTTTAAAGAGAATTTGTTCATAATTAAAGTTCTCAAACTTTATTCATTAAAGCCACATTCAAACCCTTTAAGAAAAATTTATAGAGTATAACCAAATATTTGACGAGTTCAAAGTAAAAATGTTTCAAAATTTAAAATGTTTTCTTTTTTACCCAATACTCTTCATTAGCCCCATAAAGATTTAACAGCCAAGAAAAGACAGATTATTAAAAGACGCCAGTTTATTTAAGACAAAAAAGATCACGTTCAGGTAAGAATATCATACATAAATGATCATTATATGGTATAGTTGCGATGTGCTGTTTTTCTTACATTAGACTTCGTTTTAATTTTAGCAAAAAATTAAAAGACGTTTTATGTTCCTTATCTGAAAAATTTCTAATCAGATGAAAGAAAACATTTGGACAAATTTGTATATAATACTTAATGGACTAAAATTTTTCTTATGCATACACACATACACACACACACACACACACACACACACACACTCTAATACTTACGGTGAGAATAAAAGGTTCCAGTTAACTGAATATAGTTACCTGAGAAAATAATCTAATACATACTTACCCTACTCCTTACAATTTGGAATACAATAAAAACACAGAAACACCTTAATGCTCGAGGCATCAGAAGTTACTTTAGGATTTTATTAATTTCTTTAGCAACATCATCATGTAGAGATACAGATGTAGGAGGAGAACTTTTGTTCTGATAACTTTAACAAAGTCCTCACTTTCAAAATCCTATACACATAATGAAGATTATGCAAAACTTCCTGGATATTTGAACTTTTTGGTTATTTTGCAGTGGTGTGAGTATACTAATTGGAGAGGTAATAGCTTAATGCTTAAGTGTGAAAATAAATCCTAGGTCTGCCATTTACAAGGTCTGTCACTTATTACTTCATTGATTACATAGATGATGACACTATCTACTTAAGAGCAAAAGAGATAATGCATGTAACGCGTTTAGCACAGTCCTTGGCACAGAGTAAGTTCTCAATCAATGTGAGCTGTTGCCACCGTTATTATGACAGCTGAAAGATTAAATATTAGTCATCTGCAAAATGGCAACATAATCTCTTGGGTACTCCCTTAAAGCACATACACATCTTCTCCAATCTGAATATTGTTCATTAGTCCTCGTCTTCAAGTTTCTCAAGGTTTACCAACAATACTGGCTTTCTTAGTAAAATCTCAATTCAGGCGTCTAGTCTTAAGAAGAACTAGTTTTTACTAAACAACTACCTTTTAACTAAAAGGAAAATCCAAACTCACCTTGAATTCCTCACTCATCTGCTTTGACTCTTCTTACTAATAGTCTCACATTTAACTTAAGAAATGCTCTATTTTCTTGATGTATTTTATTATTGTTGTTCATAGCAGCTGTAATGTATATAGGCTCACAGAGAACGTGTGATTTGCCTAGATTTCCAAAGCCAGTAAGCTGCAGAGCTAAGATTCAAGTTCAGGTCTAAGTGACTCAAAAATTCATGTTCTGTCCAATCACCCTGGCCTATTTGTCTTCCTTACAATTTTTCCAATTGCTCTTTGTTTAGCCTTGTTATTCCCAAGGTTGTTACTCCAGGTCCTCATTCTTGGTCCAAGGTCATCAGGGAAATTTAAAATCCTACTATTCGGGATTAATAATACCTGATTGTCAATCTATGTATCACAAAAATGGTATTTTTCTTTGCACACAATAACATAACTGACTTTCCAAGACCACATACTAGATTTCTCTGTTTTGGTATTCTTCAGTTTCCATAGCAAGAATTGTTAATCTGTGACCCAAAAATAGATTTCAGGGTTTCCCTAACACCATGAAATTGTATATAAAGTTCTACGTTTATGTGCCTTTGAGGGATGATGGCACATATCTTCCAAATGCTTTTAAAAGGAATTCCTCATCCCAAAATCCAAGAATCAGGGTTGCGAGTGACTTTGTAGCAATACTCAAATGCTCCAACAACAGCCAATTAAATAAACATTCTAGGTCCATGGACTCCCAGACCTGAGGTCCAAAGACACTAACTTAACACTTGTTTCAGCCAGACCCTCACTCAAAATTCATTTTTACTGATCAACACCATGCTGACAAAAATTCTAGCCACTATAACGTATGACAGAATTCTAGTTAAAATCATAACAGGGATGTTGGAGAATGTTACAAATTGAATATATCATTATTCTAAAAATATGAACTGCTTAAGAGTACAAAATATTTAAAGAGAAAAATACATGACTTGCCTTGCTATGTATTAAACCATAAAGCTATAGTAATCAGAATAGTGTGATACTAACATAAGAAGAGAGATTTGGATTAGGAACAACCTAAAAAACCATTAATTGGAGATTTGCTAATATATTATGGGACATTCATATAACAGAACGGTTTTTATCAAGATAAGACCTAGCTATACGTACATTTGCATGGGAAAATGTCCAAAATGCATTGCTAAGTGAAAAAAGCAGGTTCAGAACAACAAAATAAAGTTAAGAATATGAATTTTGCCATCAAAAAGATTTGGGCTTGAGTTCTGACTCTACCACTTTCTACCTGTGTAATTTTGGAACAGTTACTTGACATCTCTAATTCTGTTTTTATAAAATTGGGATAACTCCAATTCAACACAGGGTGATTATGAGGATTAAGTGAGAAAATACGTGTAAAGTAACTGCTTCAGCTCCAGGTACACAGTAAATACTCAATAGGTACTAAGTATTATTATTTATGGCAGAATGTATAATGTGATTCCATTTGTGGTTTTGAAACTATATATAATACATACAAACAAATGCACTCAAATAATGAAACCGAATACTGCCATACCAAATTGTTAGTGATAGAAATTTCTAGAAGATTGAATACCGGAGAAACTTTCCCTTTCTGCCTTCTTTTTAAAAGCTACAATGCTCTTTTATTTATTTTTAACCAAAAAACATCACCTTTACAACAGGGAAAAAAAAGATATTTACAGCGTGAGGGGGAAGGGAGGACTTTATTCACTGCTCACCATCTGTAATCCTAAAATATGAGGACTAAATAGATAAGACCTGGCAATTTATCATGGTGACTCACTCTTATTCTGTAATAATTATAGCTTCCAAGTCTGATACTTCCCTCTAGCCAAATCCACTATCCCAATACCTGATACTGACACCCAGATGAGCTGATCTGTGCTGGTTAGGTGGCTTCTAACTAATACTAATACACAGTCAACAATGCACTCAGACCAAAATAATGGGGGTCAGGGCTTCAGCTCAAAATAGTCTGGCTAGGAATCCAGTAATACAGCTTCTTCTTGTTCCAACCCAGAGTATCCCCTTTAAATATCCCGAGTTGAGGAAAGACCAATCTATGTTTTCTCTCATGAAACAGACCTCCACTGTATGTTCTAACTGGATATTTAGGATCTGCCCTAATCAGAATATTAAACATTTGTTGCTCTACTAAATGAATGCTGTTTATGGAGACCAGAGTACTGATCCTTGACTACCATCTTTTTACATACTTGAGTGACTAAAACTCCCAGAAAAGTATCAACAAAAGACTCAACTAAGACAACTGGCAGCAATGCTCTGCACAGCTGTGTGTGTGCGTGCACGCATGTGTAAAGAAGATGTCATCCAAGATTTGAAATAATAGGTTAATTCTACCAATAATCTGGGTAGAATGTATGTTGGTAGTTGTGGGTTTTCAGTTATGTGATTCACTGAAGTAAACAGTGAGAACTTAAACAGAGCAAAGCTCTTGGCCTGTCAGCCATCAGTTGAGTGGCGATCAGAATGGACACCCAATTCATTCTTGAGTATAGATTTCAAGAGGACTTGAACGTTACTAAAAAGAAGAAGGCAACAATCCTGTATGATTCCTGTAAATCAGTCTGAATGGATTTTACATGTTCAAGGAAGGAGGGTGGGGGTGGGGTGCAGAGTCCACAAATTTGATTTTAATAAAAAGGCTACTGAAAAAGGAATGTCAGAAAGGAAGAAGACAATGATCATGCACGTGTGCATGCACACACACCCTCTTAATGAATTATCTGGCATACTTGGCAGAACTCTATGAAACAGGAGCATGAGGCCATAACGAGAGAAGAGTAATGGCAAAAAAATGGATGAAATGTTAAGAGAGTTGACAAACTAAGAAAAATTTATAAGGAAACCAAAATCTAAGTAGAAAGTAGAAAATGAAAGTCAGAAAATAAAAATCCAAATTGAAAATTCAACTGATATAAGCAGAAGATAATCAGTGGTTTGAATGTCAAACTTGAGAAAGGGTTATACTAAAGTATCAAATATACTCAGTGTAAACTACATAAGTATCTAGCTTGATGAAGCATCACAGAATGAACACATACCTCTAACTACTCTGAGCAATACACAGAATACTATTAGCAATGCAGTCACAATGTTTCACTCTTTTCCAGGGATAATCACTATCCTGGCTTTTTTTGCATCACACATTAGCCTGTTACTGAAATTTATAGAAATGGAATCATACAATATGTATTATCTTGTGTCTAGCTTCTCTTGTTCAACATAGTGAAATTCATCCATGTTGCTAGATGTACCAGTAGTACATATCTTCTTTGTCATGTAATATTCCCTTGCAGGAATATTCCACAGTGTATTTATCCATACCACTGTTGGACACTTAAGATAGTTTATACTTTAAAAGCTATTATGAATAAAGCTGCCATAAACATTCTTGTACATGTATTTCAGTAAATTTGTACATGCATTTCTCTTGAGTATATACCTAAGACTGGAGGGGCTCTATTAATAGATCATACATTTACCCAAATTTAGAATATACTGCTAATCGGTTTTCTTTCCAACGCTTGGTATTGTCAGTGCTCTTAATTTAGGGTGTAGTCTGAATCTGCATTTCCCTAATGATTAATGGAGGATTTCCTCTCCCATGAAGTACATGTTCAAATCTTTTGCCCATTTTTCTAATGGGCTATCTTTTCCTTATTTATTTGTAGCTCCCTGCATATTCTGTAGATAAGTTCTTTGTTAGATGCTGCAAATATCTTCTCTCACTCTGTAGCTTACCTTTTCTCTCTCTTGTTTACCAGAAGTCTTAATGTGAATATAGTCCAATTTTAAAATCTTTTCCTTTAGGGGCACCTGGGTGGTGCAGTCAGTTGAGTGTCCAACTCTTGGTTTTGGCTCAGGTGGTGGCCAAGCTCCACATCAGGCTCCGCACTCAGCGGGAGTCTGCTTGAGACTCTCTCTCTCCTTCTCCCAGCCCCTCCCCACCACGTGCACACGCAACTGTTCTCCCTCTCTCTGAAATAAATAAATAAATCCTTAAAAAAATAAAATATTTTCCTTTATGATTACTGCTTTTTGTATCTTGCTTAAAAAAATATTTGTCTATTATAGGGTTAAGAAAATATTTTATGCTATATAATAGATGTTTTATTCTGTAGGAGTTTCATTTTCACTTTTTACTCTATGTAGACTTTACTTTTTTTGTATAGTGGTGAGGTGGGTGAGGATTTATTTTCTCTCCCACAGGATATACAACTGACCCAACACCATTTCTTAAGAAAATCGTTCATTTCTGTTACTCTGCAGTACCATCTTCACCACAAATCAAATTGTATTTGTGTCTGTATATCCATTCTGTTCCATGATCAATTTGTCTATCTTTGACTGTCTTAATCACAATGACTGAAAATGTCCACTAGATTTAAAAATGCAGACGTCACTGATGACCCTGGCGAAACCTGTTTGAGTGTGATGGGTAGGTAGATTAGACTGAGTTATTACGAGGTAGAAAAAATAACTCTCTCAAGAGGTTTTTAAGAAGAAGGGAAGTGAAAATATGGTAAATGAAGGACAAGGTGTGCAATACTGAGAAAGAAGTGCTTCCCCACAAGATTGAAAAGGATACCTTTAAATTGTTAAAAAGAAAACGATCTGGCTTGAGAGGGACAAGTTGTATATACAAGAAAGAAGGGATTATTGGTGATTAAAACACAACTTGTGAGTGAATACACTAAAACCACTGGATATTAAGGGTAAGCTTTATGATATGTGAATTTATCTCAATAAAGTAATTTAAAGGCAATGAAGGGGGGAAAAAAGAAAGGATGACTAATAGTCATCTGAAAAGTTTGGACATTCTGAAAAGTTAGGACATGATAGGATCCAAAGAACTGGAATAACTAGCCACAGATTAAGAGGAGTGAACACTGAGTGAATTCCTGTCTGGTAGCTTTTATTTTGATCTCTGAAGTAGGAGGCAAGGTCATCTCCTGAAGGTAAGGATGGACGAAACAGGGAGTGGGCATAAATAAGAGGTTTGAGGAGGAAACAGTCCTACCCAAAAACAGTCTCATGGATGGAATTGGTGGGTACTTGACCTATGAAGTGGTCTTAGGTGAAAAAAACTCTGCAAAAATGGGAGTAAACTGAGGCAATCAGATGCTTGCTTTTAGGAATCCGGATCAGGAAATACTGAGATAAGACAATTGGAGACTTAAGCTGTAAAGATACACTGAATGAACATAAGACAGAGTAAATTACATGATGTGACAAAGGTTAATTAGAAGTAAGGAGAAATTATGTAGAAGCAGAGATCAGGAATAAAAACAGTATGTAAAAAAGCAGATGAACTCTGGTGGAAGCAGAAAAAAAAGTAGAATTCCAGTGAAGCAGAAATGAAGACCATCTGAGTTACATGAATGGCAGGGCACCACACAGAGAAGGTGCAGACTTCTGAATTCCTGGGTGCTGCCCTGGGCTGATTTACAATTCTACTCCAAAAGGCCTGGCTATACCACACTTACCGATCTTAAACATTTTTGGATTTCCATTTCCCTTATTGCCTTGTATTTTAAAAATAAAAACCCATTTCTTGAAATAGCCTAAGTTGAATCCTTGGTCCTTACGACTAAACATGAAAAAATACAATAAAACTTCTCAGATTAAATCACGCAGAAGATTTTCATCTTTAGCAGATCTTCCCTGTATGTTCACATATTACCAAATAAGTAAAAAAATTTTCTCTAAAACCTTAAAAGAAAAACAATGATTTGTTTAAAATAATGACTATAAACCGAGAAAGTAAATACCTTACAAAGTGTTAAGATGATCATTTAATAAATCCTGGTCAATTACATTTATACCCTCATTTTTCTCATTCCAGTTCACGAAAAAGGAGATACTTTGCCTCAATCCTTCCCACTGCTGTCTAAGAGTATCATTGTCAAAAATACCTCATTTATGCTTAGAATACTTACTATGAAAATCATTTCTCCTAAACCCATAAAGTAGTCCTACCTAGCATAGTTTGACTCTCACATTGGTATTGCCACATTAAATTAAGCAACTTGTCATTCTAATTTTGAAAATTTTATAACCTCTTTCCTAGTTTGGGGGCATGTGTATTATGTAGATTTAAATAATGAACTACAATAATCTCTAATCACATTCCTGGTTCATGCATTTCTAAATGGGTTGCTATATTTAATAATTTTTTAACTTTGGGGTTCATTTCCATAAATTTATTTTATAAAAGCAATAAAATTAAAAGAGAAAATTATTTAAGGAGGAAGCATTCATAACTCTATCTCTCTAATCCACTATTATCACTTAGTATTTCCTTCTGGACTATTTCAAAAATGTTATAACCACAATGTACTTGTACCATAATGTTTGTAACAGTATTATTCACAATAGCCAAAATGTAGAAACAATTCAAATGTCCACAGAATGTGGTACATAAATATATTATTATTTAACCTTAAAAAGGAATGAAATTCTGATCCATGCCACAAAATGGATGAACCTTGAAAACACTATGCTAACTGAAATAGGCCAGACACAGAAGGACAAAAGTTATGATTCCACTTATATGAGATACCTAGAATAGGTGAATTCATAGAGAAAGTAGAAGAGAGGCCGCCAGGGGCTAAGGAGGGGAAGGAGAAGTTTCAGTTTGGGATGGTGAAAAATTCTGAAAATGGACAATGGTAATAGTTGTAGAACATTGTGAATGTACTTAATGCCACTAAATTGTACACTTAAAATGGTTGAAGTGGTAAATTTAATGTTATATACAGTTCATCATAATCAAAACATTTTTAAAAGTGTAGGAAACTTCTGCTGTAGGCCATGTCTAAAAAGATGACTAAGAAACAAGAATGGAGGGGCGCCTGGGTGGCTCAGTAGGTTTAGTGTCCAACTCATGATTTTGGTTCAGGTCATGATCTCAGGGTCATGAGGTCGAGCCCCGCATCAGGGAAGTCTGGCTGAGATTACCTCTGACCCTGCACTTGCTCATGTTCGCACATGTGCCCGCACACCCACTCATAAACCTTCTCTCCAATCAAGAAATAAAATCTTAAAAATAAAATCAACTTTGATCTTAATGCCCTAGTGTTAATGTTATATCATAAACCGTCCTCCAAAAAGATACATTGAAGTCCTAACCCCTGGTACTCAGAGTGTGACCTTAATTGAGAATTAGTTAAGATGAAGCCATACTGGAGTAGGGGTGGGCCCTCAGCCCAATTGTGACTTGTGTCCTTGTAAGAAGATGGAAATTTGGCAGAAACACAGAGAGAGGACGGCTATGTGAAGATGGAGGCAGAGACTGGAGCTATACAGCCACGGACCAAGGAACGTCTAGGGCTACCGGAAGCTGAAAAGCCAAGAAAGGATTTTCCTCAGGAGGGTTCAAAGGAAACATCGCCCTGCCAACACCCTGATGTCAGACTTCTAGTCTCTAGACTTTGAAAGAACACATTTCTATTGTTTTAATCCAGTTTGTAGGATTTGTTACAGCAGCCCTAGGAAACTAATTCACTAGGTAGTTAATACCAATAGAAAATGATTATCACACACCTGCCTTCTTTAGTGCCTCAGTGTTACCACAAACAGCAAGACCCACTATAAAAGATGACTTTACGCCAGAATATACCTTACCCTTAGGAGAGATTCTGTTTTAGCATTAAAAAGTTCTAAGTTTTTCCTGCTTATTTACATAAAAATACAAATGATATTCGAATCTAGAAAATGGAAACTTCATAAGAAGAGAGGCTAGAAATGTTGAATTTTTGAAAGATTATCTAGAAAATAGTAACTAGTAAACAAACTGATCTACCTAATTTGTTTATAACTTTCAAGTAGTTATCTCTTTTACAGCCTAGGATCTATGTCCAATTAAAGTCCCGCCAATCATTTTATACTTTAGACCATTTGTCAGCGAATGTAAGGAAACATTTTTTTTTAGAACTCCTCTACAAGAAATACTTAATATAATCACATAGGTTCTGTCTTGGGGAAGCTAGAGATAAATCAGAAGAAAGGAAAAATATAAAGCGTCACCAAATTAAACCTGTGATCTCCAAAAATAACCAAAGGTAAATACAATGATTTGGACAAAAAATTTAAAGCACACTGGGTGAAGGAATATAGCCGAGACTGCTGGCTGTCCATATCCCCTTTGCCCTCACGGGTCCAGTACATGTTAATGGCTTCTTGCTGTAAGGATCTATAACTCTGCCTAAGCGCCGTGCTCAGATCACGGGCCAACAGGTGCCAGGGAGTTCACAATTCTAGGAGCAGCCCATAACCAGTGACTGAGGGAAATTAGTTGATAATCACCCCAGCCTCCTCATCATTCCAACAGAAAAACTATAAGAAACTTTCTATACTATTTTTCAGAGGTCCCTAACAGGACTGAGCCCCGGCTGTTCAGGTTTCTACCTGCTTGTTTACATATTAAATAATATATAACAAAATTAAACTCGGGTTTCCTTCTCTTCATGATCTTAATTCCTCATTCCCTGAAGTGTGCCTCCTAAAATAGCTCCCAAAGAAACCACCTGCACTCCAATCCTTGCCTCGGTGTCTACTTCTGAGGAAACCCAATCTAAGACTTTAACCTAAGTTTAGACGAAAAGGCGAAGGGTCTCATATTTGACTCAAAATAGCTTTGCAACACCAAATGGAACAGTCTTGAGAAAGCTCATAAGGAGTTTCTTCTTAACCTCTGTTTATAAATCACACTGTCCACATAATTGTTCAGGTGAGTGAAGATGGAAGTGATCCTAAAGCCTATAACTTCTCTTATGTGCATCTCTTCCAGCTTCACATCTCCCATTATACTCCTTTTCCAAGTTTAGACAGAAACTTCAAAACTCTTTCTCCAGTGCAAAGCTAAAATTATAGCTTGATGAATATAGATCAGAAACAGCTAAGGACAACGGATATGCATTTAACCCTTTTGGGAGACCACCTAAAAGAAATAATTTCCTTAGAGCTTTTTCCTAAATAAAAAAAAAAACAACTAATAATACATTATTATGAAAAAAAAGTTCTAGTAACAGAGAGGTGTAGAGTGTAAGTAGTATTCACCCTAATCACCCATTTCCCTTTCCAAATACTTAGTTCTTAAAACTTTTTAAACTTTCCAGATGTTTACTGTTAACATGATTGAGGGTGTTTCCATACTTATTTTACTACAAATATGGTTATGACTTGTTTTTTTTTTTTAAGGCAAAAGTAGTTATAAAAGTATATATATATATGATGTAAAAATAAACCAACTACTTACAAAATTAACCCACCTTCAAACATCATTCCCTGGTTAAGTTGGTTTCTATCCTCACCAACTGTCATAATGTTACATTATGATATCAGGGAAATCGCTGGTAAAATTATATCTAGGAGACCTCCATTTTCCTTTTTTTTTTTTAATTTCTTTTTAAATTTTTATTTATATTTTTTTAGAGGGTAGGGAGGGGCAGAGGAAGAGGGAGAGAGGGAATCTTAAGCAGTTCCACCTCACAACCCTGAGATCATGACCTGAGCTGAAATCAAGAGTCAGATCCTCAATGAACTGAGCCACCCAGGTGCCCCCAAACCCCCATTTTCTTTTCTTTTGCATTTTTTAATATTTTATTTTACTTAAGTTCAATTAATTAATATATAGTGTATATTAGTTTTAAAGGTAGAGTTCAGTGACTCGTCAGTTGTATGTAACACCAATGCTCATTAGATCATATGCCCTCCTTAACACCCATCACCCAATTACCCCATCCTCTCACCTCCCTCCCCTCCAGCAACCCTCAGCTTATTTCCTATGGTTAAGAGTCTCTTATGGTTTGTCTCCCTCTTTGACTTCGTGTTGTCTTGTTTTTCCCTCCCTCCCTCTATGCTCCTCTGTTTTGTTTCTTAAATACCACATAAGTGAAATCATATGATAATTGTATTTCCCTGATTAACTTATTCTGCTTAGCATAATACCCTCTAGTTCCACCCACATCACTGCAAATGGCAAGATTTCATTCTTTTTGATGGCTGAGTAATATTCCATTGTGTATATACACCACCTCTTCTTTATCCATTCATCTGTCAATGGACATCTGGGCTCTTTCCATTGTTTGGCTATTGCAGACATTGTTGCTATAAACATTGGGGTGCAGGTGCCCCTTTAGATCACATTTATACCTTTGCCAAGACCCCCATTTTCAGTAATAATGAACTAAGTGATTCAGAGTGAATTTCTCTAACAACAACTATAAAACAGGTCTAACTGGAGGAAATACCTTATAATACCAAGGACCTAATAAGATAATGAGGCAGCACCACACTAAGAAAAGGTAGGGATGCCTAAGCCACTTCTACCCTTGCGGGGGAGGGGTTGCCCACTGTATGGCATGAACCTCAAACTTTAGCATGCCTAAGAACCACTGGGAGAGCTTGTTAAAACATATCCTCAGAGATTCTGATATAGAAGATCTATAGCTTCCATTTCTTTTTTTTTTCTTTTTTTAAGATTTTATTTATTTATTTGACAGAGACAGCCAGTGAGAGAGGGAACACAAGCAGGGGGAGTGGGAGAGGAAGAAGCAGGCTCCCAGCGGAAGAGCCTGACGTGGGGCTTGATCCCAGGATGCAGGGATCACGCCCCGAGCAAAAGGCAGATGCTTAACGACTGCGCCACCCAGGCGCCCCTATAGCTTCCATTTCTAACAAGCTCCCAGGTGATGGTGATATTGCTAGTCTGAGGACCACACTTTAATTGTCCCTGATCTAGACTAGAGACAGGGACAGCAGGGGATGAGGGAAGTACAGAAATGATTTGGTGAACACAATATAAGACCAGACTCTGTGTATCAATCCCTCATTCTATCTTCCCCTTCTCACTTTCACCACTCAACAGTGTTGACATCCCACTGTTGCTTTTGGCCACTATTACCTGGGGTCATCTGCCAGTCCTCAGGAAAAAGCTAAGATGCCACAGCTTTTTGATATATGACAGAAGAGACACTTCAATAGGNNAGGGAAAGACAGTCTTTTTAAAATATGGTGTTGGAATAACAGGTAAAAAAAAATATATCAAATCAATGCCTGCCTTATACTACTTACAAAAAATAAATTCCAGGTAGGCTACTGAGAACAGTAAAATAATACGGCTTTTAGAACATAAAAGATCATCTTGATGACCTTAAAGTAGGAAAGATTTCTTAAGACACAAAAACCACTATACTTAAAAATTAAGACCTGTTCATTAAAAGATACCATAAAAAGAGCAAAAACAAAAGCCACAGAATGGGAGAAGATATCTGCAATCCATTTAAGACAAATGATTAGTATCCAGAATAAATATATAACTTCAATGAAGTAATGAGAACAAGACACTGATCTAAGAGAAAATGGGGAAAATTAGAACTGACATTTCACAAAAGAGGAAATCCAAGAGTCAACAAATATAAAAAAAAGGTCTCCAATCTTACATAGAGAACTGCAAATTAGAACCATAACCAATACCATCACACAGGTATCAAATTGCGAAAATGAAAAAAAAAAATCTGGCAATATCAAGTGGTGACAACAGGATAAACTCTAAGAAAACAGTGTTATCTAGGAAAGTTGAAGGTATATATATACTCCTACTTCTAGACACATGCCTTAAACTACCCTATGTGCACGAGGATGTAAAAGAATGTTCACAGCTGCATTGTTCGTAATTATCAAAAACTTGGGGGGGGGAATTGAAATGCCCAGTAACAGTAAAAAAGATTTTTTAATTATGATATATTCTTCCAATAAAATATTTTACAGTAAGGAAAACAAATGAGTTAAAGGTAAATGCTACATGAATGAGTACACAAAATAATGTTGAGTGAAAAATGCTCATATAAATACATACAACATGACACTATATAAAGTATTAAATCAGGAAAAACAAATTCATACTGTTTTAGGTGGCACGTACACTGGTATAAAGCAAGGTCATTATTATTATAAATTTCAGAACTGCAGTTAGCTGTGGGAAGATGAAGAGTGTTAAGACTGGTAAGTACCAGGGATATTTTTGGGTGCTAATAATGTTCTATTTCTTGACATGCAAGAAGGTTTTGCTAGCCTTTATTTTACAACTATTTTTTAAATGCATATGAGGTCAATACACTTTTTTGGAATTTTACAAGGAAAAAAAAAAAAGACAGGGGTGCCCGGCTGGCTGTCAGTAGGGCATTGACTCTCGATCTCAGGGTCATGAGTTCAAGCCCCCTGTTGGGCCTAGAGCTTACTTAAAAAAAAACAACAACAACAACTTATTGGTCCTGGGGCGCCTGGGTGGCTCAGTCGTTAAGCATCTGCCTTTGGCTCAGGGCGTGATCCCAGCGTTCTGGGATCGAGCCCCGTATCAGGCTCCTCCGCTGGGAGCCTGCTTCTTCCTCTCCCACTCCCTCTGCCTGTGTTCCCTCTCTCGCTGGCTGTCTCTCTCACTCTGTCAAATAAATAAATAAAATCTTTAAAAAAAAAAAAACTTATTGGTACTGTAGTCAGACTGATCTGGTTGAAAAACTTGGTCTACAATTTACTAAGCATGAAATCTCGAGCAATTCATAAAGCCTCTTGAAATTTAGGCTTCCTTAGTCTTAACATGGAGATAATATATATACTTGTATGTTGTGAAGTTGAAATAAGATAACATAGGGGCACGTGGGTGGCACAGCGGTTAAGCGTCTGCCTTCGGCTCAGGGCGTGATCCCAGCGATCCGGGATCGAGCCCCACATCAGGCTCTTCTGCTATGAGCCTGCTTCTTCCTCTCCCACTCCCCGTGCTTGTGATCCCTCTCTCGCTGGCTATCTCTATCTCTGTCAAATAAATAAATAAAATCTTTAAAAAAAAAAAAAAAAGAAATAAGATAACATATATAAAAAGTGTCCAACAGTGCCTGACTCAAAAAATGAGAAAGACAAGATGTCCCTGCAGTAAATGATTCAGTACTGTAAAAGATCTTAATTCTCTACAAGTTGAGTTACTGAGTCAACCCAAATCCTATTTTTGCTAACAACTAAAAAAAATCTTCTAAAAGCCATGTGTTCTACTATATTTACCAGTATTGGGTTTGCTACAAGAATCTATAGCATACATTCTCAGTGAGGGTGATATTATTCATAGAGGGGCAAAAGATTGATTCTTATGGGTGAAAAATACTTAGTAATTAAAATGGTTTGTGGTCCTCCAAAGCTCAACCCTAGCCAACAAATCCTTACTCATCAGTATTTAATTTCTCTCATCAGTGAGAAATTAAATTAATTAATTTAAATTAAATTTTAATTAATTTTTTTCCTTAGGGATGGTGATAATGAAAAAAAAAAGGTTAAGAAACATGGATCTGTAATTTATTCTGAAGCAGTGGAATCTAATATAAGGAAAGTAAACGATGGAATGACCAGTTTTGGGAAACAAGAAAATTAGCTTATAATGCTTTCCATCTATCCAGAAAAGTTGAATGGGGAAAGGGAAAAATGAATGGGGAGAAGGTGTTCAGATTTTTCTGTAAACATGAGTTCAACCAATGCTTTTAAATCATGTACAGAAATTTTAGGAATATTTTAGAAATAAAAAGAAAATACTGTTAACAAGGTATTAAAAATAGCACTCAACATTCTGGTTTTCTTTGAGAGGAAAAGCCAGGAAATGGTAGCCCAAGAATTTAAGAAGAACCTGATGTCCCTTACTCCCATTTCAGTAAAAAGCAACATTGATAACTTTATTTTTAAGATAGTAATTCTTCTAAAAGACATAAGGATATCAGTTAAGTTTCAATAAACTAAGGGATGACTGCTTAAGAATTTATTCTAATCAGTAACCATGCTGTTTGGGCAGATAAATTGCTTTCAATCCCAACATCTTTCTCACAACCTTTTTTCCTTTTTAAAAAGGAGTATTTTTCATACCCATACTTTTAATCCCTTTCTCTGTCCTAAATCTCATACAATTCCTTCAGACAAATCTCTCTCCTTTCTCTATTCTATATGAATAGGAAATAACTGAAATAGTCATGATGTTAAGAGAAGTAAGATAACTTGGGCTGTTCCAGACTACCAAGGAAACCAGTGGCCCAACACAGGCCTCCCTGTTGCAAGACCAGGCACTGTCAACCATAATTTACTGATAGTGTGCACAAGCTTTAGAGGCTGATTCTGTAACTGATTTCTTCCTTAAGAGTGCAGAACTCCTGTGGTGCATGAGTGGCTCAGTCGGTCAGGCGTTGGACTCTTGGTTTCAGCTTGGGTCATGATTGCAAGGTCATGATCTTGGGGTTGTGAGAGCAAGCCTCTTGGTGGGCTTGGTGCTGAGCTCGGAGTCTGCTTGAGATTCTCCCCCTCTCCTTGTGCCCCTCCCCCAGCTCTCTCTCTCTCTTTCTCTTTCTCAAATAATAAAATCTTTAACAACAACAAAAAAGAGTGCAGCACTCCCTAATCAACTGAGTTTTCAAAAAATAAGAAAATTAAAAATAAACGCATCTATTAAAAATACATGAAAAATTAAAAAGATAGAAAATCCTTCCCATGACAAAAAAAAAAAAAAACTTAAAAAGCAAGTACAGTTTAGGGAAGATATTAGTAAGTGAGAAAATACATAATTTTTAAAAAAGATTTTAAGTAATCTCTACACCCAACATGGGGCTCAAACCCACAAGCCCAGGATCAAGAGTCATACTCTCGGGGCCTGGGTGGCACAGCGGTTAAGCGTCTGCCTTTGGCTCAGGGCATAATCCCCGGCATTATGGGATCGAGCCCCACATCAGGCTCCTCTGCTATGAGCCTGCTTCTTCCTCTCCCACTCCCCCTGCTTGTGTTCCCTCTCTCGCTGGCTGTCTCTATCTCTGTCAAATAAATAAATTAAATCTTTAAAAAAAAAAAAAAAGAGTCATACTCTCTACCCACTGGGCCAGCCAGGTGCCCCAAGAAAATACATAATTAAGGCCATTTTTTTTTAATGTAAAAGACCATTTGATCATACTTAAACTAAAATCTTCAAAACTGATTTTGAAACATTTATTATATATTACTAATTACTCAGTACAATATGATAAAAAACACATTTGAATATTAAACACAATGATATGTGTTTTCACTCCATAAAGATTAAAATTGCCTTTCTAGAAGTACATTCATTCAGTCAACCTCTATGGAAGACCAATTTCTTGTATAAATCACTTCTTCAAATCCACAAAACTCATACATTCAGTTGTTGCTCTAAATCCGTAAGTTTTTCATCATAAAGCTACACTTCTCTAACATTAAAACTTGAGAATATACATAGAAACCATATGAAAACTCAATATTACTGCTAAATATGCCTTGCTAAGAACACCTTAAATAGCCTGTCATAATGACCCTCTGTTACCAAAAGAAAATGAAGTTTCTCCATGATTTTTTAACAGAAATTATCCTTGGATTCTAAAATTCCATAACAATATTAGGTATTTAATTTTATTAGATGCATTACTATTAAAAATTTAATTAAAAAATGAACTCAAGTATCAAAGAAGCTATAAATTTTTACTTACATATTCAGGTTTTAATTTTTTATCTCCTCCTCTCACAGCCACTTTTTCTAGTTTATCTATAATGGGCCCAATCATTTCCTCATCTTTAAGCTGAAGTTCTTCGTGTATTATTTCTATATCTCGAATAGGATCTACACTTCCTTCAACATGCGTGATATCATCATCTTCAAAAGCACCTAAAATGAATTAAAGAGAAGCAATCCAATAAACAATACAGAAAGCCATTATTAAAGATTCCTAGAAGGTTAACAACTTATTCAAATTAATCTGAATTCTTGCAAGCAGGACATAGTATATATATATTTTGACCTATTTAGTGATATTTAGGGCACCAGCAACAAAACAGTAATTCAAGAACTTCAACATTTCAAAAACTGATTGAAATAAATAAAATTATGATCTTTACAGGAAGAAAATTATGCTCCAGAACTACTGCTATTTTCAGGTTTGGTACATTAAAAGATACTGAATTCCAGGCATGAGAGCCTGAAGTTCTAAACTGCACTATTAGGGTTTCCAAGGGAAACCGGATTTGGGGTGGGGGGGTGGGTGAAATCATCTGGCAGACCTCTTCCCTGCTTCAATCTACTTTATCACTGTGGTTCTGACGGTGATTAGATAATGAACCACTCAGACACACAATTTACACAGCAGCTAATTTCATCGGCCTGATTTGAGGGTATGGTTTTTAGGGGGCTATCAAAGAAGCAGATGAAGGTGCATTTGTCATATATGAGTGACAACCATTCACACTATCTGAACAAAATGGTGCTGGCCCTTATTAGAAACACATGCTATTATCACATATTTAAAGTGCAGTTGAAGCCATAATTTCAAATTGCCAACTGGAAACATAAGGGTAAAACAACCAGATATTACTGAAGCATGTGTACTGACTTTATGCCCTTTTGAAGACATAATGTGGCAACATAATTCAACTGGGATTTACTCAAATTACCAGATAAAGAACAGTATCACAAAAATGAACAAATACTAAGAAATATTATAAACAGAAAGCAGTGATATACCCACAAAACAAAAAACACATTTATAAACAAATTAATTTAATTTAAATTACCAACTAGATTATATACCCAAAATGAGATGTTTTCAAACATAAAGCATTGATTATTTTAGATAAAGATATCATAGGAATCATGAGAGACAGTTTGATTGAGTTTTAATAAGAGAAAAACAGTGACCATAGCTCATTCTTCTGTATCAAAGACCAAGATATTCGCATTAGTTTACAAAGAATTTTTAAATATAATTTTCTAGAATTTAAAATAATTAAGCTGTTTGTATCTCAATGTACAACTATTCAGTAATATAAATTAAAAAACATAAGTATATTGTTGCAATTAAAATATAAGTACTTAAAATAATACTTAAGTATTCTTGGTATTAAACTGATGATATGTTAAATAGTGCCATACAAATTATATGAACAAAATTAGCAAGAAATGAGGGTGTATATTATATCTTACTGGTAAATATACTACACAGACAGTGATTTAGGTACATTTTTTGAATATTTGGAAAGTATGAAAAAAGACTTCCTGGAAGTACAATATTTAACATGTTTTGAGGCATCTTACACAAATGACAAAATAAAATAGGAAAATAAAAATGAAAGCTTCGTGGCAGAGCAACAAAGACAGTATGGTCAGTTCAGCTATAAAAATAACTACACTTTTTATGACGCTCCAAATGAAAAATATCCTATGTAGTCATCTTTATGTAAGAACCAATGAGTTAACAACTATAGCGATGTCCTCAACAACAGTATATGCATCAGGTTTTAAATGACAATTTCTTAACGCAACCCTCAATTTTAATTGAGTAGATAACAGAGAGAAACTTAGGAACTGCAATTCTTCTGGAAGCAAAGAAAAGAAAGCTCTCTGATCATCTGAATTAATCCAAGCAGAAAACTAGAATAAAGGGAAATACCACTTGCCTATCTTATAACCTTTAAATTATCCTCTAGATTGCACTTTGCCTGGAGTCTGTCAAGGATTTGGCTAGAAAAGAAGTTATGATAACTGTATCATCACTAATCCATTCCCCTACTGTAAGAAAAAAACTCAAAACACAAACCTTATACACTCTGGATTGCACTGTTGTTCCTATGCCTGAAAGTTGTTGTTGTTATTTTTAATTTGTATGTGAGGTGGTAACATACTATGAGAAGAACTTATATTTTTTTGATAAGTATTGCCAAAAATTAAGATAAAAATTAAGTGAAGGCAACATTAAAGTTACCCTCTAAAACTGAATAGCCTTGTGATGAAATGAGGCCTAAAACAGCTGTAAAATATAAGCTACAGAAGTTTGGTGTCCATATGGGCAACTTCCATTTCTTAGAAAGTTTCTAAAAAGTTAGAGATTACTTCCCAGAGATACACTCCTAGGTCAACACACCTCACTTTATACTTACATTAGAGCATTCTTCCACATCTTATCTGTTTTAGTATAAGATGTAGTGGTTAAAAGTAAGGGTTTTCGAGTCAGACAGGCTTACTTGTCATAAAATCTTAGACAAATAATTAAACCTCTAAGGATCTTATTTTCACATCATTAAAATGAAGATGTTTTTACCTCTTAGAGAATGGGTATGATTAAATCAGCTATCATATGTAAAGCGCTTAGCAGAAAGCCCCACACATAAACTCTTTCAGTAACTGAGGCATATACTACTTGTTTTAATGATGTAGGAATTGGTAATTTAGAAGAAATTTCATAGTAATATATTCAAACATTAGCTTTTAGTAATATCATTTCATGTCATTCAATTCACCTTGGAATAGGTTAATATAAGTTTTGTGAATTTATAGAGACTTCCCCCCACTAATTCTTCTTATTTCACCAGAACATTTTTACCCTAGTCCATGGCCAGAGTTATTTATTTCAACTTCACTTTAACTAAAACAATGATTATTATAATTGTTATAATTATTATCATCATTCCTCTTTGGGGGAAATATTGTACTGGTAAAGAAGAAGACTTTACTCATCTTGAAGACTATACTATATCCACTGAATTGTTTGACGAGAAAGTTATTTCCATCTCAATTCTCTTCAGTCCTTTTGAATATGTGAAAGAGAAAATCTCAGTCTGATGCTGCTGGTCTTTAATATCTAACATCTATAAATTTATCTTTTTATCAACAGAGCAGACCTCAGTCTCAGAGCTTCTAAAGGCTAAAAAAAATTTTTTTTAAAGATTTTATTTATTTATTCGACAGAGATAGAGACAGCCAGCGAGAGAGGGAACACAAGCAGGGGGAGTGGGAGAGGAAGAAGCAGGGTCATAGCAGAGGAGCCTGATGTGGGGCTCGATCCCATAACGCCGGGATCACGCCCTGAGCCGAAAGCAGACGCTTAACCGCTGTGCCACCCAGGCGCCCCCTAAAGGCTAAAAATTTAATACATAGTTTTCATTGTATTTATTTTTATTATCTTAAATTTTGGCAAGTGATACTAATTTTTCACTTATATTAGTGACAAAGTTTCCTGTTTAATTTAGTCAAAAAACATTAGATCACATTTTTTTAATAAAATCAAGAAATTTCTGAAAATACTAACTACGGTCATTTTGGTGATAGGATTTTATCTGATCTTTTAAAACTTCTTTGGTATTATTCTGTATAAAAAAGCTGATGTGAGACAGCATGTATGTGCAGTCGGGGAGTGGTCACGTCGCTGTGCAATACTTTAAGGAGGATAGTAAGGGAGGCCTCTCTAAGATGACACTGGACCTGAGACCAGAATGGACAGGAGGAGGCAGTAATGTGAAGATCTGAAGGAAAAGTGCTCTAAGAAGAAGTATAAAATCCCTAAAATGGGAATAAGCTTGAAGTGTTTCAGAAATAGAAAGAAGGTCAGTGTGGGTGAACCACAGCAGAGGACGGTAAACAGAAGTTAAGTTGGAGAAGTAAAGCAGTTCACATACATTTGTAAGTTATGGGAGTTTGGATTTTACTCTAGCTATAATGGGAAGCCATTAACTGGAAAGTCTGAAGTAAAGAGGAGGTAGGGTAATAAGATATGACTTATGGCAGGAGGCCATTTTGGCTATTTTAAAAAGAACAAACTTTAAGGGAAGGGACAAGAATGATGGCAGAAAGACTCAGTTAGGAGGTAGTAGTAGTAGTACATATGAGAGATGACCAAGTGAGTGGTAACTTGAAATAAAATAGAGAAGACGAGAAATGTTTGGACAGGAAATGTATTTTAGAGATGGACCATATGTAGGATAAAGGTCATGAGTGAAGATATAAAACTGGGAGTTATCAGATATGTTTAAAATTATGGGCCTAGATGATGTCATGTGAAGAGAGCACTCCAACACTCAGATGTTTGATGGGAAAGAGGATTTGACAAAAGAGACTAAGGGGTGACAAAGTAAGATCTATCATTCAAGAAGATGGCCCACTTAGAAATCACAGCCACTTTCAAAGTTTCACATTCCGCGTAAGCTGGCATAAACACTGAAAACAAACACTGACCAACTGCAAGTTGGCAAACCAACAGATACGGAATAATTGACATCACACATGTCAAGAACAAAATCTGTAACATCAAGTCACACGTAAGGCTTCAGGATTCTCCAAGGCAGCCCCATGCCAAAAGACAGTAGAGCAATGTCTTTAGAGTCCTAAGGAAAGAGACTGTGACTCAAGAATTTTATAACCAGCCAGCCTGTGTTTCAGGGATAGAGTTTCACAGGAATAGAGATTAACGGCAAATAGACTCTGCATTAATACACTCCAACATATAAAACTGAACAACTGCAAGAATTAAGTTAACAAAATTATAAACTATGGAAAGTTAAGAATGAGAACACAAAATTTCAGAGACAAGGAAAAGGAGGTAAAAACATAAGTGTGCTAATTTCCTCATCTTTCCCAATATGGGATCAATAGATGGACAGATAAAGATGAAACATGTAATTAAAAAATAGTTTCTCCCATCTTTTAGTGTTCTCATGATCCTCTTTCTTCACTCCAGCAGAATCATGAAAGTGAAAAAATTACCTTAAGTTCAGTCATTTCTTCTGTGTTGCTTTGGTCCTTTTTCTTTCTTTCAAACTCAATAAAATAAAATGTAGTATTCTATTTATTTTTTTTAATTTTTTAAAATTTATTTGAGAGAGGGAAAGAGAGCGCGAGCAAGGTAGGAGAGGCAGGGGGATAAGGAGACTCCCCACCAAGCAAGGAGCCCGACTTGGCACTTGATCCCCGAACCCTGGGATCATGACCTGAGCCAAAGGCAACTGCTTAACCAACTGAGCCACCCAGGCACCCCCGTAGTATTCTATTTAAAATAGAACATCTAATTCTATTTAAAATAACACACGAATGATCACATTTATATAAAATTGTTTCTCTCTCAGTAACACTAATGCTAATAAATAATTAACCAAATGCTAATAAAATAATTCCTGGA
The DNA here is from genome assembly GCF_017311325.1 of Ursus maritimus. NCBI lineage: Eukaryota > Metazoa > Chordata > Mammalia > Carnivora > Ursidae > Ursus > Ursus maritimus. The sequence goes on along the minus strand of NW_024423343.1, from coordinate 56,877,347 downwards.
CAGTGAGCTATTGAGCAATTGTTAAATCTTCTTCAACAGTTCCATCTTGCTTTAAAGTTTTTATAATGAACACGCATTGTTTGCACAGGTCATTTTTAAAGTCATTTTTTTAAACACAATAAATGAGTTTAATTTGCAGAAAAATTTGTACGAATTTTACTTCAAATTTTGGTTTTGCAGTGACTAGCCACAAGGAGAAAATCACTATTACCATTAAAATTATTTTATACCTATACATTTTTATACATATAAAATAGGTGACTGAAAATAATACCAACTATAGCAAAGCTTCCTTATCAAAGACTTGTTAAAGAAGAAAATTAACCATAAGCTAGGCTGAGATCACAAAGATTTTTTACCCATCAATCTTGCAATGCTTCCTTTCATAACAAAGCACCTTTCTCAAATCTTCTTGACTTCTCTCACATTTCCAACACTTTTCTCTTTTGCTAACCAGCAGCAAAGACTTAAGCTTTCTCACTTCATAGGGAAAATGCATGGATGTTTGGAATATCAAAGCCACATTTTGTTTTTACCCAATCTTCCTTCTTTCCAGCAGTAAAAGTGAAACATTACCTTCGATTTATGACCAATCTCTCTACAGTCTCTGCTATGGATTTTATCCTCTCCCAAGGAAATTCACTGCACAGATTGTTCCTTGTATTTCCTGAGACCTCAATCTATGACACCTCTCTCTCTCTGATATTTGTAGCTTCTCCATTTCCACTAATATTCTCCCATGAACACTGAAGTAGGCTTGATTCTACAGTAAATCAATCACGTCAGTCACCCTTGAACATGAATCCCCATTCTGGTATTGCTTTCCTTCCTCCGGTTCAGAGCAAAATTTTTAAAAGAACTGTCTGTGCCTGCTCTACTTCTTGACTTCCTACTTAAAACTCAGCCCGCTGCAGTTTGGTATGCCTCCACCATGTTATCAGAAATTGATCTCAAAAAGGATGCCAATGATTTGTCTTTATGACGTTAAGTCAAGTAGCCATTCGTTGTGAATTCTGTATGACCTCTCAGCAGCTAACTTCACTGACATAGTCTCTTTCACTGATTCCTTATAACCACATTCTCCTGATTCTCTCCTATTTTCTTCAGCCATTTCTTCTTAGGCTATTCCTTTTCTTGCTCTAACTAGCACATAAACATTGATGTCCCTCTTGGCTGTCTTCTGTTATCCCTCTATTACACACTCATTAACAGAATTTCCAGCCCAGAACTCCTGAGTGGTTCCAGTATATTCTGAGGTCATAGCAAATAAGATGAACCAAAAATTCTTTTTGGTTATTATATAGATCATTTCTACTATAAAATCTATTTACTAAGTGAATAAATGTAAAATGTTAATGCTTATACTAAAGTTGTAAAGTTTTTTGAAAATTTTATTTATTTATTTGACAGAGAGCGAGCACAAGCGGGGGGGGGGGCACGCAGGGAGGGGGAGAAGAAGGCTCCCTGCTGAGCAGGAAGGCTGACATGGGGCTCGATCCCAGGACCCTGGGATCATGATCCGAGCTGAAAGCAGACACTTAACCGAATGAGCCACCCAGGGGCCCCCTAAAGTTATAACTTTTAATATTTGTGTGCCTCCTTTACTAAGAACCAGTCAAAAAACAGAAATATTTTACTTGGTGAGATACGTTTGACTATCTATATGGCATGAGACATTCTATATATTTATTTCCTGTGTGATGTGGCAGAAATGAGTTAACTATTTTCAATTATTATAAATGGATTTAAGTTTGATCAATTTACTCATTCATTCATTCAAAGTCTAATATCCTTCTTTTTAAAAAAAAGATTTTATTTATTTATTTTAGAGAGAGAGTGACGGGGGAGGAGGGTCAGAGGGAAAAGGAGAGGGACAAGCAGATTTCCCACTGAGCACAGAGCTGGAGGAGGGGCTTCACCTCACAACCCTGAGACCATGACCTGAGCCTAAACCAAATCAGACGCTTAGCCTACTAAGCCACCCAGACGCCTCTCAAAGTCTAATATCTTATTCCATAAAGACTTGAATAAGAAAGATAAATCTATACTGTCTAGGATGCTAAATCTAACTGGGAAGGATTTTAGAAATAAAAATATACTTCAGAAACTCAAGACTTCAGTGAACTGCTTTGTTACATTTCTACTTAAATTTGGACTGTATTCAGTTTTCAGAAACAAAGCATCCTAGTTAGATGTAGAAAGAGATTTTAAAATACATGATGTATCTAAGTGTACAGGCTTCACAGCAGCACTTTATATAAACCACTTGTCATGGAAACCTTATATTCCAAATTGCATGTCTGAAGTTTTCTTGGGAATAAGAGGGTATGTGGTCAAGATGGACCAATCTGACTCATCCTTTATCACTACAATACAGAGATAAGGAATTCCTTGCTATTTAACCAGTGCATAAACTGTCACCCCCTCAACACATATGTAAACCACAATATGCTTTACTAAACATAAGTTCCCCATTTATTTTTTTAAAGATTTTTTATTTATTTATTTGAGAGAGAACAAGAGAGAAAGAGAGAGTGTGCATGCACAGAGGGAGAGGAAGAAGCAGACTCCCTACTGAGTAAAGAGCCCGACATGGGGTTCGATCCCAGGACCCCGAGATCATGACCTGAGCCAAAGGCAGACGCTTAACCAACTGAGCCACCCAGGCGCCCCTAAGTTCCCCATTTAAAGAAAGCTTGTTTATATATCTAACAATATGGTAAGTCTTTTGAGAATTAAAAACAAAAATCGAAATAATAGGATCTTGGTTTCAATGACCGGACAATGTGCTTGGAAAAACAAATATAATCTAATAAAAAGAATAATACTCACTAACAAGGACTTTAAGTATAGATTTAATTAATAATTAATCATCAAGGCCTTTAAATATAGGAAAAGAATAGTATAGGTAAAGAAGATGAAGAAAGGCATGACAAGTAACAGGAAAAAGCATCAGAGGAAAAAAATAAAGACTGAAATAAACGAGGCTTACTGGAAAGCTGAGTATAGTGAGAAATTGTACCGAGGAGTAGTAGAAGATAAAAGTTTATTACATCAGGTAGGTGTGAAGGATAGGGAAGTCCAAATAGGAATATAAGTCTGGATCCCAACTGATAATCAACAAGGAGCCAACACTGGTTTTTGTGGTAGTAAGAAATGGAAAGCAGCATTTAGAAAGGCTAACCACAAGTAGGGAACCAGCTGAAAGAGAACTGCTATACTCCAAATACACTGCCGAAGTGCACTAGGATACTGATGGGAGATATGAGGCAGGGAGGATGAATGGTAAGACTCAACCAAAGAAAACAATGTCAACTAGATAAAAGCAATGACAGAGGGAGATGATGTCAAGGCTTCAAGCCAAGAGATCTTTATTTGCATTTAAGGCAACATCAATACATGTAAGATTCAAAGCCCAAAACAAGCATGAAACGAAAAGGTGTTACATAACTAAAATACAGACTCTAAGAAAAATAAATAAATAAAAATAAAAAATACAGTACAAACTCTAGAAAAAAATTATTATGCAAATATACTGAATCTTAAATCATAGCACCAAAACATCCTGTATGCCACATTACACTTCCCATTCTTTCCAGTTTCCCCTATGTGGTAAAAATAAATGTTTTGAACATCTGTATTCTAATCCAGAGTCCTACCCCAAATCACTAAAAGGTTACGGGCCATATTCCTAAACCAGTAGAAGAAATATTATTAAATACAATGCTAAAAATCAAGACAAGGATATCATGCTCAAAAAAATCTTTACCTTTTCAAATTTCTAATCCATTCTTCAAACAAAGTCCTACCTTGTGTCAGAACTGTGATTCCCAACTTTCTTATAATTCTATAGGTCATTAATATTTAAAGAGAAGGGAGAGAGCTAAATTTGTATTGACAACTCACTTAACATCAATAGTTTTATTCATAAACACTGGAAAATGCCAGTTCCTATTTACTTTCTGAAAATGACATAACAAAAATTCCTTATTGTATGGTAGAGAAGAGTGGTTTAAAGCAGGAGTTAAAGCTGTTTATTGAATATTCCAGATGCTCTGATTTAGTAGTGTAGTTTAAGCCCAGGTTTACAGGGGCACTTTAAAACTCTAGTCTTAATCTACATAAAGTCCCTTCCCACCTTGACAATAAAAGCAATTTGAGCAAAAAGAGTCTAATTCATAGCTGGACCTCAATCTTGTAATATTTATCTCTGTGTTAAGTAAGATGTGTAGTTTAAGCTACTTTCCTTAAGTTATAAAGTGGAAAAAGGGCATCTTGACTTATTATATTTACTTCAAAAATCAATTTACCTTCTTAAAAATATCAGAGAATAAGGAGAATCTAGGAATAAAGAAAAGAACCGAAAAATCTTTCTGCTAACAAAATTCTGCTAAAAAAGATATAGATTTAAGCCTCAAAGCTTTCAGAGTTTGAAGCAAATAAAAAGGGTTCTATTAATCGAATTTTAATTACATTAAATGGATGTATTTATAGACCTCTGGAGAAATAAAATATTTTGTAAACATATAAAAGTGAAAATAATTGGTCTAGTAACGTAAACTGTTAATTACTTGATGCAACGGCACAAGCGGAATAGCATAACTAGACTTGGTGGGTTGTACTTATTTACAATAACAAATCAATCAAAAGTAGCCTTTAAAGTCTTTAACCTTCATTTTCCAGGAGAAAACCTATTATTTGAGATATAGCAAAGGCCCCCAAATAATCCAGTCTATGCTTCAGGCTAATTGTTTAATGCTGGAATAGAAAATAGAACTATGAGTAGCCAAAAGAATTTGCTTTTGCTTTGCTTCTCTTCTCTTTCCTCTCCACTTTTCATTATAGGAAAACTAAATCCTGGCCAAGAGGAAGAAAAACGTACCATCCCTCTGACATATTCAAAAATTTACCAAGGTTTTCAAAAAGCTTTATAAAGATAAAATGCATATGTGGCTGACTTTGGGAGACCAATCTAAAATTACAGAAATTATAAATGACTTATGCAGCACTTTTAACAAAGTAGTTAATTTGTATGGAAGTAATCAAGCAATGCTACAAGTAAAAAATCATCCCCAACTTTGAGACAAATAGATATTTAGGAGAGAACAATAAAGTAGATCAGTCAGGTTCTGAGACACCTTAGAAATTTTTGTTTGTTATTTTCTTCTAATTTTAAGAGTTCATATAAGTTAAAAATGATGCTTTTAAGTAGTAACTCAAAAACGAAACATTAAGTAGGGAGAATGAGATGAACAAAGAGAAAAAAGATACAAAGACATGAAAACCAGTAAAACTGAAGGTTATATTAGTGCAGTAGCAGGCAAAAAGCCTTTTGGTTATTACTGACACCACTTAACTGATCAAAAGCAACACATTCCAATATCATACAATATAATTCTTTAAATGTACAGAATGCTAAAAAACTCTGCCTTATAGTTACTGCTATTGTACTTAGATTGTAGATAATTAGATATCCACACCATTAAAGAATCCTTAAAATCACTTAAAAGTTACAAATTATAACCCAGAGTCAACACCTGTACTTAGTTATATTCAATTGCTTAAGGGTTTTACATTTTTAGGTGCTGAAACATATCAACTTTTTTTCATATCAACTCTTTCCAGAGAAGTAGGCAGAAAAGCACCTTAATGAAAACTAATATTCATCTCTCAATAAGATTTTCAGTACGTATTCTAAATAATAGATACTTTAAATGTATAAAAGGCAACTTTAGTTGATGATAGTTTAAATTAATATTTATTGAGATTCTGCTCTACCCCTAATGTTGAGCTAGCTGCTTTTGTTGTATTAACCTCCTCAATAGCCATCTCACTAACTTCCTCACTTCTAAAACATCATTTACCCTTCTGCCCATAGAAAAAGGCCTCTATAAAATGGCTTTGCCCCACCCTCACTCTCCACAAATTCTCAGTTCAGGTCAAACTTCTACTGACTCATGAAGCCGAGAAAGTTCTTCACATCAACTGTCATTATTTTTGCCCATTTCCTTCCCTGGGCCTCAAAGATACATATCCTTTCCATTACAAATCAAATCTGCCTCTAAAATGCATACTTTAATTTCCCCTCATCTTACAAGACAATTCTAGAGGAGTCCAGGTCTAAATGTCTACCATCCCTGAGTCATAAGAGGAGTTGTAGGGACTTGTCTGAAATAAAGTATGGTAAAATTAGTGGCTTAATATTACCCTAAATTTGGCTCCTGGGAAGATCCATTTTTATACCTTTTACAGAGTTATGTTGTAAGCAGGGAAAAAAGGCAAAGAGAAAAGTTAACAAAAACTAGAATTTTATCTTTACTACCAGTACTATAAGCAATGAATAAAGGAGTCATGGAGACTCTCTACCATTCACAATACAAACTAAAGAGCAAATCAGAGCTTTAATTTTTCTAAGAGTGGTGCCCATTAATAGCTCACCTTTTAATCGAACTGATCCATTCTCAGTAATTTCATCTTACATTTTCAATGCAGTTACTAATCCTTCTGCATGGACTAGTCTTCCTCCCTATTTCTGCCTTTCAAGAAAAGTTACTATCTTTCATGGCCTTAATTAAATGTCACTGAAATGATATCTCCACGATACCTTCTCTAACCATATCTGCTCTCTGAACTGTTAACAGTATCTATTTTTTTCACATGATCTGTAGCATGTATATCTAGTATTAGAATATGTGATTCTATCTCCTAGTTACCTAAGCTCGAGGATTCTGTCTTAATGTGCCTTTCCAGTTCTCTCCAGTGCCTTGATCAGAGCTGATACACAATTAGGCATTAGGGGAAGTGAAGAATAAAGGAATCAATGAATGAATGAATGTTTCAAGCACTCAGCACTCAGAACGAAAAACTGTTAGAGGGGAACTATAGATTCTAGATGAAGCTAGACACGCAGCACAACAGTAAAGGATCAATTTCACAGCACACAACAAGATATTTAGCAAGTATTGCAAAGAAACCAGTGCTAAGCATGTCAATCACATAAATTAAAAGAGTAAGTAAAACATACAACACGGCAAACTGCAATAACAGACGTGAGAAGTTTTTGTGTTTCATCTCTTCACCTTTGAACTGCTTGACTATTAGTGATGAATATTCATTTAGTTATTTTCTGAGGAATTCTTGGGTGTACTGCACTGGATTATGTATTATGTCAGGATTTTTAAAATTTACAAATCAAATTAAGAAAAAACATATCTATAAACTATAACCAAGATCAATAAATGCAAAAGAAAAGGAGAGAGAAGGGATTAATCAGCACAGATCAGGATTAAGGAGGGAAGGCTTGAATACAAATGAGGACTTTCAGGGACAGATAACAGAAAACAGAAGCAGAGTCAAGAGGACATTCCAACCAGAATGGAAATATAAGTATGGCAGAAGTGATTAAGGGCACAGATTCTGGAATCAGACTATATGGATTCAAACCTGGGTTTCAGACTATTTGATTCATTAGTTGTGTGATTAATTTCTCTGAGCCTTAGTTTTCTTATCTGTAAAATAGAAAAAAATATAATATCTACCTCATAAGGCTGTTCTGAAGATCAAAAATGATAATATACGTGAAGATCTTAGGACGGTGCCTGGTAGGGTAGGGTAATTAGGATACATTAGCTCTACGGATATGGAAAGCTAAAAACAAGTATATACCAGGGTTTCTCAATCTTGACACTACTAACACTTTCGACCATATAACTCTTTGTTGTGGGGGGCTGACTTGTGCATTACAGGATGTTTAACAGCACCCTGGCCTCTACAAAGTAGATGCGAGTAACACACACATGTGCACACATACACACAAACATGCACTACGGCTGTGAAGATCAAAAACGCCTCCAGACGGGTGCCTGGCTGGCTCAGCTGGTGGAGTGTGCGACTCTTGGTCTTGGGATTGTGGGTTCAAGCCCCATGTCAGGTGTAGAGATTACTGAAAAATAAAATCTTAAAAAAAAAAAAAAGTCTCCAGACATTGCTAATCCACAGTTGAAAACCACCGGTATACACTAAAAGACAAAGACTGTCCTTTACAGCAACCAAAAATATACTACCACAGGTGCAAATATGTAGATGTCAATTGACATCTCTTTTTTTTTTTTTTTTTAAGAGGGGGAGGAGGGATAGAGGGAGAGAGAGAGAATCTTAAGTAGGTGTGGAGCCTAATACGGGGCTCCATCTCACGACCGAGAGATCATGACCTGAGCTGAAATCAAGAGTTAGACGCTTAACCAACTGAGTCACCCAGGTGCCCCTCAACTGACGGAAAACTTCTAACACTGATGGAAGAGTTGAAATTTAATGTCTTACATTATAAAATGCCAACGGAGATTTTCAGAGAGGCACTCTTGTGATCTTGCTCTTGCCTCCTTATTCACTCACACTCTCTTTAATTGATTCTATCAGTTTTGTACCAGATCTAATAGTTTGGAGAGATACTGATGGTCACACACAAAACAGTAAACCGTTGGCTACTAGTTACAGAAATAATACGAAAAGGATCAAATGGAAGGAAGGAAGGAAGGAAGGATGGAAGGAAGGAAGGAAGGAAGGAAGAAAGGAAGGAAGGAAGGAAGGAAATCTTTACAAAGATTTTTGTGTATCTACTGGATAGGAAGAATGGTATCAAATTGAGAAGAAATGAAATGTGGCCAGTCACAAAATTGGAGGTATGTAATACCAGTTAAAGATACAATTATAAGACATATTTTAAAAACATTTACCGAATGCTAATCACAAACAGAATGGTGCCAGGAGCAGGAAGGCAAATTTCAGAGATGAGAAAAAGCTGAATAAGATTAGTCTCTGTCTTCAAAGATGTTTACAATCTAACAGGGGAGAAAGATCACATAATTACAAGAAAGTAAATCCAGGATGAAGGGAAGTGGGAAGGGGGTCAGTATTCAGTATAAGCTGATGGAAGAAGACAGTCTCAAGGTTTCAAACTGGAACACTGGAGTTATGTAGATGCCATTTACAATTTAGATTAAGATTCATGTACAGGTTTTGACGGAAGTATAAATTATTTTTTAATCCCATATTTAAGTATATTGATGCTGTGGTAAGAGATAATATTGTCTCGGCTAGAGTTTGAAACTGGTGTTTAAATGCTAGAAAAATGTAAACATGTGACAGGTATTAATTAGTCAAGTAAATGCTGGCTATTAATTTTAAAAATAACTATTTTATAGCTTTAGCTATAGTATCAATGGATTATGACTTTTACCCAGTTTTTCTACAATATGAAGGGAGGGAGTAGAGGAATAGAAAAGGGAGGACTCTGGTGTTAGAACAGGAAAGTGATCTGTTGACTAAATCCACATTAAATAATAGGGAACACATTTGTGGGTCCAAATGAAAAGTACTATAAAGGCAGAAGTCCTAAAACCAGATAACATACCTTACAAAATAATTACACCCTTAAATACAATAATCCACAGCTCTAACACAAGAGCAGAGACATGGAAGAACAGGTAAGGCCTAAAAAGATTAAGGACAGGCAAGCAGTCACACCTTAGGGAGCAGATGTATAAGGTAAGTCACTGCATCCCCGTAGTCCTCCAACCCAATCCACCCTAACTGACTCAACAAAATGGGTACAACTGCCTGAGAGCATTCTAGAATTTTACTGCTACCCTAAAATCCTAAAGATCCAGCCATCACAATCAATATTTAGGCCAGAGCAAACAATCGCCACCAGGTGGTGCCAAACCAAAGACAGTACCAGAACGGACATGACTGGGCCCACACCTTGTCACACCCCTTACCCCCCCTGCAACTAGCTGTGGAGGTTCACCCTAGTCATTCCATTGTCTGGCAATAAAGTCACATCATATTTTATGCAAACGAAACTTTCAGACCCATGTAGTACACTATGGCAAGCATTAAGGGGCGGGTTACTGAGGGGAAGGTGGGGGTTAGGGGAGGAATGACAATTTGGGTTTATTGAAGAAGCCTAGTTACAGTAGTACCACTTATCCATGGCTTCAGTTACCTGCAGTCAATCATGGTCGGCAAGCAGATGCTCTTCTTTCTAATGCACTGTCAGTAGGTCAATAGTAGCCTAACACTACATCACAATGCCCATATCACTCACCTTGTTTCACTTCACATCACAAGGTGAGTACAATATAGTAAGATATTTAAAGAGAGAAAAACCATAACTTTTATTCACAGAACTTTCATTACAGTATGTTATAATTTTTCTGTTATTATTTTGTTAATCTCTTACTGTGCCTAATTTATAGATTAAGCTTTATCATAGATACGTATATGTATAGAAAAAACAATATTGGCATCAGTACTATCCCCAGTTTCAAGCATCCATGAGGGGTCTTGCAACATATCCTCCACAGATGAGGGGGGACTACTATACACAGGAACAGATTAAAATTTTTCTCACTTTATGCTTTACTTCATTAATACAAATGCAAATAAAATCTTAAAAATAAAAAGAAAATAAATAAGAATGCAGTATACAAAAAGTTCTAACTAAGACTTTAAGTAGTTGAATACGAACACAAAAGAAATCTTTAAGGCTTTCCCACATGACTCTACTAATGAACCATGATCTTCAACAAGAATGAAAGGATATCTGATGAAATGAAAGTATCACTGATCCCCCTGAAGAAAAGTAAATGATCCTTTACTTCTTTTGTCTTTAGAGCATAAAACATGGGGGCTATAGTGAAACAAAGTAAGACAAGTCTCCCTATCCCTTCCCCAATGTAAAAAAAAAAAATGAAAGTTTCTCTAAATTCCTTTAAATATTACCTCAAATTTCCCAGTAAAAGACTTCATGGCAAACTTATTCCCCTCCATCTCCATCCTTCTCCACCACCACCAGATTTTAGCACTGCTTATATGTTATACCTGTCAAGATCTGATGACTGTATGTTATGTATTCATCTGAACAGAACCACTACACTTAGTTACAGGCTATCATCAACCAATTCATTCTCTTGCTAAAATCAAGTCATCCAATTACTCCTTGACTAATCAAGGCTGTTTTGGCTTTTTCTTTTTTCAAAAGGTACTCAACAGCATAAACAGTTCACTTACAAGAAATGGAAAGGGGCTAATCAGCAGAATTATTGTTTTGCTGCTACAATTTGCAGTATTTAAATTTAGTTGCTGATTGGACTGAAAGTTTTATGATATAGCATATGAAACTAGTTTAATACAACTGTGAAGCTGTGTAGCTGTATTGTCTTGCCCTGGCTATACTGGTCTATTTTACCTTGTAGGATAGACAATTGCCTACTTTCTTTAAAACAAAGATATATTACAAATAAGTTTCAGTATACTTTCCCACATACACTGGTTTTAGAAAGGTAACATGCTATTAATTCCTGAGTATTATTTTTAAAGTTAGCAACTGTGTGCATACATACACATGTTGTAAAAACCTACAATTGCCTGGCGTCTTAACTTACATTTATTTTGGCTTCTAAGCAGCAATAAATTAAAGAGACATTATTTAATTAATTAAGAAAATAGGGTTATCTAGAAGAGGTACATATTTTATATAGATACACATTACCCCTCACATAATAAAACAGTGGACACTATATTTCTAAAATGGGGAGCATTTCAATTACAAGAATAATCCCACGTGCAAACTGTAAAATAAAACTAATATCCATCAGTACTGTTACTCATATGTAGAATTTGAGAGAATATTTAAGAGAATGACTAAAGACTAAAATCTAAACAGTAAACTAAAACCTTCAATTTTTTTTCACTAAAAAGAAAAAAATTATGTGTCAAAATTTTGACTGAAAATTTTTGAGATGAGATCCATTCTTTAAACTGAGATTTACCTTGTTAAACACAGAGATACATTAACAAAAAGGACAGATCTTATTCTGCAGGAGGAAGACACGCTTTTATAGTAAAATGAATAGTTAGGCTTTAAAAAAAAAAAACTACCAAATTTCTTACACATTAAATGCTGTGCACGAACCATCAACAAGAACTTACATATAGGAAGGAAAACATATACACACATAAATAGGATTAAAACAATTTCTAAATCTTTTATATATGTGCACATATATTACACAAGTAATACTCTATAGGGACATATTTTGCATGCTAAGACCCATCTAGAAATTCTATACAGAATTGTAACATTATACTTCCATTAAATGTCTGATAGGACCACTAAACATATACATAAACATTTCAGAAAAGTCTTATTTTCACAAATGCACTGACAAGGTATACAAATGCTAGTACATTTCAAAATAATCATGTTTAATTTCTAAAAAATGTTATTTGAGTAATTTTTTAAACAGGATTCAATCTGGCTTATCTATGCTGAAATTCAGGAAGCAAATAAATTAGAAACTAAAATACATTAACAGAAACCTAATATTCCTTAAAGCTGAATATTTCTCAGAGTCAGCACACCTGCCAATATATTAAAAATAAGTAAAATCAACTACAAAAGTGATAAATCAAGTGCCACGGTAGACTTGACTTCTCGAGACAGCATTTTCAGCCGTCTTTTGTGGCTTTGTTTGGCGCCCTAGTCCTTTAAGTTTTGTCTTCATAAAGCCCTAACTAGTTGTAATCATTTGCAGCCTAATTGTGGACATTTATCTGCTTTTCTTATGCATAGAACATAGCTATTAAAGCTGAATGGTGATGGTGTGAAGTATAGGTTAAATTGGGTGAAATTAAAGCAAATTACTCCGGGATGTGGAAATCTGAAAATAGAAACCACCAATGATTTGCAACCCTCTTGATGATCAGCTTCACAGAACCCTAAACGACAAGAAAACTTACATATTTTAAAGTTAACTAGGTTTTTAAAAATAATATGTATAAATGTATTTTTAACTACATGCACTTCTTAGTAATGTTGGAAAGATTATTTGTTTAACTCAGCTGCACTGTGAAAAAGATCTCAGGTTTCTATTTTAAATAGTGCAGTTCATTTCTTAAATGAGATTTCCTTTCCATCATATAAATTTTTACCTATAAAAATTCATCCAACTATGTCAAACACAATCTATACATATTATCATATATTATTCTGCTAGCTAAGTTTTAACCTGAATAAAAGTATTAATGCTGGAGATAATATAACACTGAAGTTATAGTAATAAAAGCAAATTAAAAATATAAACATAAATGTATCTTTGGGCATATTTATATATATGTCATATATAAATCTGCATGTGTGACTAGCATACAGAAAAAAATATACAGAGGCCTAGAGAAAATATAAGACATTAAAATACAAAAATATCGCTTTCATTTATCTAAAATCTTACTGCTTCATCCGCAGTTTGAAGACAATAAAACACGTCCATTTGCACCTTGCATGTTTTCTTGGGCAAGCAAGCAGAGTAGTATAAAAATTTTACCAGACCACAATTTAGGCGAGCTTACTCAAAAGCTGGAAAAAGTTTCTAGCAATGAAACTGACATGGTTTTATTGACTGCTATGCAGAAAGCATAGTTAGGTATCTGGGGAGAGAGAAAATTAGAGGATACGGCCTACACCTTCAAGGAGCTTACAGTCCAGTTGGAGAAATAAGACAACACAAGCACGTGTAACTAAATCGTGGCTGCATGAAAAGGTACCTACTACATAAAGAGAGCTTCTGAGCTCAAAGATAAGAACCAAAGAGCAAAAGGGGTTGGGGAGGAGGATCATAGAAGATACGGACCTTAGAAAATAAAACTCAGCCAGAGATACAGCAAAAACAAGGCAAAATGTGTAAGGTACATTCAAAGCACAAAGGGCAAATGTGTCTGAAGAAAATTTAAGAACAGATAAGGGAGCAAGGAAAAATGTATTAATGCTTGACAATGAAGAGCCTTGAGTACTAGGCAGAAAATGGAATTCCTGGGAAGGCATGAATGTCTTACAAGAGGCAGTAACATAATCAACTGCAATGACTCACAAACAGTGATACATCTTATTTTCTCAATGACTATAACACAATTAAAAATGATATGCCAAAGATGTGGATCTCTGGAATATTATCAATATCCCTAGACCCTAGGTGCTCCCCTTTTCTTGCCTCATATCAGGTTATGAAGCTAGTGCTTCTTACTTAGGAATTGTATCCTTATATATTCATTATCCCTGTATGTCAGAGTTAGCATAGTACAAAACTTAATATTCAGCTACTGGTACATTTTTATTCATGTATATTTTAAAACTACAGCAATAATATATACTTCTAAATAATACTGCAACATTAGCAAAACTTAAGTTGGAAATTTTAACAAAATGCAGACAATCATTTTCTGCTTTGTGAAAATAAAGCATTTTTTTCCCTCCATGGTATGAGACTCAAATTCTTGGACACAGTCACTATGGGTCATAAGAATGGTTAGAAACGACTACTCCTGAAAGAAGAAACTAGAAGAAGGAGAGGCTAGAGCAGTGATTTTTGAACATCTCCTAGGCTACAGGTGATTCCCAGCCTCTCCTTGATTCTGGATTGCTAGTGTGCAGACTAGGATTCTGCATTTTATTTTATTTATTTATTTTTAAAAGATTTTATTTATTTATTTGACAGAGAGACAGCCAGCGAGAGAGAGAACACAAGCAGGGGGAGTGGGAGAGGAAGAAGCAGGCTCCCAGCGGAAGAGCCCGATGTGGGGCTCGATCCCAGGACTCCAGGATCACGCCCTGAGCTGAAGGCAGACGCTTAACGACTGAGCCACCCAGGCGCCCTGGGATTCTGCATTTTAAACAAAATGTATCTAACTCAGGTGGTCCCAGAGTCACACTGATCAGAAGAAGAGAGGCCCAGCAAGAATTTATTTACTAAAGTCAGTTACAAAGCATAAAAACCTGAACCAAGAAGTCGCAGTAAAAACAGAATGAAGTAGAAAAAGAAAAGAAGCACTTCCAGAAAAGAGCAACAGAAGCTGATGACAGATTACAGCAATAATATAAAGTAAATCATCATCTCTAAGTAAAGTATAGATGCCTACTTTGAAAGCAGACCAAAAAATTTAAATCTAGATACAGAAGACTGAACCTAAAAAAGAGAAAAGTTTTCATTTGAACACAATTCCTTTATTCAACCAAATAAACAAAGACTGTGTAAAAATAAACAAAAAGAAATGGAACTTTTAAAACATGGCATTTAATACTTTTGAATTTATACTAAGCCCTTTATTTACTTATTTATTTTCATACAGACAAGCTTAAAATTTGCACTAACCAATACAGAGCACTATGTACCATTCTGCTTTCTGTTTGGTGATCCCACAAAGTAATATATTAGTTTCATTTTCATGAACAATAAACTTCACCACATAATTAATGAAGAGGAAACGTTTTTATTACCACTCTAGTAATGAAATTTTATCAGAATTATACTGCTTTAGCTTATAATAATGGGATGTTTTAAACCAGTATTATGAGGTATAACCTGAAAAGAAAGATGATGTTTGCCAGTCAAGAATCAAAGTAAATTAGTACCTAAAAAGTTTTAAACTTGAAATTGAACACGGGCATTTTCTCCTCTCTCCAAATTAAAGGCACTGCAAATAACAATGTTCAAGTTTGGAATCTGGAATGTATAGATTTGTTGTGAACTCCCAACATCTATCTACGCCCTCTCCTAGACCCTCCTTGCCATTACTTCTTAGGAGTTTAACTGGTCTCAGGTAAGGTGATTCCATCTGCCCACAGTGACTGGTCAAGGATTGGGCATGTGATCTAATCATGTTCAAGTAGAGTAAATCTCAAAACTTTTAATTGGAAGGCTAGGCCAAAGTCACTCTTTCTGCCCTGATGTGAACTAGAAACCACATGGCCAGTGAGATGCTGGACACCGCCTTAAAATCATGAGAGTACTCAGCCTTAGGATTAAGTTGGTCAAGGCAGAAGGTAGAGATAGAAAGGAATTAAGTCCTTAGGGATAGTTTGAGTAATGGTTAAAGCACTGACTGAAGCCATTTATCTTACCTGCTAAGTAGTGGAAGCAGATAGATCTTAAAGTCATTTTGAAGTGGAATTTTATTGTAGTTGGAAATATCAAAACTCAGACATTATGCTTCCCAACGTAAGTAAAACATTGTAATAACGAGTATCTATTATTACATGTTTAAAAATCAATGCATCCAACTGGTATAAGGTGTCATGCAAAGGGTATGTTCAGGACAACAATCATGGCTCAGAAATTGTGAGTTCTGCCATTAACTTGTCTCAGGTCATGTAGCTAACAACAATCTTTGATTCCTCATTTTTTCATCTCCAGAGATATTATCTACTGAAAAAAAATTGTACAACACAATATCTCTGATACAAAGAAGGTACAGAACAACTGCTGATGCTATACCCTTTTCTGAAGAGTCCATGCCAAGGAAATTCTTGTTTCCTTTTATCAAAACAAAGTCTATCCAATTCAACTTTTATTCCTTCCTTAAACATAAAACATTTAAATGTTTAAGCCCTTACTCATTGTATGCAAGAGTATCACCTATCAAAGAAATCGGATTAGCTTAACAAATTAGGTAATTTCAGTAACAGAGAAAAAGAAATGCACTTTATAAGACACAAAGAATGTCTCTTTTTTCATTGTCTACCAAGAAATTTATCTCTCACAGCTCTTACATCACCTCCTAATACTTATCAGAATATAATACCTGCTAAGTTTTTTTATGTACCTGATGAACATTTCACTTTTGACCCAACTTTGGGAATTTCAATTCTCACACTAAAAATAAGCCAGCCAATGTACTTTAAAGTAGAACTTGAAGGGACGTCTGGGTGGTTAAGTGTCTGACTCTGGATTTCAGCTCAAGTCCTGATCTCAGGGTTGTAAGACTGAGCCACAGTCGAGCCACCAGTTGAGCCCCACATCGGGATCCATGCTGAGCATGGAGCCTGGTTAAGATTCTCTCTCTGCCTCTCCCTTTGCTCTCCCCAGCCTCTCCCCATCTCTCTCTCTCTCTCTCTCTCTAAAAACAAACAAACAAAACCCTGAATTTGCCTCCTGTAGAGAAGATATAACAAAGTTCTGAGAAGTAGTTTCCTAGGTAGACTGAACAGCTATTACTTTATCAGTTATGAGCATACAGATACAACAGAATACTAGGAAGCTCTGACAGGAACACAACTGTGGGGGTGGCAGTTCCAGTTCACATACCTGGGAAGTATGATCTGAACATGAATTAGGAAATGCAAAAAAAAAAAAAAAAAAAGCTTACTTGAACAGGGTTCTGGTACCCAAGAGGAGACTTGTTTTTATTGCTACTACTGCAGAGTGCAACAGTGGTCCTTTATCATTTTGCTAAGTATCTCCAGGTATATAATTTTAAATACCTGAAAAATTCTGTTCTGTAATAATACAGTCTACTACAAAATTTCTGTTAGTGATAATCATCGGTATTATCTTTAAAATAACGGGGCATAAGATGTGATAAAACATACTTCTTCTTGTACCACTGATTTATCCACCTAATTCTAATTTATGGCCCTTAATTATGGACTGCTAGAAGATATTATTAACTTGGACCTTACTGAAGGGAAAAATATTTTAAAGTTCTCTTCCCTTCTCCTATTGTGAATATTTAGTTAAGAATTCACTTAATATGTCTTTCTTTATAGTACTGTCATAATAATTGTTATGCAAGTTAAAGATTAACTCACATTAAAAGGTAGCAACAATCATGTCTTAAAGAATCTTGAGTAAAGTTAAAAAAGGAAGGGAGGGGGAAAACCTATAAATCAATAAAATATTTAGTCAACCCTCAACCAAAGTATTTCCCCCATTATAAATCAGTAAATATAAGCTAGTTACAATGTAGTCACTAACACACTGAATTAAATCTTTTGCATTTTCAATTCACCCCCAAAGGCAGTACTGGAGCATAAGTAAATTTAGAATCTTTAGAAATATAATCCTTATAATTATCAACTGTTTTCAACATAATTTTATTATATAATAACTAAGATATGATGATAATATGTTAATACTAAAGGTAAAATACCATATAATAATCGAGATTATGAATAAATTTTGGTAATTAGATGAATTTAACTATAAATGTCAAATGCCTTCTTCTTAAGGTTCAAAATTCACTGCTTTATGGTCAACTAATCTTCCAGAAAGCAGGAAAGAATATCCAGTAGAAAAAAAGACAGTCCCTTCAACAAATGGTGTTGGGAAAACTGGACAGCAACATACAGAAGAATGAAACTGGACCACTTTCTTACACCATACACAAAAATAAATTCAAAATGGATGAAAGACCTAAATGTGAGACAGGAAACCATCAAAATCCTAGAAGAGAACACAGGCAGCAACCTCTTCAACAATGGCCACAGCAATTTCCTACTAGACATGTCTCCAGAGGCAAGGGAAACAAAAGCAAACATGAACTATTGGGACCTCATCAAGATAAAAATCTTCTGCGCAGCGAAGGAAACAATCAACAAAACTAAAAGGCAGCCTATGGAATGGGAGAAGATATTTGCAAATGACATGTCGGATAAAGGGTTAGTATAAAATCTACAAAGAACTTATCAAACTCAACACCCCAAAAACAGACTGTCCGGTTAAGAAATGGGTAGAAGACATGAATAGGCATGTTTTCCAAATAAGATATACAGATGTCTAACAGACACATGAAAAGATGCTCAACATCACTCATCATCAGGGAAATATAAATCAAAACCACAATGAGATACCATCTCACACTGGTCAGAATAGCTAAAATAAACAACACAGGAAACAACAGATGTTGGTGAGGATGCAGAGAAAGGGGACCCCTCTTTCACTGTTGGCAGGAATGCAAACTGGTACAGCCACTCTAGAAAACAGTAGGAGGTTCCTCAAAACATTAAAAATAGAACTACCCTATAATGTAGCAATTTCAATACTAGATATTTACCCAAAGGATACAAAAATACAGATTCACAAAGGGGTATATATACCCCGATGTTTATAACAACATTATCAACAACAGCCAAAACAATGAAAAGAGCCCAAGTGTCCATCATCTGATGAATGGATACAGAAGATGTAACATACACACACACACACACACACACACACACACACAATGGAATACTACTTGGCCATTGAAAAGAATTAAATCTTGCCACTTATAATGATGTGGATGAAGCTAGAGTGTATTATACTAAGCAAAATAAGTCAGAGAAAGACAAATACCATATGATTTCACTGGTATGTGGAATTTAAGAAACAAAACAGATGAACATATGGGAAGGGGGAAAAAAGAGAGAGGGAAATAAACCACAGGGACTCCTAAGGATAGAGAACAAACTGGGGTTTGATGAGGGAGGGGATGCGCTAAATGGGTGATGGGTATTAAGGAGGGTACTTGTGATGAGCACTGGGTAGTGTATTTAAGTGACAATAAATTCTACTCCTGAAACCAGTATTACACTACATGTTAACTAACTAGACTTGGGGGAAAAAATTCACTGCTTTAGTACAGGAAGTACTGCTGTATAAGTATGATAAATTGTATTCCAGTTTTGGTGTGCCACTGAGTTATTGGGTAATCCATAACTTCATCTAAGGGCTTCCATTTTCAATAATGGCATAGTAAGATTCCCTGAACAACTACCACTCTCCACTATGGAACACAAATAAGATACTGAAAGCAGCTATCTAAAGGCTTTAGATAGGGCGCCTGGGTGGCTCAGTCAGTTGAGTGTCTGCCTTCAGCTCAGGTCATGATCCTGGGGTCCTGGGACTGAGCCCTGCGTTGGGCTCCTTGCCAGTAGGGAGCCTGCTTCTCCCGCTCCTGCCTGCCGCTCCCCCTGCTTGTGCTCTATCTATCAAATACATAAACTAAAATCTTTTCAAAAAAATGTTTAAAAAGGCTTTAGAAAACAAATACAGAGAGAATGGTTGAGATTACTTGCTTAAAGGAGGAAAGTTATATGAAGTGAGTTCCTCTTTGCAAGAATTTCAGCCTAAGACGAGTGTAGGCAGCACAGCACAAGCAGACAAACTGGAGGCATCTGGCTGGTTCAGTCAGTAGAGCATGCGATTCTTGATCTCAGGGTCATGAGTT
Source organism: Ursus maritimus (assembly GCF_017311325.1). Lineage (NCBI taxonomy): Eukaryota > Metazoa > Chordata > Mammalia > Carnivora > Ursidae > Ursus > Ursus maritimus. The sequence goes on along the minus strand of NW_024423343.1, from coordinate 56,857,307 downwards.
CATGCCCCACATTGAGTGCAGAGCCTACTTATTAAATAAAGAAATAAAAATCTAATAATAATAATAATAAAAAAGAAGCAGATAAATTGTATGGACTGGGGAAACAAAAACTAAAGCCTGGAAACTACAGCAATAGAAGAGTACAAAAGAATAGAAAAAAGGAAAAAAAAAATAGAGGAAATCCTCAAAGTCAGTACAGACATCTCTTTGATGCAGGGCACTCTCAAAGCACACTAGCTAAAGACAAAATATGTAAAGTGAAACTACAGCTGCCAACTCAGAAGTAGAGTTTGCAGTTCAACTCTAACTGACTACTAATACAAAAGAAACAACACATATCAGAGAAAAACAATGAAATCCAGAATCAAAACTTAACATTCATAATGTCTAGGATACAATTCAAAATCACCTAAAGAAAACCAAACACATGGTTAAGGGAAAACAGTTGAGACCAAACTTGAGATGATCCAGATGTTGAAAGTAGTTGAGGAAAACTTTTAAGTGCCTATTGAAAAATCTTCAATAAATAAAAAACAAATAGGCACACAATGGACAAAAAGATACACATTCCCAATCGAGAAATATAAATGGTTTTATAGAAAGAAAGGAAGAAAGAAAGAAACAAACAAACAAACAAACTTAGAACTGATAAACATAACACATTAAAAAAACAAAAAACCTGTGTGGACATAGCCAAATTAAGATGGCTGAGGAAAGAATAAATTAACTTTTAGATAAATCAATACAAACTAGCTAGCCTGAACAACCCCAAAAAATTAGGTTGAACAAAAAAAAAAAAAAATGAACAGAGACCTTTTAGATAATATGAAATGATCCAACATGCATGTAACTGGAGTCCTAGGAAGAGAGTGGAAAAACATGGGGCAGAAAAATATTTGAAGAATGTCTTATTTAACAAATAAATATTTACCCAATTTATTGAAAGACAAAAATTCATAGATTGAAGAAGCTCAATGAGCACTAGAGAGAATAAACTAAAAAAAAAAAAAAATCCATTCAAAGACACACTCAATGGCAGAAACAACAGCAGAAGTATGACACAAATATCAAAAGTAAAAAGCAAGTCTTCAAAGCAGCAAAGGGGTTCAATTAATGGTTGACTTCTCATCACAAACTAAGAAACGCAGAAGAGAATGCAACATTTTTGAAGTGCAGAAAGGAAAACAAAACAACCTGTCAGCCAAGAATCTTATATTCAGCAAAAATATTCTTAAAGAGGGGCGTCTGGGTGGCTCAGTTGGTTAAGCATCTGACTCTTGATTTCAGCTCAGGTCTTGATTTCAAGGTCATGTGTTTGAGCCCCATGTTAAAGAATGTAGCTGAAATAAAGGCATCTTCAGATGAAAGAAAACTAAGAGAATTAATTGCCAACAGTCCTGTACTATAGTTAATGCTCAAGGAAATTTTCAAATTTAAGGGAACTAACAGAACTTCGGATTTTCAGAAAGGATTAAAGAGCATCAGAAATGGTGACTATTTTAATATATGCAAAAGACTTTTTTGTCCTTTTTTTCTCTTTTTTAAATAATATAAAAATACGTTTAAAGCAAAAGTTGTTTACGGGATGTACTAAATGCCATCAAAATGTATGCTTTTTTTTTTAAGATTTTATTTTTAAGAAATCTCTCCACCCAACATGGGACTTGAACCCACAACTCTGAGATCAAAAATTGCATACCCCACCAACTAAACCAGCCATGTATCCCAAGATGTACACTTTAAAATGTTTAATTTTATATTATATGTATTTTATCTCAAGTTTTTAAATTACTGGGTTTATATATGTAGAGTATTACGTACAACAAACTATAGCACAAAGGACTAGGTAGAATACAGGCTTATAAACTTGCAAGGTTTTTATATTTTGTATGAAGTTATACAATATAAACTATGTAAAATGTAAGAAACTTAAAGACACCTATACATTACCTGTGAAAAGTAAAGAATGTATATTATAATCACTAAAGCAACCAGTAAAAAGGTGAAGAAGTCTAGTTAAAAACCAAGATGAATAAGACTGACTGGCTGGCTCAGTTGGTAGAGCATGTGACTCTCGATCTCATGGTCATGAGTTCAAGCCCCATCCTGGGTGTAGAGTTTATTTAAAAAACAACCCCAAGATGAATATAAAAATAAAATTATAAGACACACTTAAATAAACAAAAAATGCAGGGGAAGAAAAAAAAGCCCAGAAGAACAAAACACAAAGCAACAAAGAGAATACAAATACAAAACAAAATCTAAACCTATCAATAAATATATTAAAAAATACACACTTTAACAGGTGCTGTCAAAATTGATAATAAAATGGAATATAACTACGTGCAGTGCAGAAGAGATGCACTTACTTTAAATGTAAAGATATTGATATGTTGAAAGTAAATAGAGAACAGTAAGCATAAGATAGCTATAGTGGCTATATTAATATCAGATAAAGTTAATTTCAAAATAAAAAGTAAATTCATCAGGAAGGCGTAACATTCATACATGTGTATTGTCTTATAATAAAGCTTCAAAATTTAGGAAATCAAAACTGACAGAATTAAAGATAAAACAGACAATTCCAAAATCAAGAATTGGAGATTTTAACACCCTTCTCTTAACTAAATTGATAGAACTAGACAAAACAAAACAGTAAAGACACAGAAAATATGAGGAATGCTATCAATCAGCTTGACTTAAGTAATATATATAAAACATTACAACTAATAAAAACACAACATTCTTTCCAAGAGCACATAGTTCATTTGACTACACAAGGGGTCAAAAACCAAGTCTCAATACACTTAAAAAGACTGAAATAATAATATGATCTCTAAGCACAAGGGAATTAGAAATCAATAACAATTAAGAATACTAGGTAAACCCAAGCATTTAGAAACACACATATTTCTTAAGAATTAATGGATCAAAGAAGAAATCAAAAGAGAAATAGGAAAGTATTTTAAAATGATAATAAAAACATGTCAAAATATGCAGAATGCAGCTAAAGCAGTACTAAGAGGAAAATTTATAATTTTAAATGATTACATTACAAAAGCAGCTCTAAAATCAATAATCTCCGTTCTCACCTTAAGGAATTGTGTGGGGGGAGGGGGAGCAAATTAAAACCAGTTAGGTATAAAGAAGGAAACAATAAAGGTATGAGAAGAAACTGGTAAAATAGGAAATGAATAAAGAAAATGAAATGAAACCAATGGTCCTTTGAAAAGATTAATAAAATGACAAGTCTCTTGACAGACTATGCAAGGAAAGATAAAAGATAAAAATCACATTTCATTCCAATATCAGGAGTGCAAGAGAGGACATTATTACCGATCTTAAGTCATTAAACATTTAATAAGACACTATTGTTAACAATACTATGGCAAATAAATTAGGCAGCCTAAATGAAATAACCAAAATAACCAAAGACACAAATTATCAAAACTGAACCAAAAAGAAATAGAAAATATAAATAGCCCTTTATCAGTTAAAGAGACAATTTGTAAATAAAACCTTTCCCACAAAGAAAACTCCAGGCTTAGATAGCTTTACTGGTAAATTCTATCAAACATTTAGAGGAGAAATAACACTAATCCTCCACAAACTCTTTCAGAAAACTGAGGAGGAAATACTTTCCAACTCAATTTACAAGGTTAATATTACCATCCAAATCAGAAAAGATCACCAAAAAAATCAAAGAACTGATAACCCCTCATTAACACAGATGCAAAAATTCTTTAAAAAATATTTTAGCAAATAAAATCCAACATAATGTAAAAATGATTATTCAATATCCTAACAAAGTGAGTTTATCTTGGGAATATGAACATCTTATCTAAAACTCAGTCTCTGTAATTTACCATATTAATACAAGAAAAGAGAAAAAAAATATGATGATTTCGATAGATGGAAAAACTGAATTCAACAAAATTCAATATCTATTTGGGATAAAAGCCCTTGGCCAACAAGGAACAGAAAAGAACTTCTTCAACCTGACAGAAGGCATATACAAATAACCTACAATATCATTTATAATAGCAGAAAAATATTAACTACTTTGGGATATATGCTTTAAAAAAATATGTACAAGACCCAGGGGTGTCTGGGTGGCTCAGTTGGTGTCTGACTTCGGCTCAGGTCATGATCCCAGGATCCTGGGATTGAGCCACACAATGGGCTCCCTGCTCAGCAGAGAAGTCTGCTTCTCCCTCTACTTTCCCCCACTCATGCTCCCGCTCTCTCTCTCTCACTCGCTCCCTCGCTCATTCTCTCTCTCAAATAATAAAACCTTAAAAAAAAAAAAGTACAAGACCTGTATACCGTAACCCATAAAATATTGTTGAGATAACACCTACATAAATTGAGAGATCTACCATGTTCATCAATGGGTGGTCTCCATTGGTAGTTTCAATACAAAGTCAAAAATCAGTAAAATCCCAGTGGGCTTTTTTTTTTAATTTGTAGAAGGTGACAAGCTGATTTTAAAATTTATATAGAAAACCTAGAAAAGCCAAAACAATTCTGAAAAGGAGGAACAAATTTGGAAGACCTATACTATATAGGATTTCAAGACTTACTAAAGCTATAGTAATCAAGATAGTGTAGTACTGGCTAAAGAACAAAGAGACCAGTGGAACAGAACAAAGTCTAGATATAGACCTACACCTGACTTTCAAAGGTGGACAACCAATTTTTTTTTTAAAGATTTTATTTATTTATTTGACAGAGAGAGACACAGTCAGCGAGACAGGAAACACAAGCAGAGGAAGTGGGAGAGGAAGAAGCAGGCTCCCAGCAGAGGAGCCCAATGCAGGGATCGATCCCAGAACTCCGGGATCACGCCCTGAGCCGAAGGCAGATGCTCAACGACTGAGCCACCCAGGAGCCCCATGGACAACCAATTTTTGACAAGATGCTGCATTAATCAATGAGAGGAAAGATACTCTTTCCAACAAATAATTCTGGAACACTTAGCTATTTGTACAAAAAAATTAACTTCAACCCCTTTCCTCATGCCATATGCAAAATCAACTATATATGAATGACAGACTAAAATGTAAGAGCTAACATTAAACTTGAATAAAACAAAAACTTTGTGACACTGAATTGGGTAAATACTTCTTAAACAGGGCACAAAAATCATTCAACCACTGGAGAAAAAAATGATGAAACAAACACAATGAAAAACTTTTGCTCTTTGAAAGACACAATCAAGAAAAGAAACAAGGCAAGTTGCAGTCTGAGAAAATTATTTCACATAACACATTTGGCATTTTGGTTGCTTTTTAAATACCTGTTTCAATTGGGAACATAATCATAAAAACACATTATGGTATAAGTGACTCACTAAAGATTTATAGATTGGTATGATTCTCAACAGAGGATTCCATTTTCCTCATTCTAGTATTACTGATTATTAATTTAACCAGTTATTCAATCTTATCATGCTCAAGTAGTCTCTGTTTTGTTTTCTTAACTTGCCTAAAAGTCCCTGCTACAAATTATAGGTGAGAAATTGAGTTCTCTAGCAGAAAAATAAAAAAGCCTTGAGAATGAACCATCACTGACACTTGCCAGATTATACTAAGTAACAAGTCAGGATCTTTAGGACTTTTTAAGTCCAGAAGCAGATACTTCACAGAAGTAGACAGCTCAACTCCAAGACCTTTTAATCAAGATAAACGCCCATAAACACAGCTACTCATTTACCTTTTAATTCTTTTAACTATTTTTAATAAAATTTAATTTTGGTATGTTACATTTCTATTTTCGTTTCTCTTTAGGTATTTTTCATTTCTCTTGTGATTTCTTTTTTGACTCAATGGTTGTTCAGCAGTATGTTGTTTAATTTCAACGTGCTTGTGAATTTTCCAGTTTTCTTCATGTAATTTCTAGTTTCAAACCACTGTGATCAATAAAAATGCTTGATATGAATTCAATCCTCTTAAATTTGTTAATACTGTGTAGTGGCCTAACATGATCTTAGAAAATGTTTCGCGTGCACTTGAGAAAAATGTGTACTCTACTGCTTACAGATAAATATTCTGTATTTATCTATTAAGCCCATCTGGTCTAACATGTCCTTTAAAGCCAATGTTTCCTTACTGATTTTGTCTGGATGATCTATCCATTGACGTAAGTGGGGTACTAAAGTCCCCTACTATTGTATTGTTATCTATTCCTCCTTTAGCTCTGTTAATATTTGCTTTATACATTTAGGTGCTCCTATGTTGGGCGCATAAATATTTACAAATGTTATATTCCCTTGCTGGATTGACTCTTTTATCATTTATCCCATAAAGTATAGCTACTCCAGCTTTCTTTTCATTTCAGTTGAATGAAATATCGTTTTTCATCCCTTCACTTTCAGTCTGTGAGTCCTTATATCTAAATCAAGTCCCTTATAGTCAGTATATAGAGGGTCTTGTTTTTTAAATTCATATGACTCCATTTTTTGATTGGAAAATTTAGTTCATTTATATTTAAAGTAATTTTTGATAGGTATGTTCTTATTGCCATTTTGTTCATTGTTTCCTAGCTGTTTTTGTAGTTCTTCTCTTTTTCTATTGCTCTTTTCCTTTGTAGCTTGATGACTTTCTTCAGTGGTAGGCTTATATTCCTTTCTGTTTATCATCTTTTTTTTTTTAAGATTTTATTTATTTATTTGCAAGTGAGAGAGAGTGTGTGTGTGCACGAGCAGGGGGATGGGTAGAGGCAGAGGGAGAGGGATAAGCAGACTCCCTGCTGACCAGGGAACCTGATGTGGGGCTCAATCCCAGGATCCTGGAATCATGACATAAGCAGGAGGCGGACTGAGCCACCCAGACACCCCTCTTTTTTTTTTTTTTAAGTTTTATTTATTTATTTGAAAAAGAGAGAGAGAGCTCGCACGCAAGCTGGGGGTGGGCAGAGAGGGAAGGAGAAACTCAAGTAGACTCCATGCTAAGTGCAGAGCCCAATGTGGGGCTTGATCTCATGACACTGAGATCAGGTCTGAGCTGAAACCAAGAGTCAGTCACCGCGCAGGCACCCCTCTTTTGTTTTTTTAGTATAGTGGGGTTTTTTTGCTTTGTGGTTACTATGAGGCTTACATATAACAACTTATATCTGTAACAGTCTATCTTTAGTTGATAAAAGCTTAAGTTTGATTCCATTCTAAAGCGACACTTTTACCCTACCACGTTTTGTTTTTGATGTCACATTTTACATCTTTTTTATCTTGTGTATGTCTTAATTATTTTAACCATAGTTACTTTACTACTTTTGTCTTTTAACCTTCATGTTAACTTTATACATTTACTTTTCCAGTGAGATTAATTCTTTCATATATTTTGTTATTAATTAGCACTCTTTCTTTTCAGCTTAAAGAAGTCTCTTTAACATTTCTTTTAAACGGGCGCCTGGGTGGCTCAGTCGTTAAGTGTCTGCCTTCGGCTCAGGGTGTGATCCTGGCGTTCTGGGATCGAGCCCCACGTCAGGCTCTTCCACTGGGAGCCTGCTTCTTCCTCTCCCACTCCCCCTGCTTGTGTTCCCTCTCTCGCTGGCTGTCTCTCTCTCTGTCGAATGAATAAAATCTTTAAAAAAACAAAACAAAACATTTCGTTTAAGGCCAGTTTAGTGTTGATGAGCTCCTTTAGCTTTGCTTGTCTAGAAACCTCTTTCTCTCTCCTTTGATTCTGAATGATAACTTTGCCGGACAGAGTATTCTTGGATGGAAGTTTTTTTTCCTTCAGCACTTTGAATATACTATGCCATTCTCTATGCAAAGTTTCTGCTGAAAAGATCTGCTGATAGTTTTATGGGGATTTTCTGGTATGTAAGGAGTTATTTTTCTCTTGCTGCTTTTAATACTCTCCTTGCCTTTAAATTTTGACATTTTAGGGGCACCTGGGTGGCTCAGTCAGTTAAGCGTCTGACTCTTGATTTCAGCTCAGGTTGTGATTGCAAGGTTGTGAGACTGAGCCCCACACTGGGCTCCATGCTGATCATGGAGCCTGCTTGGGATACTCTCTCTCCCCCTCCTCCTCTGCTCACTCTCACTCTCTCTCTCAAAAATAAACAGATTTTGATATTTTCATTATAATGTGTCTTGGTATGGGTCTCTTATTACTTGGAACTCTCCAGAATTCCTAGATCTGAATGCCTTTCACTCCCCCACTTAGGAAAGTGTTCAGCCATTATTTCTTCAAATAAAATGTCTGCCCCTTTCTCCGTCTTCTCCTTCTGGAACCCCAATAATGCAAATGTTACTCCATTTGATGTTGTCCACCATGAGACCCTTAAGCTATCTTCACTTTTTTTTTTTTTAACTCTATCAGGTAAACTACCTATCTCCATTTCATTAAGGTTTTTTCCTCCAGTTTTATCTTGATTTTTTCATTTGGAACATATTCCTCTGTTTCTTGACTTTGCTTTACTGTGCTGGTTACTATACAGTACATGAAACAACCACTTCTCCCAGTGTTGAAAAGGGGGCTTCATGCAGGAGGTGAACCTTGTCATTCAACCCTGCCCCAGCTCTTTGTTGTCTCTCAAACCTTTGTACTTATCCAAGAAGCCGATTATATTTTTAATAGCTTCCAAGAGAATGATGTGCCAAGGCCTGTCAGTGTCTCTAAGGGGAAGATCTCAGCACCTAGATTAAGGCTGTTTGAAAACTAGAGTCTCAGGAAACAAAAAGCGTTTAATAGTATATACATATATACAGTCCTGTAAAACTGCAAGCATAAGCCCCCCGGCCAGGTGATCTAGCAGTATCCTTAGGCGGCAGTCACAAAAACTGGGGCTTTAGACAAGTATATAAGCTCTTTTCTGGAGGCCACAGTATATAAGCTCTTTTCTAGAGCAAGGCAGAGGGAGAACATCAAAGATGGCTTCCACAGCCTAGGTTTCTTGAAAACAGCTTTGTAGCCCACTAGATAGGAGCCAAACCTGAAGCCAGCTCCTAGGCTAAAGCTCCAAGACAAGCAAAGATGTCTCCTTCACAGAAGGACTGTGGTTGAGTCTCAGTTTACAGTCGACACGGTGCCTTGGGCATGGAAACCTGGACCCTGGAATGAAAGTCCCCTTGGCCACCAAAGCCACGCAATCAAGTGGAACCCCCTGGGTAGCAGCTGCAAACACCAGGGCATCAGACATAAAAGCAACAGCACCAGCCATGTGTAAAGCTCCCCTCTAGGAGACACTGGTGATCTGGAGCATGGCAGAAGGAGAGTGTGAAGATAGCACATACCTCCTGAGGTCTCTGGAAAGGCTTACAGTCAGCCCCTAGATGCTTATTTAATTAGAAATCCGCCCTTTAGGCTGCAGCCAGATGACTAGGTCTCCTTTACAGAAAGACCAAGCTCCTAGGTCTGTTACCTCTTGTTGTGGCCTGGGGGCTATAGCTATTGAAGAAGTTTTTCTCCATTGGTTACAGTCCTGAGGACCCACAAACATAAGCCCCACTGGCTGCCCAAACTACATGATATAGAGGTATCCCTTGGCAGCAAACACAAAAATTGGGGTATCAAACAGCGGTATGAGCTCCTTTCTTGGTGACACCAATTATGATGGTCCCATGGGACCAGAAACACAAACTCCCATGGCCTCTAGTGCCAGCAGTTAAGATGCAGCCCCTGGGCAGCAGCCTCAAAGATTGAGGCATATATAATGTGTATAAAAGCTTCCTTCTGAGAGATACTGGTACTCTGACATATGGCAAAGGGAGAGTGTGAAGATGTTGCCCACCAGTCCCCGCCCTGAAGTGTTCCAGCAGGCTCCTAGATGTGTGTGTTAAATTAGATGCCTGCCCCTCAGGCTGACACTAACATAAGCTGGTAAGCCTCCTCCACTTTAAGAATGGGTGAGATCAGCTGTCTCTGAGCTGGGCCCTACAGTGGTTAAGCCTGAGCCCACAGGCCCTTTAAGAGCTATCTCCCAGAGTGCTACAATCTTGTGGGTCTCCAGATACAAAAGCCCCACTGCTTTCCAAAGTTAGATGTTTTTTGTGGGAAGCTGGGGAGGGGAGTGTGCAGGTCCTAAACGTTGGGGTTTCCCAATGTAGGCTTCAAACCCTTTGCTCCTCAGGACAAGCTCCTGGTTTTAAATTCCTTTCTGGTTATGAGTCACTTTACCAGGGGCGGAGTTTGTGGCAAGATTATGTCCCATCCTCTGCTACCCGCTTCAATGTGGTTTCCTTTCTGTTTGCCCCAGTGCATAGCGGACAGTCATCCAGGCTTTGGGTTTGAGAGGAAATTGTTCCCTATGCAGCTGTAGACTCAGTGTGTCTGTGGGAGAGGGTTAGTTCAGGGTCTTCCTTTGTTGCCATGTTGAACTAGAACCACGTTATACTCTTTGATAAAGCACTTGTATCCAGGATATATAAAGAATTCTCAGCTCAAAATGAGACAAGCAATCCAATTAAACAAAAATACATAAAATCTGAACAGCTACTTTACCAAAGAAGATAAACACAAATGGCAAATAAACACATGAAAAGATGCTCACCACTAATCATCGAAAACAGAAGTTAAAGCCACAATGAAAAACCTTCTAGAATGTCTAGTTCAAACGACTGATGATATCAAGTGCTGGAGAGGATATGTAGTACCTGGTACTCACAGACTGCTGATGAGAAATGAAAATGGTACAGCCACTTTGGAAAACAGTACATAGCAGTATATCATATAAAGGTAAACACACACTTAGACCATACGCTTCTTCAATCCCATTTCTAGGTATTATAAGAAACAAAAACATATGCTCACACAAAAACATGTACACAGATATTCACAAGGGTAAAACTGGACACTTGAAAGTCAAATGTCTACAGCAGAAGAAAAAACTAATGAGTGGATAAGCAAATGGTGATATATCCATACTACTAAAGGCTACACAGCAATAAGAAGGAACAAAATATTAAAGAATATGAAAAATCTCAAAAACATTATGTTAGGTTAAAAAAAAAAGTCAAGCACAAAAGACTACATACTACATGATACTATATGAAATTCTAAAAAATGACAAAATTATCATAGAAAACAGATTAGTGGTTGCAAGAGGATAAGGGTTGGGGAAGGAGATCACCTGCAAAAGAATATGAAAAAACATTTTAGGATGACTAAGACGTGTATTTATTGATTGTGACAGTGAATACATAACTGTACACAACAACAAAAAATTCAACAAACTGTACACTAAGAATGGGTGATTTTATTCTATGTAATTTATACTTCAATAATGTTTGGGGAAAACTCCAAACTCAGAGAAACTTGATATATAAAATTATCTTTGATAAGGTTTCATACTTAATTACTAAAGTTCAATACTATAGGGTCTTAAAAAATTAAGATTAAATTTCACTATTTCATAATCTTAATATGTGAAAAGAGCAGTTTACAATGATTTGCCAACAAATGATTTTCAAAATTATTCTGGTCTCAGGTTTCCAGAAATAAAAATGAGAGGTGATAAAAAAAAAGTTTAGTAGGGGCGCCTGGGTGGCACAGCGGTTAAGCGTCTGCCTTCGGCTCAGGGCGTGATCCCGGCGTTATGGGATCGAGCCCCACATCAGGCTCCTCTGCTGGGAGCCTGCTTCTTCCTCTCCCACTCCCCCTGCTTGTGTTCCCTCTCTCGCTGGCTGTCTCTGTTAAATAAATAAATAAAATCCTTAAAAAAAAAAAAAAAGTTTAGTAAAACTAGAAGAAAAACTGTAAAAAATATCAATTTAAAATACATGCTGTCACAAATAATGGATAATGAAAAAATAATCTGAGAGGAAAAATTTCCTATGGGGAATTAATTACAGTCTACTCCTAATGATTCAAGGACTTTCCTAGACTCATTCTCTGTGATTTGGGTGCTCTTCTAAACAACTTCTCATGTGACCCTGTGACTATGCAAAGAGGCTCTTGACAGAGTACTCGGGATATTAAAAGCTGACCATTTCACCATGGTAAGGCTTTGGACCTAGAGAGATAAAGCGCTTCTCATCACAAAAGGGGGGCGGTGGATTAAGACAAAACAAAACAAAAAGAAAACAAACAAAAAAAACCAAAGCATGTTTCTGCAAAAACTTTATTTTCAAAAGGAATCATTTTGTTTTAGATGTCAAACTCATCGATGCAAAATTTTGTTTTCAAAAGATTTCTTCAATGAAACAGTTCGTTTCTGTGCTATTTAGTTCACTGTATTTTTACAAGCACCAGGCTGAGCAAACCATGATTGAGAGAAGCCATCTTATGCACGTTGCTGTTGTCCCACATCATTCAGAACAAACCTTTTTAGATCGTTAACTACCACAGGAGTGCTGATTACACAGGCACCAGCAATTTCCTAACCAATGACCACCTGAACAATGATGTGTTCAGCTTCTCAGACCCTGCAGCCTTTCAAAGGTGAATCATTTCACAGTTTGGAACTACATCTCCATAGCAACTTCCCTTTGAGGGTTTTAGAATCACCATCCAGTAATTCTATGATCATCAAGCTCAACCATTCCCAATGGTTCTTTTCACAGCAGATGGAAAAGGAAGCCTTGAAATTTTACAGTCTATTTCAAGCAATTCATCTGGCAGCCTATTAGAATTCAAAATATTTCGACCTTCAATCACAAAGCATGTTATCTGAAGCTGTGGTGATCTCAAGTCAAGACAAGCAGACGTTTTAGTCTAATCATCCATGATGAGAAGAGACTGACAAAAACTCTTAATTCAACCACCATCAAAATGCTTATTTTAACTGCATGAAAGTCTTTCAACAGGCAATGAAAACACACCATGTACCATTTTATCACAACCTTCTGTTCAAGGAAAATATGAATTCTGAATATTGACATGGATCTCTGTGCTTCTTAGACTGCTTGGAACAAATATGTTTCTTAAAAGTCAGCATAAATCCAATTTAAGAGCACTACTTTTCTCCGCTTGCAAAAGCCAAAAACCACAAGCAAATGGCAATGGACTTTTGATAAAGTTAGCTGAATAAAATCAAGTACATCTGGACTGCTTAAATTTTTTCAGGCAATCTTCAACATTAATAATCAGAAAATATCAATTCTTCAGGAAATCAATCAAGAGGCAAAGACAGATCTTAAAGAAAAACTTAACTGACAAAAAGTCACTGACCTTTTCCTATTCAAGTAATTCTCTAATAGTTCCAAAATATACAAACCCTCCTTCTTCAAAATATTGGATTCAATCACATTTTAAAAGCTGTACATTCTAAGGGGCTAATAAATGCAGTTAACAAGTTTTTATCCAAACCTTTTTACTTAAAAATTCAACTGTATGTAATAATTTCACTAAATAATTTTCAGAATTTACTATACATATAAACCTCACAGAGGTATTTATTTCAGTATTACAGATGTTTATGGCATATTAGAAGTTCTATGCAAAAATTTTAAATGCTACTTTTTAATTACTAACCAAATCAAAACATAGTTCTCTGTGAGGAACTAAACCAACTTTAAGAATAAACTAAATACTGGCAAAACAAGACAACTACAGTCTATGAATCACTAAATCAATTCAAAGCAGATGATAATTTTTTAAAATATCAGAACATAAATATTAACTATTTTTGCATAGTCTCAAATGTAAAATAGAACAAGGAGATATGTATGGTTTTCTAACTGGCCACCTAGAGTCTTTACATAGTTAATGACTGTTGAACTAAGTCAATTTTAATTTATGAATCCACAAAGGAACACTATAAATAAACACCAGTTCCAAAGCCTCAATGCTTTGGAAAAAGTAAGATTAAGTTTAATTACCTCATGAGCATGAAAAATTTTAACAGACTTATTCTACTTCCTGAGGACAAAGAGACACATACACACACTTCATATGATCAAACTGTTACCACTTTCTGCGTAAAATGTGACAACTAATTTTTCTTTATATGAGCCTATGAAATAAGTATATTTCAAATCAAATACACACACACCCCCACACACATATTTGTCTGCTTTATCCTTGGTTTAAATACCTAATCACAAAAAAAGATAGCAAAATTACTGCATGTTACATACTTAGCTCTCCAAAACTTGTACCAACTAGATAAACTAAAGACTTCTAAAAACTAGTGCAAGTTCTTAAAGGAAAAATAAATAATTTAACAATTATTTAAATGACAAAATCATTAACTTTCCTTCTAAGGAGTATCTCCTCTTATTTTTAAAATTTCCACTTTCACCAGGAAGTACATTAGAGTAGAATAAGGAAGATGCCATAACATTATGCCTTACTTGCCTGATTTTGGATTGGCTTAGTTTATGATCTGAGCTACAGAACTTAAATTTAAACCAAGAATAATGCTTACATTAAAAAGATAATGAGCAGACAATTATATACACATGTGTTCATGCATTTTCTATTTTTAACTATAAGTAGTTTATTTTACTCCTACTGGGGGAGGGGTCAAGGGGGAGAACTACCAAGGAAATCACAAAAACACTTACTCATGGAATTCTCACTAGTACCAAAAATTCTCAAAGTACAATTTAATGGCTACAGTTTGACAACAATGTGAAAAATTGCTGGCTATTAGTACCATACGCTGAAGTTTAAATAAACAGAAACTTCTCAAAACAGCTATGCATGAGCATTACTTATTTATTTGAGAGAGCAAGAGCGTGTACGGGTGGGGGGTGTCTTAAGCAGACTCAGTGCCGATTGGGGAACCCAACGTGGGGCTCAATCCCAGAACCCTGAGTTCAGACCCTACGCCGAAACCAAGAGTTGGCACTTAACCGACTGTGCCATCAAGTTGCCCCATGCATGAGCACTGTATCATAATATCTGAGTTCAGTTAACTAAATATTCCAAATTTCATGTCCATATGCTGGATATTCAAATTTATATCTTTGTTGGCCTACAAGCCTCTTTTATGGGCACTCTAACTTAACTTAGAAATACTTAAAAATACTTAAAAATTCTTCACTATCAGGGCTCCTGTGTGACTCAGTCAGTTATTGGCTGCCTTCGGCCCAGGTCATGATCCCAGGGTCCAGGGATTAAGCCCCGCATCAGGCTCCTTGCTCAGCAGGACCCTGCTTCTCCCTCTCGGTCCGCTTGCCATTCCCCCTGCTTGTTCTCTCTCCTTCTCTCTGGCAAATAAATAAATAAAATCTTAAAAAAAAAATTCTTCTCTACTATCAATAATTATCTTTGCTCAATTATCTATCAGACAGAGGATCGTGCAGGATGGCCTGATAATATATAAAGGTTATATAGACACTTCTATTGGTGGTAACAACATTATAATAAACTTCCTAAAACTGTATGTCCTTAGAATACAAAGCAGATTCACCTAATTCTGAGTTATCATGAATTCCATTATTTGTCTTAACTCTCCATTTGGCTGTGAATTTTTTAAGAACAGAGATATTATGTCTTTTACTAATCCAGCCCTTAGAGTTTTACATCTGATATTGTAGATACTTAATAAATAAATGTTTGCTATCAATTATTAGATAGTAGCAATGGCTATAACTTAAAAACTCCATGTTCCTAAAACATTCTAGACTGGTAACTATACTTACTTTTCACTTGCCAGTCATATAACAAGAACCAGAAATAGAAAAAGATTTATGAGAAACCTTAATGAAAGAGAAACTATCTTGATATATCTTTATTTTTTACTTTTACCTTCTCTTCTCTCCCAATTTTACAAGAAACTGCTCCTAACAATAAGCCGACACACGACAACTGAGTTTTGCAGCCTAGGGTAACCTTAAGTTTATTTTATAACATATAATCAAGCAACATACTGTAACCGAAGCTCACTAAAATCAGTTACTAGCTAATTAACAGTAGCAGAAACATTTCTCTCAAATTAGGAAAAAAAATCCGAAGATTCCATAATAAAATATAGTTTGTTAGGTTAAATATAATATTTAAGTTCTGTGGAAAACAATTTTATATTCGGTATAACCCTAAGAACAACTATAAGGCATGCATCCATTTTTATTCTTATCAACAGCTATGCCTTCATTTTGCCTACCAAATACTGGGAACACGTGAGTAAAACCAGACTCCTCAGCTTTAGGTCCAGCATCAGAAATCCCCATACAATCAGAGCATAAATGTGTGTGTGTGTGTGTGTGTGTGTGTGTGTGTGTGTGTGTTCTTCTTCAATCAATATAGCAAAAGTATAGTTACCACAGTACTTGACCTCTGACTGGGGCAGCAATTTAAAGGAAAACTCCCTTAGCAAATGTGTTATTCCTCAGATAAGACAGCAGGATGCAGTATAATGGCTTAAGCCTCTTTCATAAAGACAGTCCTACTGCTTCAATAAGTCTACTTAGAAGTCTACTCCGTGCACAGAAAACTTCAGGAAGACCCTTTTCTATTAGGCTACCTAGCCCTGACAGAATATTAAAGTATGAAATTGCAAGTTATACTGAATTTTTGGCATACATAATTTGATCCTGCCAATCTGGGAAAAGATACAAATCTAAAATAGTAAAAGTATTTAAGAAGTGTTCATAATAAATGCCAAAGCCTTAAACATAAACAAATGCTAACAGTATGTTTTGATTAAGGAGATGGCTTACTAACAAGAAAAAAAAACTTTTAAAATGTGTACACCCTTTGGGTGCCTGGGTGGCTCAGTCAGTTAAGTATCTGCCTTCGGCTCCCCAGGGTCCTGGGATCGGGTTCTGCATCGGGCTCCCTGCTCAGTGGGGAGTCTGCTTCTCCCTCTCCCCTTCCTGCCTGCCCTCCTCCCGCTTGTGCTCGCTTTATTGCACATGCGCAAAAATAAATAAATAAAATATTTTTAAAAATTTTTAAAATGTCTACACCCTTTGACTCAGTAATTCTACTTTTAGGAATTTACCCTAAGAGGAAAAATATCTAGCAAGTAGACAATAGTACATATAAGGGCTATATAAGGAGGTCTGTAGCATCACTCACCCACTCATTCGACAAACAGTGAGGAGCACCCATGTGTCTGCTGTCATAGAACTTACATACTACAGGGACAAATGAATATTAAACAAGTAAACAGATAACTGGCTAATATCCAATCTGAGAGAAAAATGAAGGAAAAAAAAGCATTTGGCAACAGGAAGGTCACTGGTAACCTAGACAAGAGCATTCTTAAATTCTCTTTTGGGGGCAAAAGCTCCCTGGAGTAGGTGGAAAAAAAAAAAAAAGAAAGAAAGAAAGAAAAGGAATGTGAAAAAACAGTATAAACAAGATCTTTTCAGTTTCGCTGTGAAGAACAGAGAAATGAAGCAGTAGCTGGAGAGAGTCATTACACCATGTGTATATTGTCACGAGAGCAAATCCGTAGAGATTTTCTGTATCCGTATCCATGATACAGAAAAGAGAGAGCATGGCAGCAGGATCATAGTCCAATATGAGACAGAGCGAAGAAGATTGTATGTGCAAGTGGGAGGGGCTGGCCGTGGCAATAACAACTCACCTTTAGAGTAAGAGGAAACATAGAATATATGATACAGGTGGACATGGGATGACAGAACTCAAAAACACCAGGTCCTACTTGGCCTCAGAGACCCTGCATTTGCTGTTGCATCCGTACCCAAATATTCACATGATTTGATTCCTTACCTCCATCAATTCTTTACTCAAATGTCAACTTTTCAGGGAAGCCTCCCCCTGTAGTGTTTAAAATTGCAAACCCCACCCAACACTACTATCCCTCTTTTCCTACATTATTTTCCTTTGTATTTATTCCTATCAAATGTACAACATATTTTAATTTTTAAACATTCTGTTTATTGTCTATGATAAAACTCTAAAGATACCATTAAAGAAAACTCTGACATCTCTTTAATAAAATGGGACACTACTTTAACAAAAAGGAAAAAAGGTCAATTTTTGCTAATATCTGCACATAACTTAATTCCAGAAAAATCATGTTTCATTCTCATCAGTTGTGAAGGAGGAATTAGTTATAATGCAATGGCACACCAAGATTCCAGGTTGGCAGAAAGTAGGCCACTGGCATCACAATAAATTGGCCAATGGCAAAGTCAGACTTGATAATCCAACTACCACTTGTGCAACAGTGAGCCAGAACTGAGACCAGAAGAATCTAGTCTCTCAAGAGTTTCTTCATATATTCAGGAAGTATACACCAGGGCAGAGAAAACAGGGGAGGAAAAGATGAAGCACACAATCTAGGTTTGGGAAGAGAGAATCCTAACCTGAAAATCTGATGACATCACATACCATTAATGATTTTATCTCTCCATACTACCTGTTGAGAATACCAAATAGCTATAATATCCCTCTATTTAATGATAACTAGAGTTCGTTCTCATACAAAAGAACTTGTGGCAATGTGATGTATAAGAGGACAATTAAAAGGGGGGGGAGTGGGGGGATGGCTTTCATCTGGATACTACCACTTATAAGTTGAATGACATTAGGCAAGTCAAAATCTAAGTCTTGGGTTCCTCATTTGTAAAATATAAATAATAGTGGCACTTTCCTCTTAGTATTGTTCTAAAGATTAAATGTAATTCATGTAAAAGGCCTAGCACAGTCCAAATCCCAAAGGGACTCAATAAGTGGTACTCAGTAAATCTTCTTCCCATTAATACTGCCAGAAATGTTGAGGTCTCCAGAGACTGAACTGAACTTCAATTTCCAGATCAAGATGATGAAGAGAAAAAATGAGGTATTTGGGGAAGGATACAGGTATAATCTGTGATCCCATTTTTTTTCTCTCTTGTCCCCAATTAGTAGGCTATACTCTGTGCAGCTGAAGAAGGAAACTCCAGCCTGGTTCCATGCTGACTAGTCAGCTAACCATAGCATCAAAGCAGAAAAACTCAAGCATCCAGAGTTTGTCTGTTGGACATCCAGGTTGCTATCTACCAGATTAAATTTAGCTTTCAAAAAGGGGTATTTTCCCCTTACCCTTTGAGTGTAGGCTAGATCTGACTTGCTTCCAAAGAAAAGGAAAACTGTGAAAAGAAAAAAATAGTAACTTTACAGTGGAGAAACCTGACAAACACCACTGTCACCAATGATGAAGGTTTATATCATCACTAATGTAAAATGTAGATACCACGTACTCCTGGCCATGATATAAAGGGCACTCCACCACTGCAGTATTCTTTCCAAAACTGACAAGCCCAATCTAATCAGGAGAAAAGCAGCAGATAAACCCAATTAGAGGGACATACTACAAAATACCTCAACAGTCAAAACTATCAAGGTCATGATAAAGAAGGAAAGACTGAGAAGTTATCAGAAGACAACAGAGAAGACTAAGGAAACATGACAAGTAGATATAATGTGGTATCTTGAATTGGGTCCTGGAACGAAAAAAGGACATTAGTGGATAAACTGGTGAAATCCAAATAGTCTGGTGTTTATTTAACAGTAATACACCAATGCTGGTTTCCTAGTTCTGACAAATGCACTATGGTAAAATGATAAGGGGAAAATGAAACTGAGTGAATGAGGGATATATGAGAACTCTCAGTGCTATCTTTGAAACTTCTCTATAAATCCGAAGTTATTTCAGGGGCACCTGGGTGATTCAATCTGTTGAGTGTCCAACTCTTGGTTTTGGCTCAGGTCATGATCTTACAGTCATGAGGTCGAGCCCCAAGTTGAGCTCTGTGCTGGGTGTGGAGCCTAGTTGAGATTCTCTCTCTCCATCTCCCTGTGCCCCTCTCCCCACTCACGCACATGCTCTCTCACACTCTTTCTCTCTAAAATAAATAAATAAATTTTTTTTAAATGCATTCTTAATACAAAAACAAGTCAGAAAATATAACAGAAGGGAAGACTACACTTAACAATACCAGCGACAACAGAGAAAAGATAAAATACCTGAAATAAATTTTACAAGAAATGTGCAAAACCAACACAAAGGGGACCTTTAACACATTTCTAAACACTTCAAAAGCAGACTTAAACAAGTAAAAGAATGTACCATGTTTTTAAATGTAAAAAATGTAAATTCTTCTTAATTAACTTATAAATTTAATGCCATCATAATAATTCCAACAAGAATTCTGGAATGAGGAGAGCTGATTAATAAGCTTATAGAGGAGGAATAAACAAAAAAGACTAGCCAGCAACACTCTTAAATAAAGGGAGCAGCTCTATCAGATATTACAATATACATGAAGTCTTAAGATTTAAAAAAGTGTCTCGGGGCGCCTGGGTGGCACAGCGGTTAAGCGCCTGCCTTCGGCTCAGGGCGTGATCCCGGCGTTATGGGATCGAGCCCCACATCAGGCTCCTCCGCTGGGAGCCTGCTTCTTCCTCTCCCACTCCCCCTGCTTGTGTTCCCTCGCTCGCTGGCTGTTTCTATCTCTGTCATAAATAAATAAATAAATAAATAAATAAATAAATAAATAAATAAATAGAAAAGTGTCTCATTAAAAAATGAATAAACTGACCCATAAATAAATAAATAAATAAATAAATAAATAAATAGAAAAGTGTCTCATTAGCAAATGAATAAACTGACCCTGATGAAACAGACTAAAAAGATTGAAAGTAGACCCAAACACTTACAGGAATCTAGCATACAATGAAGGTGGCATTTCAAATAAGTAAAAGATAGACTTTCTAATAAATATTTGACAACCAAAGAGCCATTCTCAAATAAGTAAAAATAAAGTAGGATCCATTCCTCACAGTATATACAAAGATAAACTCTAAATGAATTAGAGATTTAAAAATAAAGAATGAAACCGTAAATGTACTGAAAGAAAATACAGGCAAATTATTTTATAACCTTGAGCTAGGGGAGACCTTTTTGATAACAATTTAGTTCGACTACCAAAAAAAACCCTGTATTACAAACATACCATAAACAAAGCCAAGGACAAATTGGGAAAAAATATCAGCAACTCATATTAATACCGAGCTAATATTCCCAACATATAAAGAATTCTTAGTTGTTGAGGGAAATAAAATGAAAGAAAGTACAACCCAATAGGAAAATGGGCCAGAAACATAAACAGGCAATCCACAGAAAAATACAAACAGCTATTAGACATATAAAAAGATGCTGAATCTCACTAACAATGAGAAAAGCAAAGTAAAACTACACTTGCATACCAATTCTTCTAATAGTATGCAAAAAATCTGTAAGTTGAACACATATTCTATGAGCAAGGTTATGGAGAAGTATTCTCATACACTACTGGTGCCAATACAAAAATTATAACCCCTGGGAAGGAAATCTGACAGTATCTGCCATAATTCCCAATGAATGCGTTTTCCCTATAGCCCAACAAGTCCATTTCTGGGAATCTACCTCTGATAAACTTAAATGGGTACGAACTGACATATGTACTACATTATCAATTGTAGCACCGTAATATAATCAGAGCAAAAAACTGGAAATAACTCACGTATTCAGCAATACTGAACCATCTGAATAAACAACGATTCAACCACACAACGAAACACAATGCATCTGTGAAGAAAAATGAAAATAATCTCCGTGCAGTGATATGGAGAACTCTCCAGAATATTTTAAATGCCAAAAAGCAAGGTTCATCACAGTGTGTATGGTAGGCTTTTGTTTAGGAAACGGGAAGAAAAAAATACTTAACTGTACTTGCTTGTATTTGTATAAAGAACCTGCAGAAGGATAAAAGAAACTAGCAAAAACAAATACTAGAGTTGTAAGGGAGACATGGTAGATAGAGAGACATGGAGCAACATTTCCCTATAATCCCTTTATATATAATTTCTCCTTTTGAACCACGTATATAATTACATATTCAAAGCAATTATTTTTTTATTTAAATTTGTATATTATTTCTCAGTATTTAGTGTCTGACACTACATTATACCTCATTTAAACACACTATGAGCCTATAAACCAGGAATGATGATAATCTCCATTTCACTCAAGAAGCTTAAGTGTTACTGCTTGCACAAAACTAGTTAGGTGAGTAACAAAACTGGAAATGAAAACCACAAATCTCTTTCAAAATATTGGTTTACTTCTATTTTGAGTATGTGAAATTCTTATCTTCAAAGGCAGTAAGTGCTGCCTCAAATTATTCACATGAAAGTTACCAAACACAATATTAAGCATAGATTTTTATCTTCTACACATTAGTATTTATCAAAGAGTAATTCAGAAGCATTTCTACTGCAATACACTCAGCAGAATTCCCAAGGAAAAAATATAGCTAGCCCTAGGAATGAACGTGTACACCAATAACAACTCCTATTTCACAAATGAATTTTGAAAACTTCCTACATTAAAATGTAACTCCTGATCCAATGGGACTCAGGAAACTGGTAAGACAGAGAAGTGTCAATGTATATTTACAGTAATGCTTTTTCCTTTATCTCAGATTGGTATTTTTAAAGTCTGAAATACAATGTGCCCTTTTATCGACTCACACCCAAGTTAATTTATTCCCCTAAAATGATACTTATTTCTTGAAACTAAATTACCATTAAACTGGTAGGTACCACTCTGAAATAGTGGAATCCCTCCTCAGGCCTTTATATGAGTATCTAAATTCTATATGCCCTTATATGTCCAGGAACTCTCTTGATCATAGCATACATGTACAAACAAATGAAATCAATTAGAAATATATGCCAATCCCTGATTAAAATCATCCACATTTAGTGTGATTATTAATACGACTGGATTGAAATTTATTACCTTGCTGGCTGTTTTCTATTTGTTCCATCTATTCTTTGCTTCCTTCCTCCTCTAACTTTCCTTGTGCTGAAGATTTTTTCATAATTCCATTTTATTGCCTCTATAGATTTATAATTTATGACCCTTCTCAAAAATTTTAGTAGCTTTCCAAAGGCTTACAAAATACATTTTTAATTAATCTGAGACCACCTTCAATAATACCATACCATTTCATATGTAGTATAAAGACATTACAGTAATATATTTCCAATTACTCTCTTCTACATTTTATGCCACTGTTGTCATCTTTTACTCTTCTATTTTTTTTAAAGATTTTACTTATTTATTTGAGAGACAGAGAGCACAAGAGAGCACAAGCAGGGGGAGTGGCAGAGGGAGAGGGAGAAACAGACTCCCTGCTGAGCAGGGAGCCCCACATGGCACTCGATCCCAGGACCCCGAGATCATGACCTGAGCCAAAGGCAGACACTTACCCAACTTAGTGCCACCCAGGCACTCCATCATCTTTTACTCTTTACATACACCATAAACACATAACATAACACATTGATACTATTTTTGTTCCAGCCAGTTATCTTTTAGAACAAGAGTGGGCCCATGAGCCAAATTTAGTCCATCACCTCTTTTTAGAAATAAAGTTTTATTGGAACACGGTGATGCTCATTCATTTGCATATTTCACACTACAATCACAAGGCTGAGTAGATGCAACAGACAGTATGACTCTCAAAGCCTAAAATATTTATTACCTAGCTTTTTATATAAAAAGCTTGCTGACCTTTCTTTAGAATAGTTAAAAATTAATTTTCCCCCAGTGGTCTTTGTATAAATCTAAGTTTGTGCAGATCATACTCTTTCTGCATGAAGAACTTGCTTTAACATTTCTTAGAGAGTAGGGCTAGCCGTTGGCACTGAATGCTTAGTTTTTGTTTGCCTAAGGAAAACTATTTCTCCTTCATTTTTAAAAGATTTTCATTGGGTATTTATTTCTAGGCTGACAGTTTTTCTTCATTCAGCACTTTAAAAAAGGCACTCTACTGTCTTTTGGCTCCCATAGTTTCTTAAGAAAAGTCAGCCATAGGACAAAATTCCTATCTTTGTTCTTTGTTCTTTGTTTCTTTTTTTCCACCGGTGCCTTTGAAATTTTTTCTTTGTTATTTGACTTTTGTTTTCAACATTCTGGATATGGGGTGTGTGTGTGTGTGTGTGTGTGTGTGTGTGTGTTATGTATCCGTGTTGTCATTCTCTGAGCGTCTCGAATCTGTGGTTTTGCATCTCATTGTTTTTTGAAAATTCTCAATCATATGACTTAAAACATTTATTTTACCTCGTTCTCTCTGTTTACCTCCTGATATTTCAGGCATGCGTATGTTAGACCATCTGATGTTTTCCCACTGCTCTTGAATATTCTTTTCATTTTTTATTTTTTTGAAGTTTTCTTCTCTATGTGTTTCAATTTTGGTTATTTCATTTGACTTATCTTAAAGTTCACTGATTCTTTCCTTGGCTGTATGGAATCTACTAATGAGACTGCTCAAGGCATTCTTTACCTGTCACTGTGTTTTTCACTAACAGTATTTCCACGTGACTATTTTCCCATCTCTGCTGAAATTACCCATCTGATCATGCTTGTTGTTCACCTTTTCTGTTAGAGCCTTTAATATGTTAATCACAGTTATTTTAGATTCCCTTTCAGACAGTTCTAATGTCTGTGTCATAGCTGAGCTTAGTTCCAATGACTGCTTTTTATCCTGAGTATGTTTTTTCTTGCCTTTGGGTATGCATTGTGATTTTTTGTTGAAAGCCGAACATCTTTGTAAAAGAGCAGAGATTGAAATAAATAGTGTTTATGCCGGAAAAGAGACAAGCCTTTTCTTTTCCAAGGCCTTTAGGGGACATTTGCATGTGCCTTGTTTTATTGTACTTCGAAGATACTGTGCTCTTTACAAGCTGAGAAATAATCCCATAATGAACAAGTCTATCGGTGCAGTTTTTCCAACGGCGTTTACTCATCTCGTGTCTCTGTGTCACATTTTGGTAATTCTTGCAATACTTGAAAATTTTTCATTATTATTACATTTGTTACGGTGATCTGTGACCAGTGATCTTTGATGCTACTATTGCAACTAATGTCGGGCACCATGAGCTGTGCCTATATAAGATGCCAAATTCTTGATAAATGTTCTGTGTTCTGACTACTCCACTGACTGACCATTCCCTGGTCTCTCTCCTTCTCCTTGGGCCTCCCTATTCCCTTACACAACAATACTGGAATGAAACCAATTAACAACCCTACAATGGTTCAAGGGAAAGGAAGAGTTGCACATCTCCTACTTTAAATCGAAAGCTAGAAATGATTAAGCTTAGGGAAGAAGGCATGTCAAAAGCCAAGACAGGCCGAAAGCTGGGCCTCCTGTGCCGAACAGTTAACCAAGCTGTGAATACAAAGGAAAAGTTCTATTAAGAACATTTGTGAATCATGGGAAGAGGTCAAAATAGCAACATTAACAGAAGTTTGAAAGAAGTTAATTCCATCCTTCATGGATGACTTTGAGAGGTTCAATACCTTGGTGGAGGAAAGAACAGCAGATGTGGTAGAAAAAGCAAGAAGAACAGAATGAGAAGTGGAGCCCGAAGGTGTGACTGACTTGCAGCAATCTCATAATAAAACCTGAACAGCTGAGGAGTTGCTTCTTAATGATGGGCAAAGAAAGTGGTTTCCTGAGATGGAATCTATTCCAGGTAAAGATGCTGTGAAGACTGCTGAAATGACAACAAAAGATTTAGAATACCTCATAAACTTAGTTGATAAAGTAACAGCAGGGTCTAAAAGGATTCTGACTTTGAAAAAAGTTCTACTATGGGTCAAACGCTATCAAACAGCTACAGAGAAATCACTTGTGAAAGGAAGAGTCAATCAAGTGGCAAACTTCACTGTTATTTTAAGAAATAACCACAGCCATCCAGACTTTCACCAACCACCACCTTGATCAGTCAGCAACCATTAACACAGAATCAAGACCCTCCACCAGCAAAAAGATTACAACATGCTGAAAGTTCAGATGATGGTTTGCGTTTTTTAGCAAGAAAGTATTTTTTAATTAAATTATGTACACTGGTTTTTTAGGTATACTGCTTTTACATACAGGGTAAACAGAACTTTTCTATGTGATGGGACACCAAAAATCATTTGACTCACTTTATTGTGATATTTCTTTTACTGCAGGGGTCTGTGGGTTCACAGTATCTCTGAGTGTGTTTAGTTATGATCTGGGCTGGGTTGGAGTTACTGCTACTGTTACTCTTCCCTATCCCAATCCCCACTCTCTGGTGGCAATTTTAAAACTATAGGAATGTTCCAGTTCAGAAGGGACCCCAAATATAGGCTTCTGTTTTAGTTAAATATCCTATCTGAATCCTGCTGTGTTTCAGCCTCAATCTTGATTTCTTTCCAGTTGTAACATCAGTACTTACAAAAAAATATCCTCTGGTAAGCATCTATGGGTTTCTACTGTAAAATCTTACCATAAATAACCATTTTAAGGCATGTAAAAGTAAAAGTTTATACATTTATTGCTATCCCTTAATTATTACTATGCTCAAAAAAATGCTGTAATTTTTTTATTCAGATATCACAAGCCCAAATTTTCCAGTTGCATGCATGAGAAAAAAATTTTTAATATGCTGTCTTCATATAGTAACTAATCCAAAATAGAAAACTATCCTCGCACCAACTGAAGTCTCAGGGACAGATGTACTGATTAGAGACTTCAACGACATAACTGATGCTGTCTGAAAGGCCTTCTGAGGCAGATGTTCCATCTTATGACTCATCTAATCATTTACTTATACACTAATGTCCACTCTATTCTATCACTCATATCACAGCAACTAAGTAGTGAAAATGAAACTCCAATTTTTTTTCCTGCAAATATAAAGTTCCCATTTAAATTCAGATTATTTCTGAAAAGAACAAAAAAGCCTTATTTGTAAGTAGTTTTCTGCTTTTGAATCACTGAACTCATGTAGAGTTTCTGTATACAAACTATTGTCAAAGTGTAGCAAGCCAATTATATTGCAGAGATATACCACTGGCTACCTTGGAAAATATACTTATATGTACTATACCTTTTACTTATTATAAAATAAAAAGTGAATAGTGACATTCCTAAAGCTTTTATAAAATACAAGATAAATTTGCTTTAAGTGAGTAATTTTATTCCATTAGATCTGAATTCTGTTCACCAAAAAAATTAAAGAAAATACTTGTCAATTTAAATAATGTCAATATATTAGTGCTATTAATTTACTTCAATGAAGTATAACCAGAATTATTTAACAAGACACCAAAGGGAAAAATTCAAATTACTGAGAATCCACTGGTAAAGTTCTCTAAGCATCCAGACTGCTGTGTAAAGTTAATATTACCTTAAGTATAAAAGAAGTTATCTAACAGTCTAAATATTTATTTTAGTATCAATCTTAAGTCTTAATCAAACAGTTACACTTTGTTCCTTTTTAACAGAAGAAAATGAATAAAAATGACTACAAAATGCTTTTAACTGGGAATTTAAAAATTAGAACAATATTATTAAAGTGATCATGAATGTATCATATTAGGAGTATTAAACCTCATTTGAAAAATCAAATCGTACAATTGAAAGATTTTCCACACACGTGGGGTTTTCTACATTTTATCTCTTAATGTAATATTTATTGAAGGCAAATTTTAAAATTGAGAAAACCTTTATAATATAACCACGTTCATTTGCTACCAAAACAAGGGGGAAATTTTTATGAAACTGTCAAGTTTAATAGCATTCAATAGCTGCATACAATCAGTAAACAAATTCAGTTCCAGGCAAGAACAACTACATCACCATTTAGTGGTTGCAATTTAGATTATTCTAGCGTGTAATACTTTAATTGTATAAAACAAAGCTGATGCCACAAATACAAAAGAACTTCTTGCAAAAGCAAGTACCACAAATAATCTCTATACTGCCACTGATGGCTGACAAGTGATGAGCACTTTGTTCAAATGTATACACTATGCACATAAGACAACAACAGGTGGTTTATAAAAAGAAAATACTGAATGAAGCTCTTAAATTTTTCATAATCAACATTTTTATAATATCTTGCCAGAATATCTGCTTTATTCTTGAATAGCTAAAAGATTTCTTATATAGGGAAATGTAATATTCTCAACATTAAAAAAGGTGAAGCTGAGCCAGACAAACTATGATTAATACCAGGCTAAGAATGTTTATATGAGACAATGTATTAATATATCGCCAATGTGTTGACATATTATCAATGTATTTCACAGTTTAGTAATTTAGGTTAAAATATTTTCAAGTATTTTTTTAAATCTATCCTTATTAATCGATATCTGGGTACTATTATTCAGTGCGGGAGAAAAATCTCCCCATAAAAGTAAACACACACCCAAGCTCTTTAGGCCTTAGTTAGCCAGCAGTGGTAGAGGTGTTTTCTCATTGATGGAAAAAAATGAAACAGGTGGCAATGTCCAAAGTGGCTAGCACTCCCCACTACTACCACCACCCTAATCTGAGGCTCTAAACTTTTTTTTTTTAAGATTTTATTTATTTATTTATTTATTTGTTTATTTATTTATTTATTTGACAGAGAGCGTGCGAGCATAAGCAGGGAGAGCAGCAGGCAGAGGAAGAGAGAGAAGCAGGCTCCACGCTGAGCAGGGAGCCCAATGTCGGGCTCCATCCCAGGACCCTGGGATCACGACCTGAGCAGAAGGCAGATGCTTAACTGACTGAGCCACCCAGGCACCCCATAAGTGGCAAAACTGAGTAATAAATTATTTTCATTTACCTGGAATAGTGGAACTTGAAGAAATCCAGGTTGTATTAACAGAAGATGAGAAAGTAGGCAGATTCACAAAGACTAACAAAGACTTCTGGGCATTTTCAAAGAATTTAGAACAGTGGTTCTCAAAGTGTGGTTCATGACCCTTGCGGGGTCTGCAAGGTCAAAACATTTCATAATAACACTACAATGTTATTTGCCTTTTTCAATTATGTTTACATTTGCAGTCATGGTACAAAATCAACGGTAGCAAAAACTACCAGGATCTTAGCATGAATCAACATAGTGATGCCAAACTGCACTAGTAGCCACTGTGCTCTGTGTGTGTGCATGCACACATGCACACACGCACACACGCACACACGCACACACACACACACATAGAGCAATCAAGTTTCATTTAAGAATGTCCTTAATGAGATAGTAAAGATTATTAATTTTATTAAATCTCAACGCTTGGGCATACATCTTTTTAATATGCTGGGCAAGAAGACAAGAGTACAAATAAAACACTTCTGCTGCATACCAAACTACAATGGTTGTCAAGAAAAAGCACTTGAATTGCTAGGCACTGTTTTTGTGGAGCACAATTTCTACTTGAAGAACGACTGACATTCAAACCATGGTTATTTAATCTTTGCTATCTGGCAACCATCTTATTGTAAGTGATAAGACTCAGGCTTTTAAGTGAAAATTAGAATTTTGGAAAACATATCTGCCACCATGAGTTTGATAGCTTCCCAATATTTATAGACTTTTCTTGAGATCTGTGGTGATATTAACAGATGTGATTTTTGATACTGTATAATAAAAACGTATCAAGATTTAGTAGATTTGCATCATCATTGAGAATCAGTATTTCCCAAATTACTAACTACATGCATGGGTAGAAGAGCCAGTCAAAGTACAACATACACCAATGTACTTTAATGTAACTAAGTACAAAAAGTCCATTGCTTTAGTAGCAAATTTTACATTCTAATTAACCTATAAGAAACTTCTATTTGCCAAGTTTCAATGTACTATCAAAAAATAATATTAACAATTATCTGAAAAGGTTATTAAAATACTCTTCCTTCTTCTAACCATGTATCTGTGAGGCCAGATTTTCTTCATATATCTCAACAAAAACAACATATTGCAAAAGATTAAATTCATAAGCAAATACGATGATCCAGCTATCTTCTACTATGCCAGATATTAAAGAGATTAGCAAAATATGAAACAATCCCACTTCTCTCATTAAGTATTTTTGCTTTAGAAAATATCATTATTTTTCGGGTACCTTCAGCTCAGGTCATGATCTCATGGTCCTGGGATCAAGTCCTGCATCAGGCTCCCTCCTCCACAGGGAGTCTGCTTCTCCCTCTACCCCTCCTCCCACTCATTCTCACGCTCTCTCTCTCGAATAAATATATAAAATCTTAAAATATATACATATAATTATTTTTTTTAAATATGTTAACATATAATGGGTTTTTCATTGTTACTTTAAAACTCATTAAGAGGAAATAATTTTTTAATCTTAGTTCTAATTTCTCATATCGTAAATATGGGTTGATATTAACCTAACAAATATAAATTTTGGGGAGGCCTTAATAATTTTAAGAATATAAAAGAGTCTGGAGACCAAAAAGGTTGAGAGCTGCTGCTTTAGAGGTTATTAATCCCAACTTCTTTTAAGATATTATTCCACTTTTCCATTTGGGGGAAGGGGATGAAAAATTGCATTCTTTTTTATAAAAATGTATTTCTGTAGGGGCTATAAAGAGAGATAGTTGAGGGGCGCCTGGGTGGTGAAGTCGTTAAGCGTCTGCCTTTGGCTCAGGGTGTGATCCCGGCGTTCCGGGATCGAGTTCCACATCGGGCTCCTCCGCTGGGAGCCTGCTTCTTTCTCTCCCACTCCCCCTGCTGTGTTCCCTCTCTTGCTGGCTGTCTCTCTGTCACAGAAATAAATAAAATCTTTAAAAAAAAAAAAAAGAGAGAGATAGTTGAGTGAAAAAGATAATAGCAGTTAGAAAAAGGAACCAGGGTTCTCTGGACACTTGGCTATTTCCAGACCTGGGGCAGGATGGGAAAGATAAGCCAGGAACATCCATCTATCATAACAGATAGCATAAAGCTATCAAAGACTACTAGTGTGGTATCAACAGAGTTCAGGAGCCAACTTGAAGAGGCTCCCTTGGCCAAAGATGGTACAAACTGATTACCAGTAAGGATAGTAACTGCAATGAACTGAAACAAGTGTTTAAATCTATGAATTCATAATAATCCAAAACGTATCATTATCAACCTCTAAAGGATGCTAATAAACCAACTCATTATTGTGCCAATTTTACCCTCGGAAAAAGTCGATATAATCCCTGACTCACATGCCCAAGGAGGAGAAAGCCTAAGTCAATGGAATCCGTATTTGGTAAAAATAAGCTCCTGTAACTTTTAAATACAATTTTTTAAATTCCAGATAAAATACTGATAAATTGATGCTAATTAACAGTAAGCATCTACTTTCTAAACGAAACTGTATTTCCCTTACTATACATAAACTGTCTTCAAAGAAACCTACACATAATATCTATCTTTAAAAACCGAACAAAATTACAACTTCACTGACTGAACATCATCTCTTTCCCTCTGAACTCTATTCCTAGAAGTGCTTGTGAACATCAAAGTAATTACCATGACTACTTTAGGTTCAAAAAAATATGAAGGTTTTCTTGAAGTAATGAGGTTCTAAGGTAAAAGAGACTAAAGATTTAAAACACGGACCATGGATGTTACAGTCAATTAACTAAAAAATGCACACAATATATGAGAGATAGTAGTTAAAAGGAAGGGCTTTAGACAAGAGCCCAGATTCAACTCTCAGTAGTGCCACTTACTAACTTGAGCTACTTAACCTCTCTAATTGTTTCTATAGTAGGTAAGATGAGAACAGTAGTGCCTACTTCACGTAAATCTTGTCAAAGAGTAAATGAGGTCACAGATATAATAATAAAGGCTTTAGATACTGCCTGTAACACACAAATCCTCAGATAAAATAAAGCTTCTGGTACTAGTACTCATTATTATTCATGTCACATAAAGATCAAGAAAGGAGATGATGGAAAGATGGGAAAATGCTGGGCAAAATGGTTCCCTTCACCAACTATCCAGGGATATCATCATCAGTCCAGTAAAGATTAGCTACCATTCTGCCCTTAGCTGGTATGGGGCAATTATCAAAAAAGAAATGAACATACAATACATGAATGAGTACCCAGTGTAAGTACACCACCTAAAATAACATTGTTTCCTTTTTTAGATTTCCTAACAAAATATTATCCAAGTCATTTAGTGAAAAGACAGTGATGTTTATAACATAATAATCCTTCTATGTAAATACTCAGTATAAACCTTCTATTTACAAGTAAAATAGGCCAGTCTCCTAATGCCTCTTAAATTAAATGAGGCAAACTTTTAAATTCTCATCCATGAATTACAATATTAGCAAAGAAAGGCTGACAAAAAGACCAGAAAGGAATTATAACAAAGAAGGATTAAATTCAAATTCATATTACGGTCTTGCCTTGACTTACATCAACTTTAACTCCAGAGATTAACTATAAACCCAGCAATTAGAGCAAACCAGGTACAAACCATCACCCAGAGCATTCAGGCTACTCCATTCTTTCGCAACAACTGTCTGGCTTGGACAGTCACACTTTTGGGGCTTCTTCAGCTGTTTCCTTATGAAAGTCATCCAACTCTCCTCCTTTACTTTCCATAGGGCAGTTACTATGTAATCTTCTTTCACTGATATATGCACACTCTAAGTTGTTCCCAGTATATACTGTAATATTTACATTTCCAGTTGGTTAAATAGGATACGATAATTTCTACAAAAAGCAAATGCAAGAAACCCTTTCAAAATATCTAGCAAGAGGTGAAATGTAAAAGAAGCATATCCTTTGATTCATTAATTTCTCTCCAATAAATATTTCTTAAAGAAATAATACAATATAGGCAAAAAGACACATGAGTAAAGTCATTCACTAAAGAGTTATCATAGCCAAATAACTGAAAACATATTCCAATATTTACGAAATGATAAACTGTAGATCACGGACACATTATCCTCTCATTAAAAATTATTAACATTAAGGCTATTCTAAAACAAGAAAAACGTTTTATGATATATTAGTAAAATACCTTGAAGACATAAATATAAGGTTTCACTAAAAATCCTGATTCTGCCACTCAGTAACTCTGTGATTTTTGACAAGTTATTAAACTCCCTGAGACACAGTTTCCTCATTCCCAAAATGGAGTAATATGACCTACCAGGAGAATCAAATGATACTACTATAAAGGATATGGCCTCTAACTCAATAAATTCCCTTCCCTATTACTCAATTGATTCCTTCCTGTAACTGCAACCATGAGTGTATAAATAGCAGATCATATCCAAAATGGTACAATGGTGATAAGATTGTGGTTCTATATTTAAAATTATTATCTGTAATACATTTCCTTAATGTTGCTTATATTTTCCTCAGTTCTTTATTTTTTTTAAAGATTTTATTTATTTATTTGACACAGAGAGAGAGAGAGCAGGAACACAAGCAAGGGGAATGGGAGAGGGAGAAGCAGGCTTCCCACTGAGCAGGGAGCCCGATGCGGGGCTCAATCCCAGGACCCTGGGATCATGACCTGAGCTGAAGGCAGACGCTTAATGACTGAGCCCCCCAGGCGCCCCCCTCAGTTCTTTAAAAGTGAGTCATCACCCTTGGTCTGACTGTAACCCCTAATATAACTCTGTTTCAATGGTTTTAAAAATCATCTTCAGGGGCGCCTGGGTGGCACAGCGGTTAGGCATCTGCCTTTGGCTCAGGGGGTGATTCCAGCGTTGTGGGATCGAGCCCCACATCAGGCTCCTCTGCTGGGAGCCTGCTTCTTCCTCTCCTATTCCCCCTGCTCGTGTTCCCTCTCGCTGGCTATCTCTATCTCTGTCAAATAAATAAATAAAATCTTTAAAAAAAAATCATCTTCAAATAATTTTAATTAAGAGTTCTTTTTTTTAAGATTTTATTTATTCATTTGAGAGAGAGAGACGGAGACAGAGAAAGCACAGGCTGGGGAAGAGGCAGAGGGAGAAGCAGACTCCCCACCGAGCTAGGGGCCCAACATGGGGCTCGATCCCAGGACCTAGAGATCATGACCTGAGCCAAAGGCAGATGCTCAACCATCTGAGCCACCAAGGCGCCCCTAAGAGTTCTTTCCCAAACATGTTACCCATAATACACAAATCAGAACACAGCTTGTATAAACCAAGATGAAAAAAAAAACAACAAATCAGGAAAATGGATGGAATACACACAATCCCCTACATGTTCACAATAACGCTTAAGATCTGAACAATAAATTTAGTTGGGAAGTAAAGGAGAACATTATTACAAAAAAGCTATAAATTAACATACAATCCATGCTTTTGGTTCTATCCATCTGACAACCTGGTATGCAAGAGAAGAAGACCTTCACAACTGGTCTGAACAGAAGGTAGATACAGTTGTTCCTTTCATCTCAGATACAAGGGAAGAGGAACAAAACCCCCCCCCCCCCGACCCAACTCCTTACTTATGGGAATGGCAAAATATCTCAGGGTCTGGTGGTACAATGGGATCTTCTTTAAGTCCTATGGCAAGAATTGAGTCAGTCAAGTCCAGGTCAGTCAGGCAATGCTCCTTCTTCCCTCCCACAGAGGAAGCAAAGACACCAAAGACAGAATGGGGATGGAAGGAGAAGATGGATCAGGAAGGAAACATCATGGACCCGGACAAATAAATTCCAGGCTCATGGCCAGTCTAGGAGTTCTGAGGGACATCATAACCTTATCAAAGAAGAGGAGAGGAAATCTCTGGTTATAATGAATCAGTGCTGCAACACAGCCTATAGCCCTTAGAGGAAGCCCTGTCTTTCCTTCAACTGCCTGGGCTGGGAAGTGGCACTACCAAGCCATAAGCTCAAAATTATGTCACTGATGTAGAAATACTGTACCTGGCATACAATGGTGGTGTAAGGTGTCAATGTAAACTCTGCAAAGGACAAGTTATAAGGAAATTGAAGACTCACTGTAATGAAACACAAGTGCTCATCTGATTTCATTCATGCAAGTATAACAATGAATACACTGGTTTTCAAAACCAAATCACTCTCAATATTCACATTTTTAACTTAACATAATGACAGTGTTCTGACAACTAAGAAAAATGTGGTTCAAAATTTGATGTTTAAAGATCAAGAGACTCTCCAGGACCTTAGAAGTTGCCCTCACATCCTGAGTAATTTCAACTCGTTAGTGAGAGAAGAGTTTTTAAAAGAATCCATGTAGCTGGCTATTTTGAGCAGAAAGGATGGGAAACAAGACCTATAAAGCATGTCAGAAAGGATATCGAAGAAAAAAATGAAAATGCCTCAAGCACCTAAAGTAGATATAAGACCACCATGAGTATGAGGATATGTTCAAGCAATTAAACTTTAAATAGCTAGTAGATTAAATAGTAGCTTCATACAATATTACAATGCAAAGTAGAAGGAACGGTTTCCTACTGCTGCAATATTTTCCACAGTAAACAGAAGTTGGTTATTAGAATGCATTGTATATGTAGATGAGAACCACTGCATAATTACTTAACCCATTGAATTTGTACCAAAGAAACAAAGAAAACATATGTTTTTTGGTCAGATTGTTTACTGCAATCCAATACTAGATTAATTTAATAAATACTGCTGAAAAAGAAAATTACAGGACCCAAAGAAAAAACTCCATTATTTTAGGATACAATCAAAGACCATTTTGTATTGGTAATTTGTGTCTAGGCAAAAATGTGTGACTCATTTTAAACTTTTAAATGATATGCTTATGGGGGGGATGGGAGGTGGGTTCTTGAAAACAGTAATTTATGTTCACGGTAATTAAAGGTGATTTACAAAACATATAAACACCTAACTTAACCTAAAAGGGAAAGACAATTAAATGAAGGCATTTTTACCTTCTCATTTATCAGTTCAATAAAGTTGTAGTGCCTTGAGGGCTACAATTCCATATAAACTAGAAAGGCAACTTAAAACCTATTTCTTCCATCAGTGCTACCTTCATCTCTTTTTAGCAAACGACACAAAACTAAAGGACCTCTTTGGAATCTTTTTGGTAAAGCTCTAGGTAAGCAATTTAGACATAAGAAAGTCAAACAGATACAGACGGACAGTAATATATAACAGAATGAAGACACATCTGTCATTAATAAAGAAAGGAGAAAGGATAAGGGCTTTCATTTTCCCTGGCCAAAAATTCTAACCATCTGCACAGAAATCATCTACATGGATCAGTCTTAGTTCTATCTCTGCAAGAACTTGTCTGCCCAGTTTAACAGGGGTGGAGGCCAAGAGAGAAGTGAAATCGGTCAAGGACTTAAAATTATACTAGAGGGGAAGGCAGGGAGACAGAATTATTTTCTAAGAATTATAAAACTGCAGAGATCTTTCAAAATAAAAAGAAATGACATCAAAAACAAACAAAATAATTATCAGTTATTACAAAAACTGAAATGCTCTACTTACTAAAGAAAACTCTTTTTAAGGAAAATAAATATTAAAAAGTAAATTCAAATAGAAACTATACTCCTTAATATAATCAGGAAAAGAAAATAAGCAGGGGCGACTGGGTGGCGCAGTCGTTAAGTGTCTGCCTTTGGCTCAGGGCGTGATCCTGGCGTTCCGGGACCGGGACCGAGCCCCACATCAGGCTCTTCCGCTGGGAGCCTGCTTCTTCCTCTCTCCCTCCCCCTGCCTGTGTTCCCTCTCTCGCTGGCTGTCTCTCTCTCTGTCAAATAAATAAATAAAATCTTTAAAAAAAAAAAAAAAGAAAAGAAAAGAAGCATACATCCTTTCTTTGGATTAAAAAAAAAAAAAGATAACTACTTCTGGAGACTGGGAACAAGGGGCGAACATGAAATTTTATTATGAACACTTACTTTCCATTTTGTTTATGATAAGCATATGTCATTTTGAATTTTTTAAATATAATGAATATTTTTTTTAAGTAACAGCATCTGTTTGTCCATTTATAATCAAAAGGAAGAATGCAATCTGATTAAACTGTCCACTCATAAGGTATGAAAGGCAAGGGTGCAAACACCTTATTAAATTACAATTTTAGGGGCGCCTAGGTGGCTCAGTCAGTTAAGCGTCTGCCTACGGCTCTGGTCATGATCTCAGGGTCAGGTATTGAGCCCCACATCTCCCTCTCCCCCTCCGCCTGCTTGTGAGCTCCGTCTCTCAAATAAAGGACATCTTTTTTAAAAATTACAATTTTATATGTACTATGGAATGAAGCTCATTTTTTCTAAAGCACAAGTTTTTGTACCTAAATTTCATGTAATTCAATCTAATATAAGAGAACACTTTCTGATACCAAGAAGGTAGCTATATCTCAACAGTGGGCTGGCATGACTACCAAGGGTTTTCCTCTGCTCTGACAAATCAACAAAGGAATTCTGTGTAGGTGATTCTACATTGTGCATATTAAAACAACTAATATAGAGATAATAACATTGCTAAGAATCTATTTAATAGGCTGTGCTTCTTTCCCTATCATCATTCTTGCTCTTGGGGAGAAAAAAGCCAGATGAAATGAAATACTGAATTCTCAATGAGTCCCCTCAATCTTTTCATCTTTTACACCCAACTTAGGTTAAGTGGCCAATTCTACCTGGCAAGGGCAAAGATAAGGCTCCCTGAGGTTCCTAGGGTGGAAAGAGGAAGTTGGATAATATCCCCTTACCAAAAATATGTGGAATGGGGAAGTTAATTGTACGCGAAGAAATTAGTTTGTTAGTAGAACAAAGAGTTGTATAAGGACAGCACTGCCTTTTCCCACAGCCTTCCCTCCCCCTCACCACCACAGACAGACAGACAGACAGACACACACACACACACACACACACACACACACACTCACTATGCTACAACCTACATTTGCTCCATTAAGGTTTCTTAAAAATGCAAGTATCACTTTATGGCAGAAGAGACAACACAAATATAATGCTATGAGAGTAATCAAGGAAATAACTTCTTTAACAAAAGAATCCACTAATTTAGTTATCTGCGAGTAAATTCCTACCCTGGCAGAACGACACTCATCAGCCCAGCTTAAAAATCAAACATTTTACAGAGCTAGAAATAGATCCCTGACAACTCCTGAATCACAACATTCTAGGTCAAAGCCATCTTCTCATTGTTTTTTTTATTAAAGATTTACTTATTTTATTTTAGAGAAGGAGAGAGAGAGAGCAAGCAGCGGGAGGGGCAAAAGGAGAGGGAGAAAATCCCCAAACAGACTCCCCACTGAGTGGGGAGCCCAATGTGGGGTTTGATCCCAGGGCCCTGAGATCATTACCTGAGCTGAAACCAAGTCAAGATGCTTAACTGACTGAGCCACCCACGTGCTCCTTCTCATTGTTTTAATACAGAACTCTAGAGGATTTTACTTGAATCATTTGTGAATGCCCTACATTGGTATTTAAATTAGAAAATTCCTCATGCTTTAAAAATCAGAATAATACATGTCCCCTTAAAAAAAAAAAAAAAGCCAAGGGTCTAAAGTAAAAAAGGAAATCACCCATCTCTCCCCCCACCCACTTCTATTCTTCAAAAATCTATCAATAATTTGATGTTATCTTTCTCTCATTTCCTCCTATGAGTATAGGGTAGAGCTGAGCTGTCCAATACTGTACCCACTAATCACATGTGGCTATTAATTACTTGAAATGTGGCTAGTCCAAAGGGAGATGTGCTCTAAGCAGAAATTACACACCAGATTTTGGAGACAACATCAAAAATATATCAATAATTTTTCATATTGACCGCATATTGAAATAATATTTTGGATAGATTATATTATTAAAATTAACTTCACCTTTTCTTTTTACTTTTTTAAATGTGGCTATCAGAAAACATTAGATTACATAAGTAGCCACATTTATGGCTAACAACGTATTTCTACTGGTCAGCACTGATGCAAAGGCTAACAATGCGGATTTTAGAGTCAGACTTGCCTTGCTGAATACGACTCCCAACTATTATCTTCTACCAACTGTGCAAGGTTGGGCAAATTGCCTAACCTCTCTGTATCCATTTCTGAGTTGTTCTGAGAATCAAATGAATTTACTCAAATAAAGCACTTAGCATACAGCCTGGCACATAGTTATTTGATAGCAACAAAAAACCAAAAACTATAACCTAATTCTTTTAAAATCACTACATAGCACCTGTCTCTTTGAGCACTATATATTGTGCAGGGCAAGTATTCTCTGAAAAACAATGTACACCAACCATTTGAATCTTCTCCCTCTCTCACATACAAATACATGGATCTTAAACATGTTTATTACACAGATTCTAAGCAGTCATATCTAAAAATGTATGAAAGCAATGTGGTATGGTGAAAGA
The DNA here is from genome assembly GCF_017311325.1 of Ursus maritimus. Taxonomy (NCBI): domain Eukaryota; kingdom Metazoa; phylum Chordata; class Mammalia; order Carnivora; family Ursidae; genus Ursus; species Ursus maritimus. The sequence continues at coordinate 56,818,344 of NW_024423343.1, read as the reverse complement.
CTGGAAAGAAAAAGAACTTTAAAGAATGGAAACGTGCTCTACATCCAGTTTACTAGCTACATACCCTAGGAAAACGACATAACTTTTCACTCTCAATATCCTCATCTATACAACTTGGATAGTAATATCCTGCAGAACTGTTAATATTAAAAGGAACAATAAATTAGAAATAGTCTATTTCTAGTACCTAACATATACTAGGTGCTTAATAATCATTTCCCTTCTGGAAATCGAAATAAAATGCCAACAATTCAGACACATGCTAACAGCATTAATGTTCACTTGCTTGCTATGTCACAACTGCCCAAGCCTGTTCATACTCCAAAGAGGTAGTTTAAAAACATGCTAATTCCATAGTCATCTAGATTCCCTACATTTTAGCCCTTGTAGGAATTGGAGTTAAAACCTGTACTACTTTATAACAGCATAGGTAAATACTCCAGAAAAGATAAATACTTCAGGGGAAAAAAAATAATCTAACTCTATGGACTCTGTTTTTATCCAGCATTATAAAGGGGTAGAAGATTGCTTCCAGATTACTGCCTTTTATGCAAACTAAGAGAAAAACTGCACATCGGCTGTGCCTCAGGTCTTACAAAGACGCATTAAACGTCATTTTAGAGCTAGGAAAGGGTATCTCTTCTGATATATACCAGATGCACATGAAATTAGACAACCTATAATTTTTTCTCTTTGCCTCAGCTGCCACGATGCTCAGCGGTAAGATTTATTCTCAGTGTCAGTACGTTATTCGGCATAGGTTATGTGTTACCATGTACTAGGCTCCTGACCATCCATCCACCCTACTCCCTTTAATTCTCATTCTTCATTAATGGCTTTCGTCACTTCCTTGTTGTTGCAATGTATTTGTCTTTTATTGTAAGACAGTTAAAATTCCTTTTAGAAGTCAGCAGAACAAAATAATAAACAGAACTGAAGTTCACACAAAGAGTTCAAAATAAATCCACATGCAGAAAACGTGAACAAGCAACTGGAGAAGAGAACTCAGGAAGGAACAGGACACTGTATCCCATATACGTCTACCATTAGCACCACTATCACATATACACATGCATGCACATACCAATTTAGCTGAAAATCATCAAATGTATTTGAAGCTTTGTTTTCTATACCTATAAATGATTATATACTTTATAATTAACATTTCTATAACTCTGAACCCCCTGTATGTTTCTAAATTTGAAACAAAACTGTTCCATAGCTCAGAAAGCAGAACTCTTGTTGTACTTTTATACTTAGAGTTCTTATCTTCCCTGTGATCAGGTAAAGACTCACAACTGTTTTCTTCTAGTACAACTCAGAGAAACAGAGAGTAAGTAGACTAGTATTTGCTAGGGACTAGGGTGGGGGAAATGGGGAGATGCTTGTCAAAAGGTTACAAACTTTCAGTTATAAGGTGAGTAACGTCTACAGATCTAATGTACAGCATGGTGACTATAGTTAACAATACTATACTACAGAAGTAGCTAAAAGAGTAGATCTTAGGTGTTCTCACCACAAAAAAAAAAAAAAAGCTAATTATGTGAGGTGACAGATGTGTTAACTAACCTTACTGAAGTAATCATTTCAAAATATATAAGTGTATCAAATCATCATATTGTACACCTTAAACTTACATAATGTTGTATGTCAATTATATCTCCATGAAGCTGGGAAAATAAATAAATGAACACAAACAGAAGTACTTCAATAAACTCTGGTACTTCCATACTATGGACAATGACAGAGCAATGAAACATGGAATAAACCAGTCACAAAAAGACAAATACTATATGATTCTACTTGTATGAGGTACCTAGAGTAGTCAAATTCAGAGATAGAAAGTAGAAAGGTAGCTGCTGGGGGCTGGAGTAGGAAGGAAGTGGAAGCTATCGCCTAATGGGTATGGAGCTTCAGCTTGGGATGATGGAAAAAGTTTTGGAGATGGATGGTGATGATGGCTGCACAACATGTAAATGTACTATATGCCACTGACCTGAACACTTAAAGATGGTTAAAATGTAAATTTTATTTTATATACACATCACCCTAACAAAAACTTTTTTAATGAAAAAAATATGCTGAAATTAAAAATCTATATTTACCAAAAAAACACACCAATGTAGCAACATTAAAAAGTCTCTATGCACTGACACAGAATGATCTCTAAACTCCAAAATAATTTAAGTGCAGTATTACAATCCCCATTTTACATGAGAAAATGAAGTTCAAAGACACAGTGTTACTTTTTCACAATTATATAGCTAGAAAGTGGTCCACTTTAAGCACCAAACTGAAATGCAGAAAAAATAGCTGCATTATGCTAACATGGTTCTGATTTGTTTCCCTTTCATTCTTAACTTTAATATTACTTAAGCAGTAACTCACTTTTAAGGTATCATTTTGAAAAGCACATCCTAAACATCATACACTTGGATTTCTGCTCCAAAGTAAATGAAGACTTAGGTTTTGTTTGTTCTAAATTTTAAAAAGCTCCTTCAGGGGTTGGTTCATTTCATAGAGCATGCAACTCTTGATGTCAGGGTGGTGAGCTGAAGCCCCACACTGGGAGTAGAGCTTTCTTTAAAATAAATAAACAATCAAACAAACAAATATTTTTTGAAATTAAAAAAATTAAAAAGCTCCTTCAGCTTATATAAATAACCTTTTAAGGAAATGTGGATAACGAGCTTCAAAAAAATTTTAAAAATAAATAGTATTTAGCTTTTTACAAAAATGTTCATAACAGAATCTCCATAAAAGTGATATACACTAAATGGATATCTATTTTCTTTTCAAAAGCAGTTAATCTATTAAATAACTTTTTTTTTAATTTTTAGTTTTTTTAATGTTATTTTTATTATGTTAGTCACCATACAGTACATCCCTGGTTTCTGATGTAAAGTTCGATGATTCTTTAGTTGCGTATAACACCCAGTGCACCATGCAATACGTGCCCTCCTTACTACCCATCACCAGTCTGTCCCATTCCCCCGTCCCCCTCCCCTCTGAAGCCCTCAGTTTGTTTCTCATAGTCCATAGTCTCTCATGCTTCATTCCCCCTTCTGATTACCCCCCTTCTTTATCCCTTTCTTCCCCTATCGATCTTCCTAGTTCTTATGTTCCATAGATGAGAGAAATCATATGATAATTGTCTTTCTCTGCTTGACTTATTTCACTTAGCATTATCTCCTCCAGTGCCGTCCATGTTGCAGCAAATGTTGAGAACTCGTTCTTTCTGATGGCTGAGTAATATTCCATTGTATATATGGACCACAACTTCTTAATCCAGTCATCTGTTGAAGGGCATCTCGGCTCCTTCCACGATTTAGCTATTGTGGACAATGCTGCTATGAACATTGGGGTGCATATGGCCCTTCTCTTCACTACGTCTGTATCTTTGGGGTAAATACCCAGTAGTGCAATGTCTGGGTCACAGGGTAGCTCAATTGTTAACTTTTTAAGGGACCTCCACACTGTTTTCCAGAGTGGCTGTACCAACTTGCATTCCCACCAACAATGTAGGAGGGATCCCCTTTCTCGTGTGGAAAGAACAATAACTAACTGAAGATGAGTGAAATATATATAGAAATTCATTATTTCATGTCTTATTATCCATATTTGGCCTGAGTCACTGATTAGGAAAAACAACAGCCCGCAAAAATTTCCCATATCTATAAAGATGACAAGGAAATAAAATAACATCTAAAGGATGTTCATGACTGCTTCAAAAGATCATGAGGCCTTGTGCAGAAGAGATTACAAAGTGCGTGCACATGGAATCCCATGCCTATCTTGCTTAATCAGTATAATTTCTAAATGGAGGTTAAGTTACATCTTATTCAGGTCTTTTATTCCTATATTATAAAAGGTATAACCCTTAGCCCTCTCTAGGTCAGTTTCTTCTCTACACTTTAAGCTACCAAACCATTTAATTATTTTTTTAACATGCTGGGGTTGTTAAATCATTAGCAAACATGGAATTTTTAAATTTTCTGTAGAAATCTTTTCTACAAAGCTCCTGAAAAACACAATTCGATACAAATTCATAAGTACTTTCCCAGTTTCCCCCAGGAAAAGTTAAACAAGTGACGAGAAGGTGCACACAGTAATGAGGGAACAGAGAGAGAGAAGCACTTAACTCCTGTGGTGGGTACTGCAAAGGCTGTGACATTGCAGCTAAGCTCGCAGCCTGTACAGACGTTCACTCAAGCAAGAGGCATTCCCTAAACAGGCAATAAGAGCTGCTGAAGCAGAGGCTGGAGACAGGCTAAGACGCACACTTGAGTGAGTCCAGTGGGAGAAAGGGAAGGGGGGAAGAGAAAGGAGATATAAGAAGCAGAAACAAATAAAACCAGAAAAGGTTTTGGTCTTGGCCACATAATGAGGAGCCTGGAAAGCTACACAGGAGTTTGGACTTTTTTTTTAATAGGAAATAAGAAACCTTTGAAGGGTTCTAAACAAGAATGAGATCTTAGAAACTAACAAAGGAATAATATTCAAGAAGTAGAGAGAGATCTATGGCGTCTGTTGTTACCGTGCTCAACCGAGGATAATCTTGAAAGGCGTCCATTGCTTGGAAATGTCCAATTGCTTAGAAGAATCATTCAGCTGACACACACTTGAGTGAGATAAATGGTTGTTATTCTGAGCCACTAAGTTTTTTTTTTTTGATTTTTTATTATATTATGTTAGTCACCATACAGTACATCCCCGGTTTCCGATGTAAGGCTCGATGATTCATTAGTTGTGTATAACACCCAGTGCACCATGCAATACGTGCCCTCCTTACTACCCATCCCCAGCTTATCCCATTCCCCCACCCTCCTCCCCTCTGAAGTCCTCAGTTTGTTTCTCATAGTCCATAGTCTCTCATGTTTCATTCCCCCTTCTGATTACCCCCCTTTCTTTATCCCTTTCTTCCCCTACTGATCATTCTAGTTCTTATGTTCCATAGATGAGAGAAATCATATGATAATTGTCTTTCTCTGCTTGACTTATTTCACTTAGCATTATCTCCTCCAGTGCCGTCCATGTTGCAGCAAATGTTGAGAACTCGTTCTTTCTGATGGCTGAGTAATATTCCATTGTATATATGGACCACAACTTCTTAATCCAGTCATCTGTTGAAGGGCATCTCGGCTCCTTCCACGATTTAGCTATTGTGGACAATGCTGCTATGAACATTGGGGTGCATATGGCCCTTCTCTTCACTACGTCTGTATCTTTGGGGTAAATACCCAGTAGTGCAATGTCTGGGTCACAGGGTAGCTCAATTGTTAACTTTTTAAGGGACCTCCACACTGTTTTCCAGAGTGGCTGTACCAACTTGCATTCCCACCAACAATGTAGGAGGGATCCCCTTTCTCCACATCCTCTCCAACAATTGTTGTTTCTTGCCTTGTCAATTTTTGCCATTCTAACTGGCGTAAGGTGGTATCTTAGTGTGGTTTTGATTTGAATTTCCCTGATGGCTAGTGATTTTGAACATTTTTTCATGTGTCTGTTAGTCATTTGTATGTCATCATTGGAAAAGTGTCTGCTCATATCTTCTGCCCATTTTATGATTTGTTTATTTGTTTCTTGTGTATTGAGTTTGAGAAGTTCTTTGTAGATCTTGGATACCAGTCTTTTATCTGTAGCATCATTTGCAAATATATTCTCCCATTCCGTGGGCTGCCTCTTAGTTTTTTTGACTGTTTGCTTGGCTCTGCAGAAGCTTTTGATCTTGATGAAGTCCCACAAGTTCATTTTATCTTTTGTTTCTCTTGCCTTTGGAGATGTGTAAATAACTTTTTTTAAACCAGAACGTTTATTGTGTGACTAATTGCTGAAAACCTTAAGATGAAATGGATGCTGCAACAGCTGCCCTCTTGGGCTTAGGTGTTGTCCCTTCACAGAATCCATGCCTGAATCTGCGGTATATGATTTTTAGGTGCTTCATTCAGCCGTTCCCAGGGGTATTTCATCTTTTAGCCTTGGCACTCCAGTTATACTTTCTCTTGAGCTTGGCAGGATAGCCACATTTGCCACAGGTGGAATTCTGAAGGTGGGAGGGCTTCGAGCCACAGCAGCAGCACAACGTATGCATCTTATTGCCACACTTTCCAAACGATGACGTCCCCTTCATCTTGTTTCCGGGGCAGACCCGAAAGAGCTCCATCAAATAACTTTTAGAATGTTAATTGCTAGTGTTTCTTCAAACACCAGAAACTGTTATTTTTCTTTCTCAATGTAGGGTCCAATAAGAAAAACCAAAAGTTAAAAAAAAAAAAAAAAAAGAATATTCACAGAGAATTCATAAAGAATTTCTGTTCTACAGTTAATATTACATCATTAGCAATGGAGACAATCATAGTTATTCAGAATTGTTTACCCAAAATGGATGTCAATTATGCCAAAAATATGGAGAAATTCCCACTTTTTTTTAAAATTAAATTCAATTTAGTTAACATACGATGTACTATCAGTTTCAGGGGTAGAACTTAGTGATTCAACAGTAGCATATAACACCTAGTGTTCATTACATCAAGTGCTCTCCTTAACACCCATCACCCAGTTACCCCATTCCTCATCCCCCTCCCCTCCAGCAACCCTGTTTGTTTCCTAGAGTTAAGAGTCTCCCATGGTTTGTCTCCCTCTCTGCTTTTATCTTATTTAATTTTTCCTTCCCTTCCCCTTTTTGTTTCTTAAATTCCACATATGAGTGAAATTATATGGTATTTGTCTTTCTTCGACTGACTTATTTCACTTAGCATAATACCCTCTAGTTCCATCCATGTCATTGTAAATGGGAAGATTTCATTCTTTCTGATGGCTGAGTAATATTCCGTTGTATATATATACACCACATCTTTATCCATTCATCTTTTGATGGACGTCTGGGCTCTTTCCATAGTTTGCTATTGTGGACATTGCTGCTATAAACATTAGGGTGCATGTGCCCCTTCGAATCACTATGTTTGTATACTCTGGATAAATACCTAGTAGTGCAATTGCTGGATCATAGGACAGTTTTGTTTTGTTTTTTTTTTAAGATTTTATTTATTTATTTGAGAGAGAGAAAGCAAGAGACAGAGCATGAGAAAGTGAGAGACAGAGCATGAGAGGAGGGGGAGGGGCGAGGGAGAAGCAGACTCCCCGCCAAGCAGGGAGCTGGATGCAGGGCTCGATCCCAGTACCCCGGGATCATGACCTGAGCCAAAGGCAGATGCTTGACCGACTGAGCCACCCAGGTGCCCCAGGGTAGCTCTATTTTCAACTTTTTGAGGAACCTCCATACTGTTTTCCAGAGTGGCTACCCCAGTTTGCATTCCCACCAACTGTCTAAGAGGGTTCCCCCTTTTCTGCATCCTCTCCAACATCTGTCATTTCCTGAGTTGTTAATTTTAGCCATTCTGACCAGTGTGAGGTGGTATCTCATTGTGGTTTTGATTTAAATTTCCCTGATGATGAGTGATGTTGAACATCTTTTCATATGTCAGTTGGTCTTTTGTATCGCCATGTCTTCTTTGGAAAAATGTCTGTTCATGTCTTCTGCCCATTTCTTGACCGGATTATTTGTTTTGGGGTGCTGAGTTTGATAAATTCTTTACAGATCTTGGATACTAACCCTTTATAAGGATATAAACCCTTATATAAGACATTTGCAAATATCCTCTTCCATTCGGAAGGTTGCTTTTTAGTTTTGTTGACTGTTTCCTTTGCTGTGCAAAGCTTTTTATCTTGATGAAGTCTCAACAGTTCATTTTTGCTTTTGTTTCACTTGCCTCTGGAGACGTGTCTAGCAAGAAGCTGATGGAGCCAAGGTTAAAGAGGTCGCTGCCTGTGTTCTCTTCTAGGACTTTGATGGATTCCTGTCTCACATTTAGGTCTTTCATCCATTTTGAGTCTATTTTTGTGTATGGTGTAAGAAAATGGTCCAGTTTCATTCTTCTGCATGTAGCTGTTCAATTTTCCCAACACCATGTGTTGAAGAGACGATTATCCTTTTTCCATTGGATATCCTTTCCTACTTTGTCAAAGATTAGTTGACCACCAAGTTAAGGGTCCCTTTCTGGGGTCTCTACTCTGAAAATTTCCACTTTTTAAAATCATACAAACCATTAAAATACATTCTGTGTGACTCAAAAAACCTGAAAAACAGTCAGCTAAGGAATAACACAACTTATCAACTATACGTGAGTAAGGAAGGAAGGAAAGAAGGTAGGAAGGAACGAAGGAAAGGAGGCAGGTAGGCAGGCAGACACACACAAAGCTGATCCAACAAAACATTTCTGCATAATTTCAAACATTTAAGATCCTTCGGGAGTGGCGGACAATTAAGTAGGGGAATGATTATTTAAAACATAACCAACATTTAAAAACAGTTTGATACTCAGACCAAAGAAAAGAATATATATCTCAAAAAAATAACTATCCAACTGCTTGTAGATTTTTAAGCACTGACAGCCACATCATTTCAGGCAGACCTGAATTCAAATCATAGCTCTGGTGCTCATCAGTTATGTAAATTATGGCCTAATTTCCTAGTCTCTTTAAGCCTCAGTTTTCTCATCATTAAAACAGGCATACTGCCTCCCTACAGGATTGTTATGAACAACGTATACATCACATTAAGTCACACAGCCAATCGTTACACGTAAGCTCCAGAGAACCTCCAAAAAGAAGTCACCATCTAGAAGATTAATGAAAGCTTCTACACATACTGCCAGGACCCTGGCTACTGATCAATTGTCTATTTATTCCCTTCATAAATCAAAATGAAAATACCAGAAGAAAGAATGTGTGAGAGTACATTTGAATGTGTTCTCTCTCTTCTTTCTGAAATATGTTTTGCTATCTTTGTTACTAAAAGTGTTAAGAATCTGCAACATGTATACCTAGAATCCAAGCCACATGAATCTGTTTCTCTAAATAAAGTCATCCCATACCCTTCAGGAATTTACAAAATAAATAATTCTCCACTGCCTTTTAATCTATTATTTGGGCATCCTTAAAAAGTGCATGATCTGGGGCGCCTGGGTGGTTCAGTCAGTTAAGCGTCTGTCTGCCTTCAGCTCAGGTCACGATCCTGGGGTCCTGTGACCAAGCTGCACGTTGGGCTCCCTGCTCAGCAGGGAGTCTGTTTCTCCCTCTCCTTCTCTCTCTGACCCTCCCCCGCACTTGTGCACGGTCTCTCTCTCTCTCAAATAAATAAATAAAATCTTAAAGAAAAAGAAAAACTGCTTGACCTAGAACTAATACATTTTGATGCAACTTCTCTGGAATTTAAACAAGTGTTTCTCAAAGTGGGTCCACAGATGAAAAGTTTCAAGGGCTCACAGACTAATAAAAATTTTTGTGATTAAAAAAAAAAAAGACTTCTTTATTTGCATTGATAATTCTCAGCACAGATTAATGGACTAGTCCAACATAGAGTAAGGACTTTGTAACCACAACTGAGTTTAAAATCTGATTTCTTGGAGTGCTACTCAGCCATCAAAAAAAATGAAATCTTGCCATATGCAATGACATGGACGGAACTAGAGGGTATTATGCTAAGCGAAATAAGTCAATCAGAGACAGACAATTATCATATGATCTCACTGATATGTAGAATTTAAGAAACAAAACAAAGGATGGTAGAGGAAGAGAGGAAAAAAATAAAACAAGATGAAATCAGAGAGGGAGACAAACCATAAGAGACTCTTAATTATAGGAAACAAACTGAGGATTGCTAGTGGGGAGGGAGGTAAGGGATGGGGTAACTGGGGTAACAGCACAGATGTAATGAGCACTGGGTATTATATAAGATTGCTGAATCACTGACCTGTACCTCTGGAACCATTAATACATTATTATGTTAATTAATTAAATTTAAATTTTAAAAATGGAAAAAAAACTAAAATTCATTATAAAATTAAAAAAATAGAGTAAAATCTAATTTCTAACTGTTACTAGCCAGGTAATCTTGGGCAAGTACTGTAACTCCTCTGCTCTTTGGATTCCTCATTTACAAAATGAGGATAATAATAGTACCTATTCTTATAGAGGTGTTATAAGGAATAAATGAGTTAATATTTGTATAGGGCTTAGAATACTATATCTTTGTTAAAATAAAAATGCTAGACTTTAGTTTTAGTTAGCATTTCTCAAATTGTGATCCACAACAAAATATCAGAGATAAATACTGTTTTTTCCCCTAATTTTAATTATAACCCTTTATCCTTTCATGGAAGGATATTATATACAAAATACATAAGAACATATGATGTAAGGTTTCTGTGTTGAAGGTAATTAAATTAGTCTCTGATATTCATTTCTCACATAAAGTTTATCCTCTGTGATGCCATAAAAATAATTAAATTGAACTAAAAATTGCAAGTATTTTTGTAGGGAATTAGTTCAACTGAAACTCAATTTTTGTGGCATTCTTGTGTCAGTACTTAATGCTCATTCAAGCAACACAGGCACAAAAAATTAAAAAAAGAAATTCTTTAAACTATTAGTTTGTTTTGTTCAATAGCTTGAAGAAGCACAGGCCATATGAAGAGGCAGAAAACCTGAAAACATGTATGAATTTTTTTTTCTTAGTTATGCTTAACTCAACATATATCTAACATTCTGGAAATTCCAGCACAATAAATAGCACCTTATTTTCAGGCATAAAATGAGTGCTAGGTATTTTGGAAGCACAACTTTGCTTACTGAAATTCCACTTCCATGTAAACCCTATACTCAAGAGAGGACTGACAGTGGCACAAGAACAGCCTACCACACTGTGCTCACCTTCCCCCACGTACAACCCATCACACTCATTCCCTGAGCTGCTGAAAACTATACCTGGCGGAAATTTTTTTCCAACCTGCAACAAAACATTCAAGATGGATAGTACATCTTAGATATATTTGACTACTTTGGCAGTGAAGAAGTAATTGAAAAGACAATAAAAGGGCTTTCATAAAGTAATCTAGTTAAAATTTGCCTAAATTTGTCAACAAATTTTTACAATAGCTACTCCCTCTTAAAGTCTACTTTAAAATCCTCTGAATGATTCATCTCACTTGTTAAAATGTCCCTTATTAAAAAAATTACTTATATTAATGTGTCATCATAATGTGTTATGTTTTGGTTCCCTCAGCTGGTAATTTATACATTACATTTATAAAGACCTTGTTCTTACCTCACATGCAATCCTCCTCCCTCTATTTCAGGTTTTCAGGGAATACTAACTCTTCAAGTTAACCTTAATTCTATTAAAAACTCTGTTTAAAAAGCTTTTGCTTTAGTCAGCGTGTATTAATAACACTTGCCAAGTTAAGAGTTTTTGTGGTTTTTTTTTTTTTACAGTATAAAAGTACTTGGTCATAAACTTATTAACCCAATAAGAGTTTATATTACGTTTAACAAAAGTACACGTACTTTCCCCTACCAATAAAGTTGACAGATGATTTTACAGGCCACTATTTTAAGTATTAATACGAGGTTTTAAAGACCCAGTATCTTGTTTAGTGAACACAGGTAAAGCAAATTAAGAAAGGTACATTCTAAATGCAAAAAAGAAATCTAATGGCAGTTATCCATCAAAATCCTTTACTGACTTTCTACTTGATAGAGTCATCAAACTTATGTATTTCATTCGGCAATACAAATGACTAGAAACAACATATTATCTAGATAGATAGTACTTACAAAAGCATGCCAACATTGTAATCTAATCTGAGTCCCCAACTCCTACTCATGGAGCTCTGGCACAGGCTTTAAGAGTAAAAGTTACCTTTACAAGGCAATATTACTCAGCCATAAAAAAGAATGAAATCTTGCCTTTTGCAACAATTCTCTAGATGGAGCTAGAGAATATAATGATAAGAGAAGTAAGTTAGAGAAAGACAAATACCATATGATTTCACTCATATGTGGGATTTAAGAAACAAATGAACAAAGGAAAAAACAAAAGAGACAAACCAAGAAAGAGACTCTCAACAACAGAGAACAAACTAATGGTTACCAGAGGGGAGGTGGATGGGGAGGATGGGTGAAATAGATGATGGGGATTAAGGAGGACACTTGTTTGTTTGTTGTTAAGATTTTATTTATCTATTTGACAGAGAGAAAGAGAGAGAGAGCACAAGCAGGGGGAGTAGCAGGCAGAGGGAGAGGGAGAAGCAGGCTCCCACTGAGCAGGGAGCCCTATGCGGGGCTTGATCCCAGGACTCTGGGATCATGACCTGAGCCAAAGGCAGACACTTAACTGACTGAGCCACCCAGGTGCCCCTAAGGAGGACACTTGTGATAAGCACTGGAGGATGTAAGAGACTGGTGCATCACTATATTATACACTTGAAGCTAATAATATAAGTTAACTATACCGGAATTAAAATAAAAACCTTATTAAATATATATATATTGGGGCACCTGGGTATCTCAGTCAATTAAGTGTCACCTTCGGCTCAGGTCATGATCCCAGGGTCCTGAGATTGAGCCCCAAATCGGGCTACATGCTCAGCAGGGAGCCTGCTTCTCCCTCTCCCTCTGCCACTCTCCCTGCTTGTGCTCTCTCACTCTCTGTCAAATAAATATATAAAATCTTAAGTATATATATATATATAAATACATACATATATATAAATACATATATATACATATATATATATACATATATACACACACATATATAAAAAGAATAAAAGCTACCTTTAATCCTTAGAAAATCAGGTACCTTTTCCATATACTGTTTAATTTTTCCCTCAGACACTTCTTCCAGAGGTTGGACAACAGAGAGTTGGAGTTAATGCTATGCTCAAGACAGAAAGAGTGTGGTAGGAAGGACTGATGCCATACAAAGTCGGTTTAATCACAGGGACTGACATCTTTCAATTATGTGACTAAAGCAAATGATTTTACCTCTCTAAGCTTTGGTTTTCTCATTTTCAAATGAGGATGACAATAGGCATACACATCTCACTGGGATCTTTGATAATCAAGACCTAACAATTTAAAAAGCACTAAATAAACAAAGTGCTATAAAGATATTCATTATTATTATTATAAGTTGGACCTAGTTGGGGCACCTGGGTGGCATAGTTGGTTAAGCATTGGACTCTTGGTTTTGGCTCCGGTCGTGATCTTAGGTCATGAGATACAGCCCTGAGTCTGGCTCTATGCTCAGCATGGAATCTGCTTAAGACTCTCCTTCTCCTAAAATAAATAAATAAATCTTAAAAACACAAAAAAAAATCTTTAAAAAAAATTAAGTTGGGCCTAGTTCTTTGGTCAGACAGGCCTTCTGGTAGGTCTAGGGTATTTATATCAAAACCTACAATCCTGCTTCTCAAATTGGGGAGTGCGCAGTGCTGGAAGTACAGAAGAAAGTAAACCATGAGATGCTAAAAACTTTTCCTTAGAGTCAAGTATCTGGAGCTACACTGTGTACCAAAGGCCCCCATGTTCCCCACCCTTTGCAGTTAGAGCTCTTCGGTAGACAAATTCGACAAACACAGGATTCTTCCCATTTTCACAACATCCTGTATTTTCAGGCAATTCATGTTTTAGAGACAGGCAGTTCTGCCCATTAGTTCAAGACTTAGTCTGGTTTAAGACAAAATTATGCTAAGAATTTTTAAAAAGCAAACTTTGAAATAAAAAAGAGTAGTGTTTCCCAAAACACCAAGAGTGAAAAAAACATTATGTTATTTAAAAACACTTAAGAGATCCATAAAAGAATAGAAAGAATGAGATTAAAGAAAACTAAAAAAGTACACAGAAAACAGAAAAACAACCCCCTCTGGATTAACTTCAGCCCCTCCTAGGTTCCAGAAACATGTCTAATAGATGGACTCTATGCTAGTAACACCATTAGCTTTCATCTGTAAAAATGTTTTCAAAATGAAACAAAACAATACATATTGCTATTATTTCACTGATACAACATTCTCAAAAAGACAAAACTCAAGTGATGGAAAACAGATCAATAGTTGTCAGGCTTCAGAGTGGCAAGAGTGTGACTAGAAAGGGAACAGCATAAGGGACTATTTTGGGGGTGAAGTGTTCTGCACCCTGGGTGCTGGTGGTTACACAAATCTATACATATGCTAAAATTCATAGAACTGTATGCCAAAATAAGTCAATTTTACTATATGATAATTTAAAAAATAAAATACACATACTCCTGAATTTTATAAATGAAATTTTTAAAAAATGTTTTGCCCAACAAACTTGCCAATAAATAATAATAGTTTGGAATTTTTAAAGAATTCTCCAGCTGAAAAGATTCTGTACATCAGATTAGTATATGAAAAAGACAAATAATGTCACTTTAATGCACCAAAAATCCAAGTTTCTTCACAAAATGTCAGGTTTAATTCTGATTTGTAAATCAACACAAACAGTGTATCAACCTACTAATGAAAACCTAGAAATAGGACCTGAAATACTTATACTACTGAAACAATCAGGATAAGAGAGTCCAATCAAAACTCCCCCAGAAGGAAAAGTGACACAGAAGTCGTTGCTGGGTTTTTTTTAATTTTCCACATCCTTTTCCTTTTTTTTCTTTTTTGTTTTGCCGAGTGAAATTAACATTTAATAAACTGTGCATAAAGTGTACAATTTGATATAGAGCATGTATATACCTGTGATACCATCACCACAATCAAGATTATGAACATTCCACCACCCCAAGTTTCCTCACACCCCTTTAAATCCCTCCCTCCCCCCCTCCCGTTCCCCATCCTTTTGATCCCAGGCAACCACTGATTTGCCTTCTGATAGATTGTTTTGTATCTTCTAGAGTCTTTCGTAAATGGAATCATATAGTTACGCTCTTTTCTGGACTGGCTTCTTCTACTTAGCGTAATTATTTTGAGATTAATCCATGTTACTATGTGCAGAAAAAAATGTTAACGTTACATCTACCTCCTATATAAAATTGGTCTACATTTGCTACAAACTGGATTATACACTAAAGGAGTATCTTCAATAAGCTACGTAAGAAGTTTCACATAATGAACAAATTATTAGAGTAGTCTTCAATTAATGTTCTTTTGAAAAAGTTTTCTAAGCATTTTTTTAAAGTTTTCTAAGTATTTAAAATAGCAAGAAAATGTCACCCTGCAATAAGTAAATTTGTTTTCAAATTAATTTTAATAAGCAGAAATTCATTTGGGAAGTAAAAATACTTCCCACAAAGCTTTGTTTATAAAATTCACCAGAATAAAAAGATTAGCTCTCAGTCAAAGTCTGGCAATTTTTATATTTTTATGTGTCCCAGTAAGACTTACTTTTGCTAACTTTAGCTATGGGTTCAGCTATAAATGCTTATTCACCGAAAGATTAAATTCTTGTTTCTCTAGTTGAACCCATAGCTAAAGTTAGTATCCAGTAACTTTAAAAACACACTTTAAAAGTTAAGTGTAACTCCAAATCTGCATACATGTGAACAAGATAATGAGTTCTAGAGAACTCTAGAGGCGCCTGGGTGGCTCAGGTGGTTAAGTGTTTGCCTTCAGCTCAGGTCATGATCCCAAAATCCTGGGATCGAGCCCTGCACCGAGCTCCCTGCTCAGTGGGGGAGTCTGCTTCTCCCTCTACTCCTTACCCCACTTCTGTGCTCTCGCTCTCTCTCTCTCTCTCAAATAAACAAACAAAATCTTTCAACAAAAAAAGAAAGAAAGAAAGAAAGAAAGAAAGAAAGAAAGAAAGAAAGAAAGAAAGGAAATTTAAAGTGAACTCTAATGACTCATGGAGAAAGAGACTTAAAACACCTACACGTTAGGCAACAAACCCCACAAGAAAAAAACACTACTAAAGGAGTAAGCAAATGAAATAATGTGTATAGATTCCTTTACAAAAGTGTTCTACATTTGTCAGGCCAGACGTCTATGAAAATCATTACCAGTATCTTGAAAATATTTTTATAACAATGAAATTTCTAACTCTTGGTGCCTATTTCCATTTTGATGTCTTAAAACATTAAAAATGTAACTCAACTGAATAACTGCAAAATGAGCTCCTGCAATTTAATCTGCCTTCCCACCCCAACTCTCCATTTAAAACTCTTCATATTTAAGCCAGTAAGCCTAAACATGGTGGACATGGTGAATTCCCAATTACCTCCCTGGCTCTTTTCCATCATTCCTCATCATCATTCATCCTAGACACTGTGACAATCCTTTCAAAGCAGCAGGACCTTGAAACAAGCCATTTACTCTAAAAATCAATCTCTCCTTTCTTTCCTCCTTCCCCTGACATACTAGCTCCCACTCAATCTTTACCTAACAGCAATAACCATCCCAGGGTCCTGGGATCAAGCCCCACATCGGGCTACCCTGCTCAGCAGGGAGCCTGCTTCTCCCTCTCGCTCTGCCCCTGCTCACCACTCCTGTGCACGCGTGTTCTTTCTCTCTCTCTCTGTCAAATAAATAAATCTTTAGAAAAAATACAATAGGGGCACCTGGGTAGCGCAGTCGTTAAGCATCTGCCTTTGGCTCAGGGCGTGATCCCAGTGTTCCGGGATCGAGTCCCACATCGGGCTCCTCCGCTGGGAGCCTGCTTCTTCCTCTGCCACTCCCCTGCTGTGTTCCCTCTCTCGCTGGCTGTCTCTCTCTCACATAAATAAATAAAATCTTTTTTTTTAATGTTTTTTTCTTGCCATGAGAACTCTTCAGATCAGCTCTCTTAGCAACTTTTTTTTTTTTTTAAAGATTTTATTTATTCATTCGACAGAGAAAGCGAGCGCAGCGAGAGAGGGAACACAAGCAGGGGGAGTGGGAGAGGAAGAAGCAGGCTCCCAGCGGAAGAGCCTGACGTGGGGCTCAATCCCAGAACTCCGGGATCACGCCCTGAGCCAAAGGCAGACACTTAACAACTGAGCCACCCAGGCGCCCCATAAATAAATAAAATCTTTAAAAAAAAAATACAATAAAAATGAATTTTTAAAAAAATAAACAAAAATACTACCACTATTTATTAGATTCAAATGACAAAAAAATTTCCTCAAGTGACTATAAAATTTTCTAACTGCTCATTATAATTGCTATAGTTGCTATCTAGTCGTGGACCACAAGCAAAAGCACTAAATCAGACCACAACTGGCCTGTACCCCAACTTGCATTTCCTTCATTTGCACTGATTTGTTCATTACAATACCATACCATTAGAATAACATGCGGTGCAGTCTTGACCTGAACCTTAACCTAAACCTAACCTGAACCTTTCCGTCAACGTATTACTATGTTCTTGGCTCACTCCTGCACTCAAAAGATCATAAACTAACACATAGTTCTACCGGTTTTTCTCTTTGCTTTATATCCCTCTCTCCATTAAGGACTAGCTCATCTATAGTTTCTCCTTAACCCTCTCATCTCAATAAATAACCTGGATGCCTTTCTCTCCTCTGGAATAACGGAATCCTCTCCTCTATTCATTCTGCCTTCTCAACACATGGAAACCAAGAATGCAGAAAAGTTCCACAAGTTAAGAAAATTTCAAAATGCCTTTATTATCAACAAAATTACATCCACATAGAAACACTTCCCAGTGGACTTAATCCAGAACAGGGGATGAAATTCAATTAGAATATCAATACAGCACACATTTGCTATGGAAAAAGCCCTCTTGTACGGAAATACTAAATAACATTAAAGTCACAATTAGCAGACCAAGCCATGATTCATCTTGTGAAGCAAAGCAAATCTATTAGTCAGTCATTTCTAATTTTATTTGAGCAATGGAAAGAAAACACTGATTATAATGAAATGAATCAATTAAATAAATAACTGTACTTACGTGTTAGATGAAAGATTCCATCACAGGCACTGATATGAGATAAAAAGGCATTTCCCAGGCCTTGACCATTGTGAGCTCCTTTCACGAGGCCAGCAATATCCACTACATTTAGAAAGGCAGGAATTTTGCTGAAAAACAAAAGATGGTTTTATTATAAAATAGTACTAAGAACCTGTTTATTAGCCAAATAGATTTCCAAAATATTTTACATGAAGTAATCCTGTCCCTTCTAGAACAATATTTATAAGACTCTCAATGATGATTTGATAAATGAATACCAAAAAAATTAAATAAGAAATAATCTTTTAATACTTTAGGACTTTCTTACCTAGGAAAATGAAGGAAAACTATAAAGCAGAATAGATGTTTTTATTGTGTCTATAAAAAACTAAAACCGATACCTGATAAAAAACTAAAACTGACAAATTTTACTACAATGTTCTGTTGGCCCATGCATATAGACACAAAAGCAATGGAGAACATTTTAAGAGTGTACCGATAAAAGTAATCATTATAGAATGAGCCAACATACTTTGTGACCCCCACTGGACTAAAGTGATTTACATGTATTATTTCAAAGTTCAAAACAACTCCAACAGGTAAGTGCTATTTATTAAATCTACTTTAAAGATGAGGAAATTGAACTTGAGAGGAATTAAGAAATCTATTTACATTCAGGGGACTACTCAGCTAATGATGACAAAACTGGGATTCAAACAAAGGATATCTGGATTTGCACTTAATCATCATGTAGGTTATATAGACCAAAAATGCAGGTAATTATGTGAACTAGTTATCAGCACAGTAATAATCTAGATGTTAACAACAGCAACAGAAATAGAGATATATACAAAATAAACTTGCTTTGTTCAAAGTAAAGGCGTAGTAAACACAAGTTAGAAACCAAGTTAGGAAAACCAGTTCGCCATGTAAATATGGAGATTAAAGGACAGTTGACCCTTGAACAACACAGGGGAAATATCCACATAAAACTTTTTACCCTCAAAAAAACTTAACTACTAATAGCTACTATTGACCAGAAGCCTTAACCAATAATACAACAGTTGATTAACATGTATGTATATATGTTATATTCTATATTCTTACATATAAAAATAAAGTAAGCTAGGAAAAAGAAAATGTTATTAAGAAAAATCATAAGGAAGAGAAACTATACAGTACTGCACTGTAAAAAAATGTATGTATAAGTGGGCCTACACAGTTCAAACCTATGCTGTTCAAGGGTCAATTGTACTATGAATTACTGTCAATTTTTTTTATTTGCTTAACCACAAAGAGGCCAAAATTATGTTATAGAAAAAAGGAAGATGGTTCCCACTCAATATTTTTATTTCCAAAAAAACATTTAATCAATGTTCACTAGCAATGTTCACTAGCAAAGGAAAAGAGAAATTAATTCCCTCACTGACTAAAATTTCAACAAATTTGAAGTCTAAGAGCTTTATGATTGTTGTTCTCTTCCAGTCTCTGAGAAATTTCAGCAATGTCACATGACCACACAGTCTAGCAGTGACAAGAGTAAGAGTGGGGAGAAAAGGTAGCACAGTAGCCGGGGCCTGGATAAGGCATCTTGGCAGGAGAGCAATCTAGTAGTAGCCAGGGACCAAACCAGCAGTGTTCAAATCAGCCAACAAGACAGAGGGGTCAAGAGATTGGTGAGATATAAAGGAATTAAACAAATAAGCACATTAATGGGACCACTGGAGAAATCCAAATGGAATCTATGAGTTAGATGGTAACACTGGATCAATGTTAATGTCCTGATTTTGGCAGTTTACTGTGGTAATGTAAGAGAATGTCTGGGGGCGCCTGGGTGGCTCAGTCAGTTAAACGTCCAACTTTTGGTTTCGGCTCAGGTCATGCTCCCAGGGTCCTAGGCTCCACATCCGGCTTCCCACTGAGGAGTTCCCTGCTTCTCCCTCTCCCTCTGCCCCTTCCCTGCTCATGTGCACGCTCACTCTCTCTCTCTCTCTCAAATAAATAAATAAAGTCTTAAAAAAGAGAGCGAGAATGTCTGTATTTAGTAAATACAAATTTAAGAATTGGAAGTGCAATATGGCATCACGTCTGCAACTCATTCTCAAAGGTTCAAAGAAATTTGGGTAAAGGGCACACAAGCATTCTGAGGGTAATTTTGCATCTTTTATATAAATTTGAAATCACTTAAAAATAAAAAGGCTTCAAAAAGAAAACAGAAGCCAGTTTGAGGAGTCAATTTCAGGACTATAATTTGAACCATGTCCAGTGACTGACGTACTGTAACCAATTAAGTAACGCTTCCATGAATGAATATATGAGTGAATAAATGAAGACAAGAAAGCTCTTCCTGACAGTCGGCGGCCAACAAATAGTAAGAAGAAATGAGGGAATTATAAAATCACCATGTGGCAATCATCACTATAATAATTCATCAAAAAAATCAGTGGATGCTCAATCTAATAGATGAAAGTAGAGAAAGTAAATAAATTTGGTATATATTTTGTGGTTAGAACTCATAAGAATTGGCATGCCTGGGTGGCTCAGTTTGTTAAGCATCTGCCTTTGGCTCAGGTCAGGATCCCAGGGTCCTCAGATTGAGTCCCACATCGGGCTCCTTGCTCAGTGGGGAGCCTCCTTCTCCCTCTGCCTGACACTCCCCCTGCTTGTGCGCTCTTTCTCTCTCTCTTTGACAAATAAATAAAATCTTTAAGGAAAAAAAAAAGAAAGAACTCATAGGAATTGTTGATAGATTGGATGTAGGGGTAAGGAAAGAGAGGAATCAAAGATAAATCTTAGACTTTGACTTAAGCAACTGGGGAAATAACAGTGCTATTTATGGAATTATGAAAGTCCTAAACAACAAATTTGGCACAAGGCAGAGTGAAATGAAGACGTCCATTTTGGACATGTCAAGTCTGAGGCATCTATTTAGTCATCCAAGTGTCAATGTCAAGAAGGAAATTAGATATGTCTGTAGATCAGCAGACTTTGGGAATAGAGACAGAAACTTGGGATTTATCAGCACATTTCAAAAAGTGAGAAACTAAAGGCAAAATAAATTCTCATAATAGGGAAATAAAGTGTACATTCATATAATACAGTATTAAACAAAGTTATATTAGAAATTATTTAAATCTGTATTTTTTAACCTAGAAAAATATTAGTAATACCCCAAGTAAAAATATATTCTATTTTTGTAAGTAAGGGAAAAGTATAGAAGAATATACCTCCAAAGTATTTATATCTGTGATATCAAGGTATAGGTGACTTTTACTCTTCTCTTTATACATTTCCATACTGTCTGAACTTCCTACAATGAACCTGTATTATTTTATTTTTTCTAATTAAAGATATAATACATGCTTGTTACAAAACCTTCAAACAATATAGAATACAAGAAAGTAAAAATCATAAATAACAATAATAAATAAAAGAAAGTAAAAATCACCTAAAAATTCTACTACCCAAAGATAACCATCAAGCAGTTTCATACATTTTCCTATGTATATACATGTACACATATAATTTTACATGAATGGAATCATATAATACAGGCTACTTATTCCCTCTACTTCATACTCCCCGAAAAAATAACTGCAATGTTAACAGCCAGATGTATACTTTCCTCACCTTTCTCTATGGTCTCTATATTATAATTGCCCATAATACATTAATTTTGGAGAAAAACCCCTTCTGTATGATTTTTTTTTTAAAGTAAACTACACCACACATGGGGCTCAAACTCAAAACCTCAAGATCAGCAGACGCATCTTCTACCAACTGAGCCAGCCAGGCACCCTCTATATGATTTTAAATATATCATGTACATATTTTTACTCAGTCCATATAGGGCCAACAAATAAACAATGTATAAAGATTTTCTTACCTTGCTGGTTTGTGGTACTGGCAAAGAAAGTCAAACCTTTCATCTGGCACAGGTACTCTGCTCTCATTAGGATCAATAGTGCAGAATGGGAAGTTTTCTGCTGAAGCCTGACTATTAGTTAATACATTGAAGAAGGTAGATTTCCTAAAATAAACAAAAACAATTTCAATCAATTCTTAGGTTAACACTGAAAAAAACTGAGAATCATTTTCATTTCAATGCTCAAATAAGATCCATGATAATTATAAAACCAAGCTGGGAAGGGAAGGTGGAGAATAAAAGAAATGAACGAAATGTACTAACAGAAACGAATGTTTTTACTAACAGAAAAGAATGAAATTTACAACAATGCAGCTCATGATTTATAATCAGGTTATGTTCCTATTTGAAACTTGAAAAGCACTTTCCCAAAGAATCTTTGTTATAGTAACTAGTTTCACACACGATAAAAAGTATTTTATTCCTAAAGTACCTGGTAGTAGCAGTACCACTTCACCTATATCTAATATAATCTTCTCTAGCATAAATGTAGAGAGGTGTGCATCTAGGTAGGCCAATCACTTCCCAAGCATTCTGAATTGGGAAATAGATGCCAATTATCTAATAGGAAATGGGAAGTTGGAGCTCAGACTCCCTACTAATTGTTAATAATACAGATTACTGTTAAATCTAGAGTTATGAACTGTGAATTACGAAAAATCAAAATATGAATTTTTTCAAGGTATAATAAATTAAGAAAAAATCAATTAATAATAAATCGTGGAGGCGCCTGGGTGACTCAGTTGGTTAAGCGTCTGCCTTCAGCTCAGGTCATGATCCCAGGGTCCAGGGATCAAGCCCCAAGTCTGGCTCCCTGCTAAGCAAGGAGTCTGCTTCTCTCTCTCCTCCCTATTTGTGCTCTCTCTCGCTATCTCTGTCTCTTTCTCTCTCAAGTAAATAAATAAAATCTTCAAAATAATAGTAATAGTAATAATAAATTGTCACTAATGTTCCAATTACCTGCTTCTTATCAACTAATACATGCTCAGAGAATGCCAACTCATATTAACACTAGCTACATTTCTTTTCTTTTTTTTTAAGTAGACTCCACACTAAGTGTGGAGCCCACTGCAGGCTTGATCTCACAACCCTGAGATCAAGACCTGAGCTGAGATCAAGAGTCAGATGCTTAACCAACTAAGCCACACAAGCACACCCAGCTAAATTTCTAAAATATGATCATTACAGTGTCAAAAATCATAGAGTAAAATCCAAAACAAAATGGGACTTTTAAAGGTTTCTTGATCTATTCTGTACTATTTTCCAATTCCATCACTAATATGGACAGCAGAGAATTCACTATAGTGAATTTTCTTGCTCCAGATATAGGACTGTAGCACACATGAGGACTTAAGATGAAAATTACTGTTACATATTCTTCTTAAACTGGAGAACCTGAGGAAGTACCTAAGGTTTGTGTGGCAATTATAAGGCTGGTAGTTGCTAACTCTAGTTAGACTTAATTATGTAAAAATGTCTGCATATGGACCAAATTTGGTAACAAAAGAAAATTCAAAAAAGTGCAATGGTTATGTCAGGATGGTGAGATTATGAATAATTATTATTCTTTTTCAAAGCTTTCTTTATTTATTTGTCAGAGAGAGACAGAGAGAATGCGCGCACAAGCAGGGCAAGCAGCAGAGGGAGAGGGAGACGCAAGCTCCCTGCTGAGCAAGGAGCCAGATGAGGGGATGCCGGATGGGATGCAGGACTCGATGTGGGATGGGGTACTCGATCTCAGGCCCCTGGGATCATGACCCGAGCTGAAGGCAGCCACCTAACTGACTGAGCGACGCAGGTGTCCCTTTCTCTTTTTCAGACAACTTTTAAGATAAAAATGTCTATTAAGATGTAAACTAAGCCCATAGGAAGAAATTTATACTACTATCATTAGCTCAACTGATTGAACTTTTAACCAAAGAAGTAACCCCTTTAAAAAACAACAACAACAAAACAACTCTGAGACCCTTATAAGAGAGTTATGAACAAAAAGCAACAATCAAGTCTTATTGAAATACTACTGGTGAGAAGTATATTTCAGCAACTAGACACGTTTAACTTGTACCTGCCTATAGATCTTTAAATATTATTCTTATATCACATTCAGACTAAACATTTTTGAATAAAGAAGAAATGTTTGCTAAAATAGCCACATAAATCATTACTGGTTACTCAGAGCACCACTGGCCAAATCAGTAGCCTTTAAATGGCTGCCTGTAACAGATCAGCGAAGAACATAAAGACATGCATTACCAAGCATCTTTCCAGACCTGCTGTAAGGACCAGTACTTTGAAAATATCTCACGTGTTGATGTAAAGCCATGTTTTGAACCAACAGGCTAGATTCAGACTTAGCTAACAACCCACTAAGTAATATTCACTGTTGTAGAGTTTATACTGGCAATCTCTGAGAGTCTGGTAACAATCCCAGAACTCTAGGAATGATAATTAAAAAGAAATCACTACTTTTTTTTTAACGTTTTATTTTAAAATAATGGCTACACCCAATGTGGGGCTCAAACTCACAACACTGAGATCAAGAGTCACATGCTCGGTACTGGCACAAAAACAGACACATAGACCAATGGAACAGAATAAAGATTCCAGAAATGGACCCTCGGCTCTATGGTCAACTAATCTTTGACAAAGCAGGAAAAAACATCCAGTGGAAAAAAGACAGTCTCTTCAATAAATGGTGCTGGGAAAATTGGACAGCTATATGCAAAAGAATGAAACTTGACCACTCTCTCGCACCATACACAAAGATAAACTCTAAATGGATGAAAGACCTCAATGTGAGACAGGAATCCATCAAAATCCTAGAGGAGAACATAGGCTGCAACCTCTTTGACGTCGGCCACAGCAACCTTTTTCATGACACATCTCCAAAGGCAAGAGAAACAAAAGATAAAATGAACTTGTGGGACTTCATCAAGATAAAAAGCTTCTGCACAGCCAAGGAAACAGTCAGAAAAACTAAGAGGCAGCCCACGGAATGGGAGAAGATATTTGCAAATGACACTACAGATAAAAGACTGGTATCCAAGATCTACAAAGAACTTCTCAAACTCAATACACAAGAAACAAATAAACAAATCATAAAATGGGCAGAAGATATGAGCAGACACTTTTCCAATGAAGACATACAAATGGCTAACAGACACATGAAAAAATGTTCAAAATCATTAACCATCAGGGAAATTCAAATCAAAACCACACTGAGACACCACCTTACGCCATTAGAATGGCAAAAATTGACAAGGCAGGAAACAACAATTCTTGGAGAGGATGTGGAGAAAGGGGATCCCTCCTACATTGTTGGTGGGCTACAAATTGGTACAGCCACTTTGGAAAACAGTGTGGAGGTCCCTTAAAAAGTTAAAAATAGAGCTACCCTATGATCCAGCAATTGCACTACTGGGTATTTATCCCAAAGATAGAGATGTAGTGAAGAAAAGGGCCATATGCACCCCAATGTTCGTAGCAGCATTGTCCACAATAGCTAAATGTGGAAGGAGCCGAGATGCCCTTCAACAGACGAATGGATAAAGAAGTTGTGGTCCATATATACAATGGAATATTACTCAGCCATCAGAAAGAACGATTACCCAACATTTGCAGCAACATGGACGGGACTGGAGAAGATTATGCTAAGTGAAATAAGTCAAGCAGAGAAAGACAATTATCATATGGTTTCACTCACTTGTGGAACATAAGGAATAGCAGGGAGATCGGTAGGAGAAAGAAGGGAAGAATAAAGAGGGGGGGGTAAACAGAAGGGGGAATGAACCACGAGAGACTATGGACTCTGGGAAACTGAGGGTTTCAGAGGGGAGAGGGGTGGGGGATTGGGATAGGCCGGTGATGGGTATTAAGGAGGACACGTATTGCATGGAGCACTGGGTGTTATACGCAAACAATGAATCATGGAACACTACATCAAAAACTAATGATGTACTGTGTGGTGACTAACATAACATAATAAAAAATTAAAAAAAAAAAAAAGAGT
>NW_024423343.1:56778780-56792634 GCF_017311325.1 Ursus maritimus | reverse complement strand
AAAAAAAAAAAAAAGAGTCGCATGCTCTTCCGACTAGGCCAGTCAAGTGCCCCGAAATCACTACTTTCTATAAAGCTAGCTTTTAATTTCAATCCTGTTAAGATAAATGTCACAGTACTTAATTTAAAATAATCTGCATATTTATAAAGTTCTTCTGTGTATTTATAAAGTTCTAGTCCACCTACTTCCAAAAAGATTCTGAAGCTCAATACAATTTTTAAAATAAACACATATAATAAGGCAGGTAGGGACACCTGGATAGCTCAGTGGGTTAAGCATCTGCCTTCAGCTTATCCCAGGATCCTGGGATCGAGTCCTGCACTGGGCTTCTTGTTCAGTGGGGAGCCTCCTTCTCCCTCTGCCTCCGCCCCTAGTTCTCTCTCTCTCTCTGA
This sequence comes from Ursus maritimus, assembly GCF_017311325.1. Taxonomy (NCBI): domain Eukaryota; kingdom Metazoa; phylum Chordata; class Mammalia; order Carnivora; family Ursidae; genus Ursus; species Ursus maritimus. Next base: position 56,792,242 of record NW_024423343.1, on the reverse strand, counting down.
CAAATAAAATCTTTAAAAAAAAAAATAAGGCAGATAATTTCTTAAAGAGAACTCACATTCAGATTATGATCTTTAAATACCATGTCCATTAAAAATAACCAGGAATGGGGGGCGCCTGGGTGGCACAGCAGTTAAGTGTCTGCCTTCAGCTCAGGGCGTGATCCCAGCGTTATGGGATCAAGCCCCACATCAGGCTCTTCCACTATGAGCCTGCTTCTTCCTCTCCCACTCCCCCTGCTTGTGTTCCCTCTCTCGCTGGCTGTCTCTATCTCTGTCAAATAAATAAATAAATCTTTAAAAAAAAAAAAATAACCAGGAATGGGTGCCTGGGTGGCTCAGTCAGTTAAGCGTCTGCCTTCAGCTCAGGTCATGATCTCAGAGTCCTGGGATCAAGTCCCACATCAGGCTCCTGCTTAGCAGGGAGCCTGCTTCTCCCTCTTCCTCTCCCTGCCTCCCACTCATGCTCTCTCTCGTTATCGCTTTCTGTCTCTCTCATAAATGAATAAAAAACAAATAACCAGGACTTATTGGAGAAATGGCTAGTTCCAGATCTGGGACCAGAAATATACAAGCTATGTCTCAATTTTTCCCACAGAAAAGAGGGAGTTATTAAAGATCATAAAGTCTTATAAAAGGACTCTGAAGCCAACCCGAATAGCTAAAAAATAGATCAATCTGGGCATCAATAAGAACAGCTATGATAACTGTAACAAATCAAATAACTTTATTTCCATGAGTTGTCAATAATCCTCAATAAAACAAAACCAAAAGAAGCCCTCTCTGGCCACCTTTTAAGGATGCTAGGGTGACTGATTCTTTTAAAGATTAAATAAAGCACTTATTTCCTATATGAACTGTACTTTTAGAGTAACAAAGAGTTGATTAAGAGGAAATTATCTTATGGACATATTCCAGCCAATAAATGAGGAAAGAATAAGAAACTTAAAATACTACCATTTTGCTATCCCTAAAAAAATGAATGGATCTGGGTAATGATCACCAATGACAGTTAATACTGCAAAAAGAAAAACAAAAACAAAAACATAAAAAACATAGTGCCTCCTAACAGAAGAAAAGAAGTATATACAACATCTTTCAAGTATTAAGATAAAAATTATTTGATCAAAAATTATCTGCTACTAATCTAAACAAGCCTTTGGATATTACTGCCACTTTATAGGAAATACAGAGGAAAGAAGACAGTATTAAATGACACCACAGAGAAGCAATCAACAAAACTCAGACTTTGGAAAATTCTATAAGATGAACAACCAGATTTCTTCAACAAGTCAATTGGGAGAGAGCAGAAATTCTGTTTCTGGGTGAGATGCACACTCGCAGCAGACTAGACCTCTCACCCAGAACTAGAAAAGCCATGTAAATGCAGAATACAGAAAACATCTGTTTGAAAGACTTCTAGAAATCTGGAAACAGAAAAAAGTCTCAAAGAAGTGATCTGACCACTTTCACTCTGGGAACATTTGCCCAAACAGATAAACTTTGAGGCCATTGTCTCCATGCTCAGTACTGAGTGAAATAAGCCAATCACAAAAGGACAAATACTGTATGATTCCACTTATATGAGATATCAACAGGAGTCAAAATCATGTAAACAGAAAGGAGAATGGTGGTTGACAGGGGCTAGGGAGAGAGAGAAATGGGAAATTGTTCAATGGGTAGAGAGTTCCAGATCTGCAGGATGAAAAAGTTCTAGAGATGTGTTACCTAACAATGTTAATACAGTTAATACTACTGAACTGTACATTTAAGAATGTTTAAAGGGTAACTTTTATATTGTGTTTCTTACCATAATTTTTAAAAAGTTCATAGCATGAAAAAACATCAAATTTTAATTGAGAGACACTATATAAAATACCTACATCCATACATTTCAAAAATAAATAAAATTTTCCATGACCTTTAAAAGATTTGTACTAGAAAAAAAAGACATTAGTGGGGAAAACTGGTGAAAGCCAAATAAAGTCTACAGTTAATAGCAAATACATAAATGAGCAAAAAACAAATCTATCTGAAATTATGTGGTAACACAACAATAGAGATCAGAATTCTGAATAAAGAAAAACACTGAAAATTAAAAGATTTAAGAAAAAGCCATCTATCAAATACTTTTAAGGCACACAATTACTGCTGAAATAATAACAGGAAAGACTGAAAAGGAGAGCAGATCTGTCATCCAAAAGATTATTCAAAACACGTTAAAAAGAGAAAGTAAATAATTCCCAAATCACAAATTTCCATGAAAGAGCAGGCAAACTGGAATGCTGACAAGCATACAATAAACATGAAGTTCATTTAAAATAGTACTGGGGAGTTTTGCTTTCCCTTCTACTATGGGACTGCCCTCCTGCCATAAAGAGCTATAAAACTAGACAAAACATATGAAATAACAACTTCCAGACAGAGGACAGTATGTAGCACAGCCCTGTGTTCCCTACGAGAACAACAAATGAACTAAGCTCTACAAATGCCCCAACTGACTGCCTAAAAGTGATTTCAAAGCCATAGCACAGTGAGGGAGAACCAACAGAACCTGGCAGTCATGCCAAGTTAAAGAGATGGAGATGAGAGTTCGAGGAGGCCAAACCAGCTAGAATTTACAGGGCAGTGTAATGGAAAGGAAGAAGCTGGACAGAGGGAGGGCTCTGGAGATCAGCAAAAGGTATCCTCAAGACTACAGCTAAGTCATGATTTGTACATGAGTAAATTCAGTCTCTAAAAGGCCAGGGGAAAAAAAAAAACACTCAAAAGCAACAGAGTGAACAATTCTTAGGCTCACACAGAGCTTGGAATAGTTCACAACCCTACCAGTCAGAGAAGAGAGATCATACAATATAAGGGAACTTGGGTACAGTCCTCAAAAGAGTCAAATCTTACAGGAGGGCTAAAGTAACATCAGAGCCAAAACTATTATGAATTCATCATAAGAAAACAGAATAGGAAACCTCAAAATAATCAAAATGATACACAAATAACTAAATGCCAGAATGAAATCCAACACTTTTTAAAGGAATACAATAAAGTACAGCACTCAACATAAAAGCCAATATCCGGAATCCCATAAAAACTACAAGGCATGCAAAGAAGCAGGTAAATATAGGCCAAAATCAGGATAAAAGCCAATAAATACAAACAAATCAGGTAATGATAGAGATAACAGAATTAGCAGATAAGACCCTAAAGTAAATGTTATAAATCTTTTTAGAATTTTCTGAAGGGCATAAAAGGAAATATGAAGACAATGAGGAGTGAAATGAAAGATATGAAAACTATGCAGACAGAACTACTGTAGGAAAAATACAACATTTGAAATAAAATGAAATTGAAAAACACACTGAATAGGATTAGCTGCAGATTAGACACTGCAGAAAAAATGATCAATGAACATGAAGACAGAGCAACAGAAACTACCAAATGAAGCATAGTGGGGGAAAAAAAGAAAAGATTGGAGGGAAAAAACCCAGAGCCTCAGTGGAATACTATCTAGATAACTAACAAACTTAAAATAAGAGTCCCAAAAAGAGAGGAAGGGGGAGGTGGGATGGGAGCATTTGAAGAAATAATGGCCAAATAGTTTACAAATTTAATGAATATCATAAACTCACAAACCTAAAATCTCAACAAACGCCAAGCAAAAGAGGCATAGGAAAACCACACCAAAGCACACGATAATCAAATTGCTAAATACCCAGTAGTAGAGAAAATTTTAAAAGCAACTAAAGGAAAAAACAAGACATTATGTACAGAAAAACCAAGATTAAGAATGACAATAGTTTTCTCATTGGAAAGCTAGAAGAAAATGGAAGATAACTTCAAAATGCTAAAAGGAAAACTGTCCATGGAATTCTCCCCAGTGAAAAAATTTTAAAAATGAATGTATAATAACCACATAAAAAGATACTCAACATTAGTAGGCATCAAGGAAAGGCAATTCAAAACCAAAATGAGATATACTTCACACCTTGGCTATAATAAAAAAGATAGTAACAAGTATTGGTGGGAATGTGGAGAAACTGGAACTCACATATATTGCCGGTGGGAATATAAAATGGCATGGTCACTTTGGAAAACAGTTATGCAGTTCCTCAAATAGTTAAACATAGGGTCACCATACAAGCCAGAAATTTCACTCGTAAGTATACTAGAGAGATGAAAACCTATGTATACGCAAAATTCTGTGTATTCCAAGGCTAGAGCAGAGAAAGTACAAATAGCCTGGAACATACTGTGGTACAAAACAGTAGAAAATACTCGAAATATAGAGAACATACCCAAAGGAATATGAGTAAATAGGAAGGCTCCTGATGGCCAAATATGGGCAATCTGAACAACAAAATAAGTAATAGTAGTAAGAGATTATAACCAACAGAATAAACTAAGAATCCAATCCTGATATGAACAAATTATAATCAAATACATGAAAAATGGGGAACTCTTCTTTGTTTTTCCTTTTTTTTTTTTTTTTAAGATTTTATTTATTTAACAGGAGAGCACAAGCAGAGGGAGCAGCAAAGGGAGACAGAGAAGCAGACTCCCCACTGAGCAGGGAAGTGAGGCTCGATCCCAAGACCCAGGATCATGACTTGAGCTAAAGTCAGATGCCCAACTGACTGAGCCACCCAGGCACCCTTGGGAGCTCTTCTTTACAATAGAATTCTAGCCAACAGAATTTCTATTATTCCTTCTATAAATTGTTCCTACTATAAATGTAAAAGGAACAATGGAAACTTTAAAATCACCTTTTGGTAAACACCATAATAACTATTTCAAGCAAAAATCATTAATACATGCCAAAATTAGGGGCAAACATATAAGAAAATACTACTTACAGAACTTCAAAGTACCTCCCACAAGATATTTGTTAATTGCAATGGGAAATACAGTAACCCTTTCAGGAAGAAATTTGTCAGACACCTCCTCAGACAACTGATCAAAGATAATATCACTAGTAATGGGACAAATCAACATCATGTGCTTCCTGATATGATGTACTAAGAAGTACATGTCACTTCTATACCCTAAAATGCATAACCTGAATTTATCAGAAGAAAACATTAGACAAACCCATCTCATTTAGTGAGAGCAACCAGAAGAGCTATCCCATCACACAGTAAAATCTGGAATATCAAAATATAGTTTCTCAAACAAAGGCAATTATAATGGAACAAAATCAACCTTTTCAAGAAACGGTGCTAGAACAACTGGACATCCACAAGCAAAAAACAAAAACAGAAAAAAATCTAGATACAAACCTTACACCCTTCACAAAAATTAACTGAAAATGGATCACAGACCTAAACATAAAAAGCTAAACTACAAAACTTCTAAAAGATAGAAGAAAAATCTAGATGACTTTGGGTATGGTGATGACTTTGCAGATACAATACCAAAGGTATGAGCCATAAATAGAAAAACTGGACTTCACTGAAATTAAAAACTTTTTTTAAAAGATTTTATTCATTTATTTGAGAGAGAGAGCGAGCATGAGTAAGAGGAGGGGCAGAGGGAGAGAGACAAGCAGACTACCCGCTCAGCACGGAGCCAGACGCAGGGCTGGATCCCAGGACCCCAAGATTATGACCCAGCCGAAGACAGACGCTTAACCAACTGAGCCAATCAGGTGCCCCTGAAATTAAAAACTTCTGCTCTGCGAAAGACAATGTCAAGAAAACGAGAAGACAAGCCACAGACTGGGAGAAAATATTTGCAAAAGACACATATGATAAAGAACCATTATCTAAAGTATTCAAAGAACTCTTAAAACTCCACAATAAGAAAGCAAACAGGGATCCCTGGGTGGCTCAGTCAGTTAAGCGTCTGCTTTCAGCTCAGGTCATGATCCCAGGGTCTGGGGATTCAGCCCCATATGGGGATCCCTCTTCTGCGAGGAGCCTGCTTCTCCCTCTTACCCCTGCCCTCTCACCATCACTCTCTCAAATAAATAAATAAAATCTTTAAAAAACAAAACAGGGGTGCCTGGGTGGCTCAGTCATTAGGCATCTGCGTTCGGCTCAGGACATGATCCTGGAGTTCTGGGATCAAGCCCCATGTCAGGCTTTTCCGCTGGGAGCCTGCTTCTTCCTCTCCCACTCCCCCTGCTTGTGTTCCCTCTCTCGCTGTCTCTCTCTCTCTCAAATAAATAAATGAAAATCTTAAAAAAAAAAAAAAAAAAAAAAACCTGGTTTTTAAAAACAGACCAAACATTTTAATAAATACCTCACCAAGAAGATACAGATACAGATGGCAAATATGAAAGATGCTTCACATTATACGTCATCAGGGAAATGCAAATTAAAATAATAATGGGATACCACTACACACCTATTAGAATGGCCATAATCCATAATACTGACACCACCAAATGCTGGTGAGGATGTGGAGCAACAGAAACTCTCATTCACCACTGGTGAAAATGCAAAATGATACAACCACTTCAGAAGTTTCTTATAAAACTAAACATACTCTTACCATATAATTCAGCAACTGTGCTCCTTGGTATTTACCCAAAGGAGCTGAAAACTTATGTCCACACAAAAACCTGCACATGGATGTTTATAGCAGTTTTATTCATAACTGCCAAAACTTGGAAGCAATCAAAAAATCCTTCAGTTGGTGAATGGATAAACTATAGCATATTCAGAAATGGAATATTATTCAGCACTAAAAAGAAATAAGCTATTTAAGCCATGAAAAAACATGGGGTAATTTCAATGCATATAACTAAGGGAAAAAAGCCAATCTGAAAAGGCTACATTACTGTAAGATTCCAACTATATAACATGCTGGGAAAGGCAAAATTATGGAGATAGTAGAAAGATTAATGGTTAGGGAAGGGTGGGTCAATAGGCAAAGCACAGAGCATTTTTAGGGCAGTGTGGAATTACTCTGTATCATACTATAATGGTAGATACATGTCAATATGCATTTGTCTAAACCCATGGAAGGTACAATGACAAGATTGTACTCTATGGACTTTGGCTGATAACGATGTGTCAATGCAGGTTCAACTGTAACAAATGTAACACTCCGGTGGGAGAACTGTTGATAATGGGGGAAGGCTGTCAATGCGTGAGGGCAGAGCATATAAAAGAAATCTCTCTGGGGGCGCCTGGGTGGCACAGCGGTTAAGCGTCTGCCTTCGGCTCAGGGCGTGATCCCGGCGTTATGGGATCAAGCCCCACATCAGGCTCCTCCGCTATGAGCCTGCTTCTTCCTCTCCCACTCCCCCTGCTTGTGTTGCCTCTCTCGCTGGCTGTCTCTATCTCTGTCAAATAAATAAATAAAATCTTAAAAAAAAAAAAAAAAGAAATCTCTCTGGTGGGGGGATGGGGTAACTGGATGATGGGCATTAAGGAAGGCATGTGATGTGATGAGCACTGGGTGTTATATGCAACTAATGAATTATTGAACACTACATCTGAAACTCATGATGTACTATACGTTGGCTAATTGAATTTAAATTTAAAAAAGAAATTTAAAAAAAATCTCTCTGCCTTCCCCTTAATTCTACTGTGAATCTAAAACTATAATTAAAAAAAATCTTAAAAAAAAAAAAGGTAGTTTCTGGGGTACGTGGATGGCTCAGTCAGTTAAGCATCTTACTCTTGATTTCCAGTTAGGTCATGATTTTGGGGTCCTGGGATCAAGTCCCGAGATGGGCTCCACACTCAACAGGGAGTTTGCTCGGATTCTCTCTCTCCCTCTCCCTCTGCCCCTACTCATTTGCTCGCACTCTCTCTCTCTCTCCCTCAATCTCTCTCTAAAATAAATAAATAAATCTTTAAAAAAAAAAAAAAAAAGGAAGTTTCTCCCAAAAGCCGCCAAGCCTCACAGCCACAATAATACACTGATCCAAGAGGAGCTAATTTATAAGGGGTCCCTGAGGTTAAAAAAAAAAAAAAAAAAAGTAGGGGTGCCTGGGTGGCTCAGTCAGTTAAGTGGCTGCCTTCAGCTCAGGTCATGATCTCAGGGCCCTGGTAACAAGCCTCGCAGTGGGCTTTCCGCTCAGTCAATGGTGAATCTGCTTCTCCTCTTCCCTCTGTGATCTCTCTAGCTTTCTCTCTCTCAAATAAATACATAAAATCTTTAAAAAAAAAAAAAAAAAAAAAAAAAAAAGCAAAACAAATCTAGAAACCAAATCTTCATATTCTTGCATAATCATGGGTTTGGTATTGTTTCTACTACATTGAAAGCAGCCATTAAAACATGTGTCCTTATCATTAAGCCTATACACTACATCAAGGAGGAAAAAACTAGCCCATTCATAAATAATTCCTGAGCGCCTAATAAATTCTAAGTGTAAGGGGCACCTGGGTTAAGCATCTGACTCTTGATTTTGGCTCAGGTCATGATCTCAAGGTCCTGGAATCAAGCCCTGCGTCGGGCTCTGCACTCAGCGGACAGTCTGCTTGAGGATTCTCTCTCCCTGTCTGTCTGTCTTCCCGCTGGCATTTCTCTCTCTCTCAAATAAATAAATAAATCTTTTTTAAAAATTCTAAGTGCTAGAAATATAACAATAAAGAAGAACAATACAATCCTTGCCTTCAAGAAATTTAAATTCTAATTGGCGGGGGGGTGTTAAAGGGCTGATTAAATTAGATAATACATATATAAAGCGCTCAGAATAGTAACTGTCATATAGTAAGTGTTTGATAAATATCAGCTATTATTAGCCATAAACATTACCTTTACATTTTTCAGTAATCAGGCCTAATATATGTTAAAAAGAAAATCTTATTTGTCCAGTTCTCTACAAATCAAGACATTCTTTAGATGGTTTCTGTACCAAATGTCCTTATTTTTGATCAGCAGGCCATCTTTTAAAGAACCACCCCCATACCCAATCTATCTCTTGTAGACCTATCCAGAGGTAGACATGTCCAGTCAGATTTCCCTATACAGTAATGTGAATCACTGGAGAGGCAGCAGGAGATGAGAAATACTCAGTTCATACGGCTGAGCTCCGTAAGGACCCATCTCTATCACCCTTACCCATGTTCCTGTCCTTCCTGAGGTCTGCTGTTCGGGTTGTCCTTCAATTCTGTCCTTCTAATAATTCTCTTTTTCCTGTTTAAAACAGCCAGAACTTGTATATCTTACCAAGAACCCTATCTGATACAGTTATGTAATGTAAGATCACTCTACAAAAAGGAGTATTCACAAACAATTGCCAAAAATCAAACTGAACATTACTAAAATGAGAAAATTTTACTATTTGTAAAGTATACCTCAATAACACTGGAGGGGGGGATGATAGTGGGGTGGGTATTTAATTTAAAAGCATAAACAGCACATTTATACTGGATAATATATTTTCAGGTTATTTTCATATACATTAATTATATTATGTTCTATGGCTAAACTGTTCATATAAGAAACACTTCTTAAGTTGTCTCAGTTTAAAGTAGTCCCATTTAAAGTCAGGCTGCATTGACGGCAGTGATTTTAAAAATAAGAGATATTAATATCTAAAAACTGTCTTACTAGTGAAATAAAGCTCACACCATAATGATCATATCTTGCTTTCAATTTTATTGACAACACCCTACAGTACTTTGCTTAATTACTTGTTTTGCTTACATTTCCACTCTCTATTTAGTCTTACTTTGCAAGCAGCCTATATCACAGCAGGAAACCCCTTCAAAATGCAAACCTCTCCAGCTCTAGGAAAGACTGAAATTAGGACAGCCACACTTGCTCATGTTTTACATCACAAGAATTTAAGAACTGCCATACTTGGCCATCCTATGCCTCATTCACTAAAAAATCTCTAGGACAGGGACTCCAAGGAACACATGAAAAAACATGGTTATCCTACTTGCTACCAATTGAAAAGCCTACAGCACATGCCAAAATGTATTCATTCACCTTAATAAATCCATATTGGATCTGTTACCATTAGTACACCATAATCACTTTTGAGACATTTTATATTTTAAGGTCAGTAAAAGGCATTAAAATTGAAGGACAAATAATGAAAAAGGCAGACTAAACATTCAAATTGCACGTGCATATGCTAAGCTCTACATGTATTTCCTACCACTGCCTTATTTGCAAATAAATGATTCATTTTAATTTTAAACATTACAAAACTCAAAGTTTTGCTCTGGTAACTTTCAGATTTAGCCACTTTATAATATATACCCTTTTATCTAGCAACTTCCAATATTAAACTCAAAACTGTTACTTCCTTCTCCAGTAAAAATTAAGCCATCTGATCCCTGCTCTCCCAAGAATCTAATCAACTTTGTACTGTGACTTTTAGAACTAATTCCTAAAGTATTCTACTACAGCCAGCCTAGGTAGGTACCCTACATAGCCAGCGAGCATAAAAATCAAATTTAAACTACTTCAATTCCACTTAAATTCAATACTGAGTGTCTCCCAATAGTGTCTTACGCAAACAGAGCTGATCTGGTTCAACTTAATGTTTCAATTCAAATTGCTTCTTTCTCTAGTTTAGCAAAACAAAAAGAAGTAATTCAAGTTTCAACACAGTATCTGTGTAGAAAACCAAAAATAAAATACACTCAAATGAAAACCTTGTTTTGCAACATTAATATTCCAGCTTCCTACCTTCTTTTCTTCAATTTAAGTTGTAATTACCACATGAGTTCCTTTTCCTACAACAAGACCCAAAATATTTACAAGATGAAAAAGAGAAATGCCCAACATTCACCTACCCAACATTTGGCAATCCAACAATACCAATTTTCAAGGAGGTTCCAAATCTTCCAATGATTGGAGGTGGTTTAATTGCATCACCTCCCTTTTTGGGGGGCATCTGAAATGTCAAAACATACATATAAACAAAATTTTTTATACTACCCATTAACCAAAAGCACATTTCATCACACAAAATATATTACTGAGTAACAAATTAAGAATAAAACATACTGTATATACCAATCCAAAACCAACACGGAGCTAAATCCACTTTTTCAACAAAGATGTGCAAAGTTCTATGAATAGCTCTGATTCTGATAGCTGTCAAGGCAGTCACTCCTAAGAAGTCCTGGAAAGATTAATCTAAAAATATGTGGCACCATAAATCAAAAATAAACTTAAAATTTAGCTGCCAATCTTCCATCCATACTGTTCACAAAACTCTTTCTTAATCTGATACATGGTTACAAGAACGAAGGCATTCAGAAACAGGAGCACAGACAGGAGGGTCAAAGAGTATCCATTCCAGTACTATCAGCAACCAAATCACCTCCCCCCAGACCATTCCTCTTAGCTGGAACCCATTATTTCCCATTTTCCCCACAAGCACCATTTTCACACGGATGAACACACACCAGTATCAGGGTCTCTCCGATCAAGTGTCTTCCACCTTTGGCACTGTAGGTACGACTCAATGGTCCTCATAAGCAACCTCCAGAATCTACCTCCAGTTATTTCTGGTCGTAAATGAATCCACTAACTCTTTTTATTGCCAAATTGAAACTTCCCAGGTCCCTGCTAATCTGGCTCCAAGTTCCTCCGTGCAGAATTAATCCCACTTTACTACTGCAAGCTGAACTCACGAGGACTGCTAACCTCATGTTTTATAAACTGGGAACTAAAACTGTCCCTGTCTTCTGGCGCCTGCTGAACCTCCAGCAGCCAGCTGAGGCCCCGCTCATGAAGTGATATTCCAGCTTCTTGATCCCTGACCCCTATGGCCAGGGATCTCCCTTCTCGGGGTCTTAACTCACACCTGTTCCCAGCCAAAGCCCAGGCCTCCGAAGCATGCGTGAGCCTCTCCTGTCCTCTGGCCTCCCACCGACGGGTGCCCGGCAGCCCTGCCAAAGCGGGCCTCCACCCAACATCTCCTCCCGTGGACTGGGCCACTGGTCGTCCCGGCCTCTGCAGAAGACTTCCCCCAGAGAGTGCCGGGGTGAGGCGTGGGCCGCTCTCAGGACGCGCGGCCTAGTCCAAGAGCGCCTCATTCATCCACACACCCCACGCCGCCCGCTGCCCTCGCCCATCCCGGCCACCTGGCCCTGGCCTCACACCGGCCTCAGGGCCACGGGCTGGGGCGCCGAAGACGAGGCGGGGGGCGCGCCCGTGGGCTCCCGAAGGGACTCACCGTGCTCGGGGCGGGCGATGACACGGGGTCCCAGCGGTAGCGGGAGACGGGTCCTGCCGGCAACGGGAGGCGGGGAAGAAGGAGGAGAAAGCACAGGCCCGGCCCCTCCGCCGAGCAGCACGCACGACGGCGGCGGCGGCGGCGGTGGTGGCGGCGGCGGAACGGGCGGGCCGGGCGCCGGGCGGCACCTGCGCGCAGATGGCGCGCCCCGCCCCGCCCCTCGCTCCCGCCCGCCCCGTCCATTGGTCCGACCGGCCAGGAGGCGGGAGCAGGGTGGGAGGAGTCAGGCGGCACCGGAGCGGACGGGAGGGGGAGCCTGAGCCCGAGCCAGTCTGACTGCTTTCCCAACTCACACACACAGCCGCTGCTTACCCTCTGCGCTAGCCCCGGGAGCGCGCGTCTTCCGCCCTGTCAGCACGCGGTGCTTCTCCGCACCGGGTCTCCGCTTCCCTCCCGGAGCGTAGCCCGCGTTGCTGCACGCGCTCTCTCGTGGGCCCGCAGCCCCACAGATCACCCGCGGGATCTCGAAGTACCCTCGGCCTGACCGCCCGTCCCGAGACGGGTAGCCTCAGGTCTGGCGAACAGCCGCGGCAATCCTGCGGACCTCCTGGCTGGTAACCCAGTCCTCGGGGACGAGGACCCCGGCCCGCCATCCTTTGCTTGTAACTTTCTTCAGCCAATCCAAATGCTGTTAAATAAACTTTCTTAAAGGAAAAAAAGATGGTGGGCGGGGCAAGGGAAGCTTACTTTCTAACGATTCCTTCAGCACCTTATGCTTCAAGGGTTTTACAGGCACTGGATCCCATAATACGTTTAATAGAGCCAGCTTCCCCTCCCCCCCCTCCTTTTCCTCTGGATGGTTATGAGCAAGGGCCTTTGGAATTTGGGAAATATACGTTCCCATCTGGATTCCACTCTTGTGACCCTGGACAAAGTACCTCTCTAGGCTTCAATTTCCTCTTGGATAAAAATGAGACTATTGAGACGTACCTTAGGAGGTTATTGTGAGGATAAAATGAGATATGTGTAAAGCTTGCAGCAACAGTACCAGGCACAACAGGAAAAGCTCATAAGTAGTAATAAAGGGTAGTGTTCATATTAGGATTTCATCCCATCTCACCCACACCTAACTACACCATGAGCTCTATCTGTAGAAGGAATTCTTTCTGTAAACTTCCAAGTATGTGTTGCAAGAATGTAATACTTTTCCAAAAACTGTAACACTAGAAGCTTCTTTCAGGGAGTCTAGTTCATGGGGCACCTGGCTGGCTCAGTTAGTAGAGCATGTGACTCTTGATCTCAGGGTTGTGAGCCCCATGTTGGGTGTAGAGATTATTAAAAAATACAAAATGAAACAAAGACTAGTTCATA